>NC_141875.1:212856676-213159706 GCF_056163025.1 Triticum urartu
GTGGCTTTCTTGATTTTCTTCTTCACAGGGACAACCATGCTATCAGTGGCACACGACACATCTTCTTCAGCAACAGAGCAATGCCCAACCGTGAGCTCAGCAACATCACCAGATTTAGGAACATCAGAACCTTTCTGAAGGTGGGCCGCCATCTTCTGGTAAAAATCTTCTTGCTTCTTCCTCTTACGTTGATCCTCTAAAAGAAGCTGAAGGGGCACATCCTTAGTTTGCGTGACAGGTTCAGTGCCATCAACAGACTGGGATTGCATTTCTGACATCTGAAGAGAGCACCAAGCCTCCGGAACGGAATCACAACCTTCAACTGATGGAGCCCCCTGCTCGGCCGCAGCAGTATTTTCTGCCACACCCAACTAGATATAACATCGTTGATGGTGTTCACATCTTCCTCCTATGTGGATACATCTGCAAGAACACAAAAAACATAGCAAAAAGGAAAATAGTTATCAACAAATACAAAAACACACGACAGGAACAAGTTCAAAAACCATGGCTCAAGAATTTAAAATAAAAAGAAAAGGAGTTGCACATACTAGGTGAAGCAAGAGCTACAGAAGCAAGATCCTCGAGGCTTAAATTTTTCTCAAGGCTCGAAGCAACCTCAGCAATCACAGTCAAAGGAATAATAGGTGTTTTAGCCGCATCAGATCTTGGAGCATCAGTATTAACTTCTGAAGCTCCATCTTGATCACAGGCATTTTTTCAGAACTATTCAATTCATCACCAACTACAAAAATGGAAGTAAAAAGGCAGTTGAGTTCTATTCCACACACCTACACCAAAGGAAGTTCTACTTATACATGAATGTCCAATATCCAGAAGTTCAACATTACCTAACAAAGCAGTAAAACAATGAACATTCTACAATTTACATACTAAAGATAGAACAATCTACACCAGCGGGAGTACTACATATAGATGAATGTCCACAAGTTCAACAATACATAACGAAGTAGTAAAACAAATGCGCAAAACAGAAGTTCAACCAAATTTCATTATAAACAACAATAATTAAAAACAGAAGTTCAACTATGTGACCCAAGCAAGTAGTACATAAAAAATGTAGCATGAGCAGAAATACTATTTCACAACCAAACTAATTATCAATACCATGAAGATGATCACAAAAGTACAAAGATATACACTATAAATATGAAACATTTGGGAAGTCCAAGAACACTTGGTGACATAGTTCACTAGCAATTCATCAAATAAAAATTAAGCAACACTCTACTAACTTAAACTAAGGGTAAAATGCATACACATCACCTTTGTTAGAAGTTCACACTTTTAAGAATGGGCAATCCAACAAGACAACCAAGTGAAGATATGAGCAGACATATAAAAGAAAACTGCTATTTAAAATATAAGATGCATATACAGTGAAATACCTGGAGAAGGTTTTGAAGCCATGACAACACAACACCCTTGATGAATGGAACTCCAAACCCTAGAACAACCTACAAAAAACAGGGGAGAAATTGCATATAATTAGCAAGTAGAAAATCATACAACAAATACAAAAAGCAACTAAATCAAACCCTAGGATGAAACAACTAAAACACATCAACAATCATGAAAGATGTACAGTAGCACATCTAGGCGAGCACGGCAAAAACAATACTCATAAACTAACTAGCATGTGACAGAAACAATCTAGACCACGAAATCAATAACCATAATGCATTTAGATACAACAGATCCAACAGCAACCACCACACCACACCCTTCTTTCATGCATCTCACTTGTGAAATTACAAAAAGGGGCAATCAAATCCACACAAGTATGACGGGTGAAATAGCACACACAAGCATCCCAGAGATAAAAAATGGCCATGGGGGAATCGAATCCACCCACCACACACACAAGAACTCTACCTAATCTCGCATCCAACCATCAGAAGAAAAGGCAAGAGGCGGATGCAAGAGCACATAGAGGAAATACAGAGAGCTCGTCAGATCTGGCGAGTACTAAGGGCAAGCATGGGCGAAGGCAGCATTTGTACCTCTCCAAATGACCCCAACGCATGAATCCGCGGTGCTTCCACCCCACTACGCCATGCACACCTTGGAACCGCGTGGGCAGTTGTGGCTTCGCTTTAGAGGAGAAGAGAGCGGGCTGGGCGAGGGAGAGCGGGGCGTGGTGCAGAAATAGGAGTGCGGAGGGCGGCGGTTACTCCACTCACAAGCGTAGGAGACAACGGCGAAGAAGCCGGGCGAGGTTGGAGGCTACGAAGGGAGCGGAGCGTTAGAGAGGGAGAAGAGAGCGAGCGACTGTGGGGGGGGGGTCCTGACAGGTGGTCGCGTGCGAGATGGCCAGTTAATGCCTCTCCGTAGTGGGTCTTGGAGCGCCGCATAATTACAGTTTTACCGCCAAAACAACTAAAAAAGTAAATGCATCTCTCGAAAAATGAATGCACCATTTAACCATTTGAATGCATATGTTTTAAAAAGTTAAGATCAAATAACAAATCTGCTAGTATCCTTAAAACAAAAAATTGATGGCAAACAGAACGTCAAGTACACTACCAAAGGGAAATAAAAATACATACACAAAGTAAGCAATTACAAAAAAAGAAGTTCAAAAAATACATAACAGAAGTTCAAGTACACTATCAAGCGAAGTAAGGGATATGAATAAATAAACACTAAGAAACAAAAAAGAAGAAGTTCAAATACTAAAACATATATGAAGTCCATATCTAACTAAAATACGCAGCTTAGAAACAATATAGAAGTTCAAAATTCACCTACACACAAAGTACACATACGGCTCGGTCTCGCGCTACCGCATTGCTGCGCTCTAGGTTTTGACAGGACACAATGCAGTTATTCTGTTTCCACCCCCACCGCACGCACCCCAAACCCTAAACCCTAAGATAGATAGTGGGGTCACGGATGTGACAGACTCGCCTCCGCATGCGACGACGTGGCACACTCGTTCCTGTCTTGGCCTCGCAGGGGGAGGGGGGTCCCAACCCCCCCTGGCTTGGCCTCTCGGTACCGCATTGCTGCGCGCGCTAGGTTTTGACAGGCGCAATGCGGTTATTCTGTTTCCACCCCCAAGGCACGCACCCTAGAGCCACACCCCTAAGATAGATAGTGGGGTCACGGATGTGATGGACTCGCCTCCACATGCGACAATGCGTCACACCTTGTCGTCGCCTCCTCCGGCTCGTTCCTGTCTCAGCCTCGCAGGGGGGAGGACCCCCTCCCCCCAGGCCGGCCTCGCGCTACCGCATTGCTGCGCGCTATGTTTTGATAGGCGCAATGCGGTTATTCTGTTTCCACCACCACCGCACGAACCCATGAGCCACACCCCTAAGATAGATAGTGGGGTCACGGATGTGACGGACTTGCCTCCGCATGCGACGACGCGGCACGCTGCGTCATCGCCTGCTCCGGCTCGTTCCTGTCTCGGCCTCGCAGGGGAGGAGAGGGGGGGTTGATACGTCTCCAACGTATCTATAATTTTTGATTGTTCCATGCTATTATATTATCTATTTTGGATGTTTAATGGGATTTATTATACACTTTTATACTCCCTCTGTTCCTAGATATAGGGTGTATAGTTTTTGGCACCGAAATTAAAGAACGCACGTGAAGGGAAAATTTCACAAGTTTTGAGTGAGATTACAGATGACTAATTGACATGAGAAAATAGAGGAGCTTACATGATATAAGGAAATGTAATCAAATCCCTAAAAAAATTATCCAAACGAGTGGTGCAACGCAATACACCTTATATTTCAGACTTTTTCTCAAAAATCTATACACCTTATATCAAGGAACGGAGGGAGTATTATTTTTGGGACTAACCTACTAACCAAAGGCCCAGTGCAAATTGCTGTTTTTTCCCCTATTTCAGTGTTTCGCAGAAAAGGAATATCAAACGGAACCCAAACGGAATGAAACCTTCAGCAGAGTGATTTTTGGAACAAACGCAATCTAGGAGACTTGGAGTGGACGTCAAGGAAGCATCGAGGAGGCCACGAGGCAGGGAGGCGCGCCCCCACCCTCGTGGGCCCCTCGTGGCTTGTAACATCCCAAATTTTCAATTTGGAATATTATACACTAGATCATCATTGCATATCATATTTTATTGCATTTTGGTTGATCCTAGAAATTCTACGCAACTCAAGGACCCTCGGAGAGAGTTGGGGATTTCGTTATTTTCATATTTGAGTTCTCTCAAATTTTGAAAATAGGATCATTTGATTTTTATTTATTTTATCTTCAATTATTTCTATTACAAAAATATGAGAGAGGGAATAAAATGAATTTCCCAAAATAAAGAAATATTGAGGATTTAATAAAAAATCAAATAACATTTTATTTTGGTTTTATTTGCTTTTTTATTTGAATTTAGGAAAAATGTGCGTTTTTCAAAATTGCATTTTGGCCCCAAATAAATGTTCATCCTGTGCGGCTTGATTTTAGAAGCCGGGGAAAATTTATTTCGAGATTTTTGGAGTCCGTTTAGCATTCCTTTTGATTTTTTTGTGAGCGTAACTATTTAAAAAAACACGAACCGACCTATCGGGCTGTGTCCGACCCGGACACCTGGCCCGGCCGGCCTTATAAGCTGGGGGGGAGCCCAGCCGAGCCACCCCCAAACCCTAGCACGCCCCGCCGCGCCGCCGCCGCCCACCGACCTCGCCGCCCGCCGGAGCCGCCGCCTCGCCGGAGGTTGACCCATCCCCACTGCCGGTTTTTCTTAAAAAACCGTTCGGTTTTCCATCGGTTTTTCGTTTGCTTTTTTAGATTCATTTTTTTAATAGATCAATTTTCCCGGTTTATTTAATTAGCGAGTGTTCGCTCGTTCGTTCATTTTAACGAACGCGTTCATCGTTTAGATCCAGATAACGGACGTTCGTTCGTTAATCTATTCGTCGTTTTCTTTTTCTCGGACTAAATCCGCGATTTTTCTGATCGTGATTTCTGATCCGATTTTCGTTCTAGTTAACTTTTCGCTCGTTTATGGGAATCAGGTGATTCAAGCGCCTGGAGTTTCGTCTCTAAACCCTCTTTCCGTTTAACCAACTCAAACAAGTTTTTGCCTCTATAAAAATTGCCCTAGATCCAGAAGAGTAAACGAAGCCTGTTTCTTTTACTGTTTGTCTTTCGTTGCTTTGTTCGATTTGGTTCTTTTTGCCAACCGGAGTTCTTAAGTTCAACTATCTGGTTAGATCTCTTATTCGAGTTTTACCTATGCATTAGTAGAGTACTTATTGTATGCTTGTTTGTTTGCGATAGAGTACCCGGAGTGCGCCGCTTGCTACTTCGAATCGCTAGGTTTCGTGGATCATCAGCAAGGCAAGTAACACTTTGATCATACCTCCTACTACCCATGTTTTTACTGCATTAGATCAATCCTCACACATTGCATGATTAGGATCTAAATAAATTGTGGGTTTGGGAAGTAGTTGAGGTAGTACCTATTACCTGTTTATTATCAAACCTTTGGGAGTTACTTCTACGTTTGCTTATTATGCCATGCTATGCTAGTAGAAGTGGATTGGGTGAGTGAAATCCATGACAGATGTGAGATTGTTAAATTAATGGTTTATCTAAGGTGGCAACTTAAATACACATATGGGGGGATTGAGGCACCTGGGTATTCCAGCGATTGCCTGTTTTCTTTTGGACCGCCACCCAGGCTCAAGGGGATCATGAGATTATTCATGCTAGAAACTTCCGTGTGTAGCCACAAGCTACTGTGGGCTCTAGCATAGTTGACTAAGTTGTGTGAACTCTTACAGTGGTAGACTAGCAGATGTAGGGGAAAGTAGGTGTAACGGTCTACCCGATAGTAAGGTGCTAGCGCTTCTGAAAGACTATGTCTCGGTCATCCGTTTCTCAAACACCATGTAGTGCGAGAATCCCAATGGAGGAGATCGAGTCTTGTGGGGAAAAGTGCGCAAACCTCTGCAGAGTGTATAAACTAATCATGGTTAGTCGTGTCCCCGGTTATGGACATCTTGAGTATCTAGTACTTGGATTATCAAGTGAATGTCATCATGTTACTCTAATTAATTTTGTTGGGTTTTAATGATGATGCTTAATTGGGATTGAGAGGGTGTCTACACTCTTAGTGTTTAACAACTACCATGATAGTTAAATAAAATTTATTCCTTTGCATTAGGGAAAAATTGGCTTTAGGCAAAACTGTAACCATAGAGCTTTCCACCAGCCAAATATGCATATAGTATATCCTATATCTTTCATTGCTCTCTATGTGTTACATTGCCAGCATATTCCATGTGCTGACCCGTTTCGGGCTGCAACGTTCATGTCGCAGACTTTTCAGACGGCGAGTAAGGTGCTTTTAGGTTGTGGTTCTATACTCAGTGATGCCATTGGAGTTGATGGACTCACTTATCTTCCAAGCCTTCCACTGTTATCGTTATTAGATGGCCTTAAGCCATATTTATTGTAATAAGTTCTCTTTTGAGACACTCGATGTAATAAGTGTGTGATTGCTACTCTGTTATAAATCCTTCAAGTACTGTGTTGTGTTAGCATTACTGATCCAGGGATGGCACCTGAGCACAGAGATTGGACCGTTTGAGGTCTGGTCGCTACAAGATGGTATCAGAGCACACACTGACTGTAGGACACGACCACTTAGCTAAAGCCCTAGATCACTACTCACTCTCTTCTCATTCTGACCTCTCATCTTTTCTACTCTTTTAGGATGGCAGATGCAAGGAACAAGTTCACGCAACCGGATGAAGATACACCCTTTGGACGTCACTTGAAGGAAGTCACTAGATACCTGAACATAGGAGTACCAAGCTTCACCGGAACCTACAACGCCACTTTACCTGAAGAGGAGCGCTGGATGATTCAAGTTCAAGTTCCAGGAAGGACGTTCATGCCAGTCACTGAGCCCATAGAGTTTTCCTTTGATGCACCAACTTGGAATCTAGGAAAGAGCATGGCAGCTCACATCACCATGGGACGCATTGGACAAGTTTACCACAATGATCTCAAGGATACTATTTACCAGATTTGTGGGTGCCGAGATGAGCACTGGGAGATGATCAGCACCAGGAAGGATAGATCAGTTATAGCTTTTATCCAGGAGTTAAACCAGCATATTCGACGTTAGGAGAACCAGATGTGCACCGACATGATAGATCTGAAGAAGGCGAGGACAAGAATCAAGGAACTAGAGGAAGAACTCAAGGCTACACGTGAAGATTATGAAGAGGAAATCGAAGTACTAGTGGATAAGAATGCTGACCTAACAATGAAGACCGGAATATTTAAGGGAGGCCCTACACCAGTAGAAGAAGACGAAGAACCCAAGGAGATTCGCCCGAAAGAATACATCATCATCGACGACACCGACTCGGATCCAGATGATAGTGATGATGACTATGTGGATGAAGCTGGAGTAGATATCATGGAGTCTGCAACCGAAGAATATTTCTAGTAGACCACCCCAAAAGTAGTAGTAGTCCACCATGTAAATATAGTAGTCCGAGCACTTTTGCGATAGTTAGATCGATTGTATGCCCTTGTTTGATTGAATGAAGTGAATTTTTGATTTTGCCTCATGTGCATATGGGTAGTGTTTTCTCTCTAGACCCCTCTCTATTCTTAAATCTCATCTTTTCTAAACCCTCAGATGCCTCCGAGACGTGACCCCGGATTTACCTTCCCACCGGAGCTCACCCAGTTGATCCAGCAGCAGAACACATTGATGCAGTTGCTAGTCCAGAATCAGAATCAGGGGAACAACAACAAAAACCCACCACCACCACCACCACCTGTTGATCACTTAGCCCGTTTTCTTAGGCTGAATCCGCCGGTGTTTTCCAGTAGCACCGAGCCGATAGTAGCAGACGATTGGCTCTGCAAAACAGCAAGGGAGTTGACCACGGCAGGATGCATAGATGCGGAAAAGGTGAAGTTTGCCGCACATCAGCTTGAAGGACCCGCAGCATCATGGTGGGAGAATTTCACCGCCACTTTCCCTGTCGACACTGTCACATGGGACCAGTTTCAGCAGGCTTTTCATACTGGCCATGTTTCAGTAGGAGCTATGGCCATGAAGAAGCGAGAGTTTCACAACTTGCGGCAAGGAGGACGGACAGTTGGCCAGTATGTGGAGGACTTTAGTAAGCTAGCACGTTATGCCCCAGATGATGTTGCTACGGATGCAGCTAAGCAGGAGAAGTTTCTGGAAGGACAGAATGATGAGCTGAGCATGCAGTTGATGGTAACAACCTTCAACAACTACCAGGAGTTGGTAGATCATGCTCTCATGATTGAAGGGAAGCAGCAGCAGATTGAGAACCGCAAGAGGAAGTATGGACAAGGGGAGTACAATTCAGGAGCTCAGCAGAAGCCACGTTTTACCCCTAGACCGGGAGGACATTTTCAGCATACCCATGGAGGAGGTAGCTCGCACAATCACAATGGCACCAAGAATGGTAATGGGAATGGAGGAAGCAACGGCCAGAACCGCACCAACCCATCAACCCCAGCCAAGAGAGACCTGAGCCAAGTCACTTGTTTCAAGTGCCAGAAGACCGGACATTATGCCAATGAATGTCCTGAATCCCAGAATGGAAATGGCAATGGAAGCTCTGGGAAGAAGCCGAACCCTTTCAATAGGGGGCAGGTGAACCACGTTAACGTGGAGGAGGTTGAAGAGCAGCCGGATGCAGTAATCAGTAAGTTTTTGGTTAAGTCATTTACTGCACTCATTCTTTTTTATACTGTTGCATCGGATTCATACATATCAAGGGGATTTGTGGATAAGTATAATCTGCCCACCAAAGTTCTTAGAACACCTATGTTAGTAAGTTCACCAGGAGCAGAGTATATGGCTAGCAAGGGATGTTTTCAAGTGCCATTGAGTATAGGTAGGCATGTGTTTCCCTTGGATTTGATCATTTTGGAATCACAAGGTTTGGATGTAATCCTGGGTATGGATTGGCTATCGATGTATGGAGGAAACATCGATTGCGCCAGTAAGTCAATTTTGCTTAACACCCCAGAAGGGAGAAGGATCAAGTATGTATCCCGGCATGTGCCAAAGAGGACTCAAGTAAATTGCTTAACAGGAGTTGTGCAGGAGGAAGTACCAGTAGTGAAGGATTTCCCTGATGTATTTCCAGAGGAGTTGCCAGGCATGCCACCGGATAGAGATATTGAGTTTTTGATTGAGCTTTTGCCAGGCACAGGGCCAATATCTAAGAGACCATATAGGATGCCCGCAAACAATTTGGTGGAGATTAAGAAGCAGATTAAGGAGTTACTGGATAAAGGTTATATTCGCCCAAGTTCTTCGCCTTGGGGATCGCCAGTACTTCTAGTGGATAAGAAGGATGGATCGTTAAGGATGGTTGTTGATTATCGAGGATTGAATGAAGTAACCATCAAGAACAAGTACCCAATACCGATGATCAATGATCTGTTTTATCGATTGCAAGGAGCTAAGGTATTTTCCAAGATCGATCTACAATCAAGATACCATCAGTTGAAGATTCGAGAACAAGATATACCTCAGATGGCTTTTACCACCAGGTATGGGCTGTACGAATATACCGTTATGTCATTTGGTCTGACTAACGCACCTGCATATTTCATGAACATGATGAACAAAGTGTTTATGGAGTTTTTGGATAAGTTCGTCGTGGTGTTCATTGATGATATCCTGGTATACTCGAAGAATGAAGAGGAGCATAAGGAGTATTTGTGTTTGGTACTTGGTAAGCTCAGAGAACATCAGTTATATGCCAAGTTTAGAAAATATGAGTTTTGGTTAAAGGAAGTTGGATTTCTCGGACACGTTATAACTGGAGAAGGTATAGCAGTAGATCCCACCAAGGTTGACACTGTGACAAATTGGGAAGCCCCAACAACAGTTGGAGAGATCCAGAGTTTTCTTGGACTCGCAGGATACTACCGGAGGTTTATTGAGAATTTCTCAAAGATTGCGAAGCCTATGACGGAGTTGTTGAAGAAGGATACCAAGTTCATATGGACCGAGGAATGTGAGGCCAGTTTCCAGGAGTTGAAGAAACGTTTGGTTACATCACCTGTGTTAATTTTGCCAGTTCAGACCAAGGATTATGAGGTGTATTGTGACGCTTCACGTCGAGGACTTGGAGCAGTGCTTATGCAGGAAGGAAGAGATGTTTCCTATGACTCACGACAGCTTAAGCCTCATGAGTTAAATTATGCCACGCATGATTTGGAGTCAGCAGCCGTAGTGCATGCATTGAAGACTTGGAGATAGTTTCTCATTGGAAATCATTATGAGGTGTACACAGATCACAAGAGTTTGAAGTATATTTTCACGCAGAAGGAGTTGAATCTCGGACAAAGGAGATGGTTGGAGCTCATCAAGGATTATGATATGAGATTGCATTATCACCCCGGAAAGGCTAACGTAGTAGCCGATGCGCTGAGTCGTAAGAGCCATGTCAACACACTAATGATGGGAGATTTACCAAGGGAGTTAGCCGAGAATCTTCGTGAGCTATGTTTGGAGATAGTTCCGAGAGGCTATGTAGCAACATTGGAGATTCAGTCTGCATTGATGGATAAGATCAGAGAAGCCCAGAAAACTGACAAGGAGATCGCTTCTATTAAGGAGAAAATAATCAAGGGAAAAGCTAAAGGATTTCGTGAGGATGAGCACGATACCTTATGGTTTGAAG
Source organism: Triticum urartu (assembly GCF_056163025.1). NCBI lineage: Eukaryota > Viridiplantae > Streptophyta > Magnoliopsida > Poales > Poaceae > Triticum > Triticum urartu. The sequence goes on from NC_141875.1 coordinate 212,867,377, forward strand.
ACCATGTTTATGTGCCTAATGACTCGGAGATCAGGAAGTTAATTCTGCAAGAAGCCCATGATTCACCATATTCGATTCACCCAGGAAATACCAAGATGTATTTGGATTTGAAGGATATTTTCTGGTGGACTGGAATGAACAAGGATATTGTGGAGTATGTAGCAGTCTGTGATGTATGTCAGAGAGTAAAGGAAGAGCATCAGAAGCCAGCAGGATGGAAGTGGGATAAGTTAGGCATGGATTTTATTACGGGATTGCCCAGGACTCGTTCAGGCTATGACTCAATTTGGGTTGTAGTCGATCATTTGACAAAGGTAGCTCATTTCATTCCAGTGAAGACTACCTATACCAGTGCAAAGTTAGCAAAGATATACATGACCAGGATCGTATGTCTCCATGGAGTTCCAAGGAGCATTGTATCAGATAGAGGAACCCAATTTACCTCAAAGTTCTAGAATCAGTTGCATGAAACTTTGGGTACCAGGCTGGAGTTTAGTACAGCTTTCCATCCGCAGATAGATGGACAAACCGAGAGAGTCAATCAGATTTTGGAGGATATTCTAAGAGCATGTGCGCTAGATTACGGATCTAGTTGGGACGAGAATTTGCCATATGAAGAGTTCTCTTATAACAATAGTTATCAATCCAGTTTGAAGATGGCCCCTTTCGAAGCCTTGTACGGAAGGAGGTGTAGGACCCCATTGTCATGGGATGAGGTTGGAGACCGCTAGTTGTTTGGACCGGATCTGATTAAGGAGTCTGAACAGAAAGTAAAATTGATTCGCAATAGGCTCAAGGTAGCCCAATCTAGGCAGAAGAGCTACGCAGATTCAAAACGCAAGGAGACAGTTTACGAAGTTGGAGATTGAGTTTATCTTCGAGTATCTCCACTCCGTGGAGTTAAGCGCTTTGGAGTTAAGGGAAAGTTAGCGCCACATTTTGTAGGACCATACAAGGTTTTGGAGCGTATGGGAGAAGTAGCCTACAAGTTGGAGTTGCCCGAAGGATTGTCAGGAGTTCATGACGTGTTCCACGTTTCCCAGTTGAAGAAGTGCCACGCAGAGATGGCTGATATACCGCTGAGAGACACAGTGCCGCTGGAGGCGATTCAGTTGGACAGTGATTTGACTTATGAGGAGAAGCCAGTCAAGATTCTTGAGTATGTCAGCCGAGTCACCCGCAGCAAGGTTATTAAGTTTTGCAAAGTTCAGTGGAGCCACCACACGGAGGATGAAGCCACCTGGGAATGAGAGGAAGATTTGCTGAAGGACCACCCTCACCTATTTTCTAGCCAACCCGAATCTTGAGGGCGAGATTCATCTTAAGGGGGGTAGGTTTGTAACATCTCAAATTTTCAATTTGGAATGTTATACACTAGATCATCATTGCATATCATATTTTATTGCATTTTGGTTGATCCTATAAATTCTACGCAACTCAAGGACCCTCGGAGAGAGTTGGGGATTTCGTTATTTTCATATTTGAGTTCTCTCAAATTTTAAAAATAGGATCATTTGATTTTATTTATTTTATCTTCAATTATTTCTATTACAAAAATATGAGAGAGGGAATAAAATGACTTTCCCAAAATAAAGAAATATTGAGGATTTAATAAAAAAATCAAATAAGATTTATTTTGGTTTTATTTGCTTTTTATTCTAATTTAGGAAAAATGCGCGTTTTTCAAAATTGCATTTAGGCCCCAAATAAATGTTCATCCTGTGCGGCGTGATTTTAGAAGCCGGGGAAAATTTATTACGGGATTTTTGGAGTCCGTTTATCATTCCTTTTGTTTCTGAGCGTAACTATTTAAAAAAACGCGAACCGACCTATCGGGCCGTGTCCGACCCGGACACCTGGCCCGGCCGGCCTTATAAGCCGGGGGGAGCCCAGCCGAGCCACCCACAAACCCTAGCGCGCCCCACCGCGCCGCCGCCCGCCGACCTCGCCGCCCGTCGTAGCCGCCGCCTCGCCGGAGGTTGACCCCGCCCCGCCGCCGGTTTTTCTCGAAAAACCGTTTGGTTTTTCGTTCGGTTTTCCGTCGGTTTTTCGTTCGGTTTTTTTAGATTCATTTTTTTAATTGATCGGTTTTCCCATTTATTTAATTAGCGAGTGTTCGCTCATTCGTTCGCTTTAATGAACGCGTTCATCGTTTAGATCCAGATAACGGACGGTTCGTCGCTTTCTTTTTCTCGGACTAAATCCGCGATTTTTCTGATCGCGATTTCTGATCCGATTTTCGTTCTAGTTTAACTTTTCGCTCGTTTATCGGAATCAGGCGATTCAAGCACCTGGAGTTTCGTCTCGAAACCCTCTTTCCATTTAACCAACTCAAACAAGTTTTTGCCTTTGTAAAAATTGCCCTAGATCCAGAATAGTAAACGAAGCCTGTTTCTTTTGCTGTTTGTCTTTCGTTGCTTCGTTCGATTTGGTTCTTTTTGCCAACCGGAGTTCTGAAGTTGAACTATGTGGTTAGATCTCTTATTCGAGTTTTAGCTGTGCATTAGTCGAGTACTTATTGTATGCTTGTTTGTTTGCGATAGAGTACCCGGAGTGCGCCGCTTGCTACTTCAAATCGCTAGGTTTCGCGGATCATCAGCAAGGCAAGTAACACTTTGATCATACCTCCTACTACCCATGTTTTTACTGCATTAGATCAATCCTCACACATTGCATGATTAGGATCTAATTAATTGTGGGTTTGGGAAGTAGTTGAGGTAGTACCTATTACCTGTTTATTATCAAACCTTTGGGAGTTACTTCTACGTTTGCTTATTATGCCATGCTATGCTAGTAGACGTGGATTGGGTGAGTGAAATCCATGGAAGATGTGAGATTGTTAAATTAATGGTTTATCTAAGGTGGCAACTTAAATACACATCTGGGGATTGAGGCACCTGGGTATTCCAGCGATTGCCTGTTTTCTTTTGGACCGCCACCCAGGCTTAAAGGGATCATGAGATTATTCATGCTAGAAACTTCCGTGTGCAGCCACAAGCTACTATGGGCTCTAGCATAGTTGACTAAGTTGTGTGAACTCTTACAGTGGTAGACTAGCAGATGTAGGGGAAAGTAGGTGTAACGGTCTACCCGATAGTAAGGTGCTAGCGCTTCTGAAAGACTATGTCTCGGTCATCCGTTTCTCAAACACCATGTAGTGCGAGAATCCCAACGGAGGAGAACGTGTCTTGTGGGGAAAAGTGCGCAAACCTCTGCAGGGTGTATAAACTAATCATGGTTAGCCGTGTCCCCGGTTATGGACATCTTGAGTATCTAGTACTTGGATTATCAAGTGAATCTCATCATGTTACTCTAATTAATTTTGTTGGGTTTTAATGATGATGCTTAATTGGGATTAAGAGGGTGTCTACACTCTCAATGTTTAACAACTACCATGATAGTTAAATAAAATTTATTCCTTTGCAGTAGGGAAAAATTGGCTTTACGCAAAACTGTAACCATAGAGCTTTCCACCAGCCAAATATGCATATAGTATAGCCTATATCTTTCATTGCTCTCTATGTGTTACATTGCCAGCATATTCCATGTGCTGACCCGTTTCCGGCTGCAACGTTCATGTTGCAGACTTTTCAGACGACGAGTAAGGTGCTTTTAGGTCGTGGTTCTATACTCAGTGATGCCGTTGGAGTTGATGGACTCACTTATCTTCCAAGCCTTCCGCTGTTATCGTTATTAGATGGCCTTAAGCCATATTTATTGTAATAAGTTCTCTTTTGAGACACTTGATGTAATAAGTGTGTGATTGCTACTCTGTTATAAATCCTTCAAGTACTGTGTGGTGTCAGCATTACTGATCCAGGGATGACACCTGAGCACACAGATTGGACCGTTTGAGGTCTGGTCGCTACATGGCTCCCCTGACCAACTTCTTTCGCCTATATATACTCATATACCCCGAAAACATCCGAGAGCACCACGAAACCCTATTTCCACCACCCCAACCTTCTGTACCCAAGAGATCCCATCTTGGGGCCTTTTCCGGAGCTTCGCAGGAGGGGGGATCGATCACGGAGGGCTTCTACATCAGCACCATAGCCTCTCTGATGATGTGTGAGTAGTTTACCACAGACCTTCGGGTCCATAGTTATTAGCTAGATGGCTTCTTCTCTCTCTTTGGATCTCAATACAAAGTTCTCGTCTATTCTCTTGGAGATACATTCGATGTAATTCTTTTTGTTGTGTGTTTGTCGAGATCCGATCAATTGTGGGTTCATGATCAAGATTATCTATGAACAATATTTGGTTCTTCTCTGAATTCTTCTATGTATGATTTGTTATCTTTGCAAGTCTCTTCAGATTATCAGTTTGGTTTGGCCTACTAGATTGATCTTTCTTGCAAAGGGAGAAGTGCTTAGCTTTGGGTTCAATCTTGTGGTGTCCTTTCCCAGTGACAGCAGGGGCAGCAAGGCACGCATTGCATTGCCGTTGAGGATAAAAAGATGGGGTTTATATCATATTGCTTGAGTTTATCCCTCTACATCATGTCATCTTACCTAATGCGTTACTCTCTTCTTATGAACTTAATACTCTAGATGCATGTTGGATAGCGGTCAATGTGTGGAGTAATAGTAGTAGATGCAGAATCGTTTCAGTCTACTTGTCGCGGACGTGATGCCTATATACATGATCATGCCTAGATATTCTCATAATTATGCACTTTTCAATCAATTGCTCGACAGTAGTTGTTTACCCACCGTAATACTTATGCTATTTTGAGAGAAGCCACTGGTGAAACCTATGGCCCTCGGGTCTATTTTCCATCATATAAGTTTCCAATCTATTTTACTTTGCAATATTTACTTTCAATCTATATCATAAAAATACCAAAAATGTTTATCTTATTATCTCTATCAGATCTCACTTTTGCAAGTGGCCGTGAAGGCATTGACAACCCCTTTATCGCGTTGGTTGCAAGGTTCTTATTTGTTTGTGTAGGTGCGAGGCGACTTGCGTGTAGTCTCCTACTGGATTGATACCTTGGTTCTCAAAAACTGAGAGAAATACTTACGCTACTTTGCTGCATCACCCTTTCCTCTTCAAGGGAAAACCAACACAGTGCTCAAGAGGTAGCAAGAAGGGTTTCTGGCGCCGTTGCCGGGGAGATCTATGCCAAGTTAAGTCAAGTCAAGACATACCAACTACTATCTTTTTGGCACATGAGTTCAGATTTATTATGAAAGAAGCCAAGGAAGTTTTTACGCACTATAGGGTGGATGCCGGCCGTCCACCCACAGAGGATATCCTTTTTAATCAGGAAGGTATTATGCTTTTACAATCTTTAGATAATGTTGCTTATAATGAAAACCTTAGGAAGAAGGTTCCTACCGATGTTCTAGTCAATAAAATTTCTGAGCTTAATGATAATTTTGCTATTTAGAACAACAGGCTAGGATTTTCTCGTGAACAAAGGCTCATGACTTATTTCCAAAAGAATGCTTATAATGATGAATTGGTTGTGCAATATAAGGGGCCAATGGAGGAACCCATACCTCCCGATCTTGATCTTGGGGACTTTTGTCCCATTAAATTTAGCCCTTTTGACTACTTTTTCTTGCCACAAAGAAAACTTGCTACTGAATGTAGGGAGTATGAGATGAGCTTTCGCAATTTGCCCAACTATTATTATGATAATACCTAGATCTATTCTTGTTTTTATGCCTAGCTAGGGGCGTTAAACGATAGCGCTTGTTGGGAGGCAACCCAATTTAATTTTTGTTTCTTGATTTTTGGTTCTGTTTAGTAATGAATAATTCATCTAGATTATGTTTGGATGTGGTTTTATGCTTTTAATTAGTGTTTGTGCCAAGTAGAACCTTTGGGAAGACTTGGGGGGAGTTTTTGCAATCTTGCTGTAAAAACAAAAACTTTAGCGCTCACGAGATTTGCTACCATGTTTTACTAGAGAGTGAGATTAGGTTGATTCTTTTTTCAGATGATTAATAGACAATTTCTCACGTCCACCAATTTATTTCAGAATTTTTGGGGTCACAGAAGTATTCGAAACCTACATATTACTACAGACTGTTCTGTTTTTGACAGATTCTGATTTTCATGTGTTGTTTGCTTATTTTGATGAATCTATGGCTAGTATCGGGGGGTATGAACAATAGAGGAGTTGGAATACAATAGGTTTAACACCAATATAAATAAATAATGAGTTCATTACCGTACCTTAAGTGGTGGTTTGTTTTATTATACTAAGGGAGCTCATGAGATTTTCTGTTGAGTTTTGTGTTGTGAAGTTTTCAAGTTTTGGGTAAATATTTGATGGATTATGGAATAAGGAGTGGCAAGAGCCTAAGCTTGGGGATGCCCAAGGCACCCCAAGGTAAAATTCAAGGACAACCAAAATCCTAAGCTTGGGGATGCCCCAGAAGGCATCCCCACTTTCGTCTTCGTCCATCGGTAACTTTACTTGATGCTATATTTTTATTCACCACATGATATGTGTTTTGCTTGGAGCGTCTTTTATGATTTGAGTCTTTGCTTTCTATTTTAACACAATCATCTTTGCTGTACACACCTTTTGGGAGAGACACACACGAATCGGAATTTATTAGAATACTCTATGTGCTTCACTTATATCTTTTGAGCTCGATAATTTTACTCTAGTGCTTCACTTATATCTTTTAGAGCACGGTAGTGGTTTTATTTTATAGAAACTATTGATCTCTCATGATTCACTTATATTATTTTGAGAATCCTTTAGAACAACATGGTAGTTTGCTTTGGCTATAAAATTAGTCCTAATATGATAGGCATCCAAGATTAGTATAATAAAAACGTTCATAAAAGTGCATTGAATACTATTTGAAGTTTGATACTTGATGATTGTTTTGAGATATGAAGATGGTAATATTAGAGTAGTGCTAGTTGAGTAGTTGTGAATTTGAGAAATACTTGTGTTGAATTTTGCAAGTCCCGTAGCATGCACATATGGTAACCGCTGTGTAACAAATTTGAAACATGAGGTGTTTCTTTCATTGCCTTCCTTATGAGTGGCGGTCGGGGACGAGCGATGGTCTTTTCCTACCAATCTATCCCCCTAGGAGCATGCATGTAATGCTTGGTTTTCTTGTATATTTTTGCAATAAGTATGTGAGTTCTTTATGACTAATATCGAGTCCATGGATTATACACACTCTCACCTTTCCATCATTGCTAGCCTCTTCGGTACCGTGCATTGCCCTTTCTCACCTTGGGAGTTGGTGCAAACTTCGCCGGTGCATCCAAACCCGTGATATGATACGCTCTATCACACATAAACCTCCTTATATCTTCCTCAAAACAGCCACCATACCTACCTATTATGGCATTTCCATAGCCATTTCGAGATATATTGCCATGCAACTTTCCACTATTTCATTTATTATGACACGCTTCATCATTGTCATATTGCCTTGCATGATCATGTAGTTGACATCATATTTGTGGAAAAGCCACCATGCATAATTTATCATACATGTCACTCTTGATTCATTGCCCATCCTGGTACACCGCCGGAGGCATTCATATAGTCATATTTTGTTCTAGTATCAAGTTGTAATCATTGAGTTGTAAATAAATAGAAGTGTGATGATCATCATTAATAGAGCATTGTCCCAAATAAAAAAGTAAGGGAGAAAGGCCAAATAAAAAAAGGGAAAGGCCGAAAAAAAGAGAAAAGAAATAAAAAGGAATAATGCTACTATCCTTTTTTCCACACTTGTGCTTCAAAGTAGCACCATGATCTTTATGATAGAGAGTCTCTTGTTTTGTCTCTTTCATATATACTAGTGGGAATTTTTCATTATAGAACTTGGATTGTATATTCCAACAATGGGCTTCCTCAAATGCCCTAGGTCTTCGTGAGCAAGCAAGTTGGATGCATCCGTTGAGCTTTCATACATTTATAGCTCTAATGCATCCGTCGCATGGCAATCCCTACTCCTTGCATTGATACCAATTGATGGGCATCTCCCTAGCCTGTTGATTAGCCGCGTCAATGTGAGACTTTCTCCTTTTTTGTCTTCTCCACACAATCCCCGTCATTATACTCTATTCCACCCATAATGCTATATCCATGGCTCACGCTCATGTATTGCGTGAAAGTTGAAAAAAGTTTGAGAGTACTAAAGTATGAAACAATTTCTTGGCTTGTCATCGGGGTTGTGCATGATGACATCATTCTTGTGTGACGAAAATGGAGCATGACCAAACTATATGATTTTTTGGGGATGAACTTTCTTTGGCCATGATATTTTGAGAAGACATAATTGCTTAGTTAGTATGCTTGAAGTATTATTATTTTTATGTCAATATTAAACTTTTGTCTTGAATCTTTCGGATCTAAACATTCATGCCACAATAAAGAAAATTACATAGAAAATTATGCTAGGTAGCATTCCACATCAAAAATTCTGTTTTTATCATTTACCTACTCGAGGACGAGCAGGAATTAAGCTTGCGGATGCTTGATACGTCTCCAACGTATCTATAATTTTTGAGTGTTCCATGCTATTATATTATCTATTTTGGATATTTAATGGGCTTTATTATACACTTTTATATTATTTTTGGGACTAACCTACTAACCAAAGGCCCGGTGCAAATTGGTGTTTTTTTGCCTATTTCAGTGTTTCACAGAAAAGGAATATCAAACGGAACCCAAACGGAATGAAACCTTCGGGAGAGTGATTTTTGGAACAAACGCAATCCAGGAGACTTGGAGTGGACGTCAAGGATGCATCGAGGAGGCCACGAGGCAGGGAGGCGCGCCCAGGCGGGCAGGCGCACCCCCCACCCTCGTGGGCCCCTCGTGGCTCCCCTGATTGACTTCTTTCGCCTATGTATACTCATATACCCTGAAAACATCTGAGAGCACCACGAAACCCTATTTCCACTGCCGCAACATCCTTTTTCGGAGCTCCGCCTGAGGGGAGGATCGATCACGGAGGGCTTCCACATCAACACCATAGCCTCTCTGATGATGTGTGAGTAGTTTACCACAGACCTCCGGGTCCATAGTTATTAGCTAGATGGCTTCGTTTCTCTCTTTGGATATCAATGCAAAGTTCTCCTCGGTTCTCATGGAGATCTACTCGATGCAATTCTTTTTGCGGTGTGTTTGTCGAGATCCGATGAATTGTGGATTTATGATCAAGATTATCTATGAACAATATTTGGTTCTTCTCTGAATTCTTTTATGTATGATTTGTTATCTTTGCAAGTCTCTTCGAATTATCAGTTTGGTTTGGCCTACTAGATTGATCTTTCTTGCAATGGGAGAAGTGCTTAGCTTTGGGTTCAATCTTGCGGTGTCCTTTCCCAGTGACAGCAGGGGCAGCAAGGCATGTATTGTATTGTTGCCATCGAGGATAAAAAGATGGGGTTTATATCATATTGCTTGAGTTTATCCCTCTACATCATGTCATCTTGCCTAATGTGTTACTCTGTTCTTATGAACTTAATACTCTATATGCATGTTGGATAGCGGCCGGTGTGTGGAGTAATAGTAGTAGACGCAGAATTGTTTCGGTCTACTTGTCACAGATGTGATGCCTATATACATGATCATGCCTAGATATTCTCATAATTATGCACTTTTCTATCAATTGCTCGACAGTAATTTGTTTACCCACCATAATACTTATGCTATTTTGAGAGAAGCCACTAGTGAAACCTATGGCCCCCGTGTCTATTTTCCATCATATAAGTTTCCAATCTATTTTACTTTGCAATCTTTACTTTCAATCTATATCATAAAAATACTATAAATATTTATCCTATTATCTCTATCAGATCTCACTTTTGCAAGTGCCGTGAACGGATTGACAACCCCTTTATCGTGTTGGTTGCAACATTCTTATTTGTTTGTGCAGGTGCGAGGCGACTTGCGTGTAGTCTCCTACTGGATTGATACCTTGGTTCTCAAAAACTGAGGGAAATACTTACGCTACTTGGCTGCATCACCCTTTCCTCTTCAAGGGAAAACCAACGCAGTGCTCAAGAGGTAGCAGGGGTCCCGACCCCCCCCCCTCGGCTCGGCCTCATGCTACCGCATTGTTGCATGCTAGGTTTTGACAGGTGCAATGCGGTTTTCAATGATTAAATATTTAAAATACAAAAAATATCAAAATTTATTGATGAAGTTCAAATTGTAAAGACATAGAAGTTCGGGGGTTTGAAAAAACATCAGATGAACATGTCAAAAAAAGCAAATTATACAGGAGCAAAAATCTAGTAAGTTCAGGTTAAATACGTATTGAAGTGGTAACACTGTTGAAAGTATGCAACACATGTTACAAAAAAAATAAAAAGTATTCGTGCATATTTGGGACCAATCCCATGGTTCTCCACGGGGCAAACTCAAAACCAATTCAAAAAATTGAAAATTACAAAAATAAAACAAATAAATATAGAGCACAATGCTGCGCCGCCTTGCAATGTGGAAAGCGAGAAGTTCAATCACTAGTACCATAGAAGTCCAACTTCCACTACAGACCATGGATGATCCAAAAAACTATCCCCGAATATAGACTAAAATAAGGAATTAAAATAACAAAGATAATTAAAATAAGAAGTTCAAATAGTGATGATATAGAAGTCCAGGGTTTTGTAAAACCTCAAATTAACATGTTAAAAACAATTAGCATACAGAAGTTCAGGATAGTTATTAAGTGAAGTCCAACAAACTATTAGAAGTACGAAAACATACTAGAAAAAACAGAAAAATATATGCATATCCATCGGCCAATTAATTCCATGTTCGCTCATAGGACTCGGTCAAAAAATCAAAACCAATGCAAGAATGAAAAATGACAGAAAAAAGGAAAGAAATATAGAGGATTTGCTGCATTACCTTGCAACGAAGGAAAAGCAGAAGTTCAGGTATGACAACACAAAAGTCCAGCTTGTACAACGACCATTAGATGATCTAGGAAATATGAACGAACGAATTCGTCCAAAGCATAAAAGCCTCTGCGCCAGATTAGAACACGTCCGCACCACCTTGGAAATGATCTGGCAACTCCCTTTCCACAACAAAAATGTCCAGAGGGCAAATCTCAAAACCGCAAAAACACCCCGAGCAAAAGCCGCGGGAGTGCCAACATCAAATCGCCAGAAATCAAACCGTATGGACACTCCCGATTGAAATTGATGACTTAGTAAGCCTTGAATTTCACTAAAGTACGCAAATCAGCCAGCAAAATTTACAGAAATATGAGAAATCGTCAGAAGCGGAGGCCGCATCTCGGGCGGATGAAGAACACGGCTGAATTCAAATTTGTTTGAAATAACAAAAATGTATGCACCAAACTCGTACCAAAAGCTAATTCCCATCGTGCCAGAGCTTCGACAACATCCACAACAAGCATTAAACTTGTAACAGACACACGTTCATCACGAACCGAGAGCAAATCTGCCAATGATCGAGATTCCTATTTAAAACAGGTATTTAGTTGCTAAAAACCGTTTCCGGATTACACTCACATCACAAACAACACGACTGACCAGAAAAAATCGCGGGGGAAGCTATAGTTGTGAAGATAGCTCAAAGGCTAGGTTCCTACAAAGGGAAGTTCACGTTGTGTAACTCAGAAGTTCAGGTTGTGATATTCCCCGAGTGCTAGGTTGAACTTGAGCTAAAAAGTGTCCAAATAGGACTTGCGATATACCGTTGGAAAGCTGTGGACACTAGTGTCACAGTCTAGGTTGAATTTTTGGCAAAATGTACACGGTTCAAGAGCAGTTTTAAAAACCATTTTTCTTCATACAAAAAAATGAATCAAGCCTATTTCAAAACCGTTTATGAGGCAAATGATATGGTGTTGGATAGCTGCTGCAAATACACTCATTTCGCATGTAAAAGTTTTCCCAAATTCCATACGGTCAAAGGTGAATTTAAAAAATGGCAAAATTTCAGAAACCAAATAACTTGGTTCGTATTTTTGGGTTAATTTGAAAATGGCTAGTCCGATTGATGAAAATGATATGGTGTTGGAAAGCTAATGAAAATGCGCTTCTTTTTCATAGAGAAAGTTTTTTACAATTTTAAACTATTTAAACGTAAGTTTGTCAGAATGCCGCAAATGATATGGCGTTGGAAAGCTTGAACAAAAGAGAAACATTTATATGTAGATTGTTTTTTCCAATTCTTTATGGTTTTAAGTCAATTTTAAAAATGGCTTAAAATGATTTTTGGCCGTAATTTCTACAAAGTTTATCGGAATCGGGCAAATAATATACTATTGAAAAACTACAGAAAATGCAAAACTTTTTCATGTAGATGGTTTTCTCTGATTCCTAGCGTTTTCAAGTAATTTTGAAAATAGCGAGATCATGCGTTCTGCCTTTATCGTGAAACAAATTCTTCGAAAATGCACCGCATGAAGAACTTGAACTTCTCGGCATGTCTACTTGAACTTCACTTTGTTTTTCATGGGATTTTTTTGCTCGTATCTCTCCATCCTCTCACTGGAATTGAGCAAGTGATATACCGATGGAAACCTGCTGTAAACACGCAACTTTCTCGTGTTAATCATTTTTTCATACTCGTGATGGTTTAAAAGGTTTTCATCTAAAATTCATTATGTGTAGTAGCTGAACTTCCAGCTATTTTCACGTTAAACTTCTGAGACGTACACTACTACAGGATGTTGCTAACGCGACACTATGATCAGAGACCCTTCGACGAAACTATGTGCGATGCAATAATCGCAAACGATGGTGTAAGAAACATCAAAAAGGGTGCAAAACATTTATGATGACGGATGCATCAAACACGGTTCGGATTTTAGTTGCGTGTGCGATGTAGGGCATACGGTTCAGTTCAATTAACTATTTGCGATGAGGAGGAACAAAAGAAACAGCCAGCCAGATGGAGGTGTGTGCGATATACAGCATACAGTTCACTCGAATGAACTGTTTCTGATTAGGCAACACAAAAGAAACGGTCAGCCAGATCAAGGTGTGTGCGATATACATCATGCAGTTCACTCGGATGAACTGTTTGCGTTGAGACAAGAGAACAGAAACGGTCAGCCAGATTAAGGTGTGTGCAATGTATAACATACTATTCACTCGAATGACCTGTTTGTGATTAGGCAACACAAAAGAAACGGTTAGCCAGATCAAGGTGTGTGCGATATACAGCATGCGGTTCACTCGGATGAACTGTTTGCGTTGAGACAAGAGAACAGAAACGGTCAACTAGATTAAGGTGTGTGCGATGTACAACATACTGTTCACTCGAATGAACTGTTTGTGATTAGGCAACAGAAAAGAAACGGTCAGCCAGATCAAGGTGTGTGCGATACACGTCATCCGGTTCACTCAGCCTTGTCGTTAGTGTGTGACCTCTATGGCAACTGTTCTCTCCCCACTAGCCTCTTATTTACCGTGGCAACCATACACCGCCTCTTCGCCTTTCCCTCTTGATTTGGAACTGCTGTCGCACGCTCTTCATCCCTCCATTTGCCTTCACCCTTCCTTCTGCCATTGTTTGATCATCTTCTCCATGGAGGGAACAGGCCAGAAATGACCCTGTTATTCTTCCCCTAATCTGAAAGATGATGTGGTGGAGGAACTCATTGATCGGTGCAACGTCATCACCTCAGCTAGCATGGCAGGTTCGTTCAAGACCATTCTCGACTCAACTAATAACATCATTACAAGCAACCCAAGGGTCCAAGAGCGGTTTGATCTTCCCTATCTTGTTCGCCGTGACCCTGCTGACTGGCGCGGGGACGACGGAAGCCTCGCCTTGTGCAAGTTGATGCCGCTTGATAATGATACGTGTGATATTAAGATGCCATCGCTTGAGGGCAAGGCTTGGGCGGGCACAAATGAAGATTGGGTTGTTTATATTGGGTACAACTGCGAGTGGGAACTTGTGAATGTGTACACTCGTCACCGGGTTCTACTTCCAAAAATCTCAGACTGCCCAGAGGTTGAGCACACAGATGATCTACGTGAGTTCAAATATGATCATGGTAACTGTCGTCTACAGAATATAGCAATTTGTCGGGTTCCCAGACATTCTTGGGATTACACGAACTATGAAGTTGTTGCTATCCTCGACAAGCTTGTTGCCTTCCTTACTTCCATGCCTCGATGGATATTGCTCAAAAATCAATTTCTATACACAGATGAGTACTATGATGCAATTCAATACGAGGGTCTTGTGTTTGCTGCCACCACTCGTGGCACTGTTTTTGCATGGAATCATCATGCTTTCGGTATGTTTGTCTTCCACCATAATTATAATTGTTTCATACACATGCATGCGGGTTAGCTAGTCTCCCTTTACTAATTAATTAACCTTCTTGTGTTTCCAAGGTCCTGTGAACATTCCATCACCAATACTTGAAAAAAATTACAACCAAGGGGGAGATGATGATGCTGATGATCACGAGCATGAGGACGAGCAGGACCCATATACTCAGTGGCACCTCGAACTTATTCTAATGGATCACCTCTTCTTTTCTGTATATAAGGCACTGCTGATGTTACTAAGGAAGCAGGTGTTGTCTCGCATGGTCGCACTCTCCGGACCTATTCCAACATCTGTTGTAGGGTATTCGGGATGGATACTAGTGTACTAGTGCCAACACCTTCTCCTTGGTTCAGTATTGAAAGTCTTGGAAGAAACTCGCTCTTCCTTGGACAAAACTATCCAATGATGGTGAAAGGCGATCCAGCTACTGTTGACACAACGTTACTACCATTTATGAGAAGCCACTGTATCTATACCTCGGTCATTGCTATGCTTCCCTACCATTGCACTATGGGTCCTGACATAGCCTGCTTGAACCTGGATGATCAGTCCTGCGTCGGTCTCAAGATTGACAATAGCTGGCCCTTCCCAGAGAATCACTTCTGGTTCAAAGCAAGCTTTTCCAACATCGACGAGTGGTTGAGCTGAAGTTCATTTCATCGCTTTGTTATTTGTTGTGTGATAAAAACTTTACTTTACTAGAATGTTTTGTTGGTAATGATCTATAATCCAACGTGTATCCTTGTTGTCATTGTGGGTTGATGACTTGTTCTATGTAATCAATGGTACATTTTCATATGCGTCCATCAACTCACGCCTGCTAGTGGTGTCCTAAAATCATAGTGCTAGTGATTTTAGTTGCAAAAATAAGATAGTGCTAGTGATTTTTAGCTGCATATTTTGACAAATCACAGTGTTACAAGGTTGACAAATGGCGATGTTACAAGATAAACAAATGTCAATCTTTTCAGTTTGACAAATGGCAACATACCCAAAATGACAAATGCAAATCTTACCCAATTGTTTCTACGTGGTTGCACACGGGTCATGCAAAAGAACCGTTTGCGTTTAAGGGATGCAGAAATCCTGCTCGGCACATTTTCCCTTGGCTTCTTGGGTAAGCTATCGGTTTGCATACGAGTGTTCTAACTAAAATGTTTGCGATGAGTGTTTTATATTTAAAAACTATTGATGTTTTTTCAAAAGAAAATCGTTTGATAGGTCTGTACATTAAGAGAGAAAAATGCAAGTTCGTTCAAACCATATCTTTCATTCAGTCACGCTCCGAATTTATATTCATATGATCAAGAATTCGATATATACAGTATTAAACCCCAAAAAAAACTATTTCCGACGGCGGCGAAGGCGGCGTGCCAAGCTGTCGTTGTCGTTGTCGTCCTCCGGGATGTTGTTGTTGATGTCTTCAAGGCAGCACAAAATGTTCTTCACTTGTAAATCAAACATCATGTCGTCGCGCGATCGACAGGCGGGGCGCGGGAGGACGGCAACTGGCGCCGCTGAGAGGTAGCGGTCGACGGCAGCGTCCCATGCCATTGAGAGGGACACGCGCACAGGCACGAGCGCAGCGGGTGCAGCACAGGGGCGCAACACATGGGGACCAGCACCACGGTGGGCGGAGGGGCGCGCATAGGCACGGGCACGGGCGTGGCGGGTGCAACCAAACGCATGGAGGCCGGTGCCACGGTGGGTGGAGGGGCGCGCACGGGCATAGGCACGGGCGCTGGCGCTGGCATGTACACGAGCTCACGCGGGTCTACGGGGACCTCGCTGACGCCCGCGGCTTCCAGCTCTGTGATAGTGCCCGGCGACCAGCCCGTCAATGCTACAGGGATGGTCGCTAGCGCGGGCATGGGACGGGAGCTGGGACAGGAGCGGGGGCAGCAACCGCCGCAGCCAGCTCGTTCTGGGCCATGTCCATGAGGCCTCATTCGTCCTTATTTTCCATCTCCTCCGGCTCGGAGTCAACTTCACCAAACTTGAAGACTAGTGGCAGATGATCATTCTGCGCCATGGCGTTGGTGGAGGTCTGCGGGAGAGAGGGGAATGGGAGGCAAACAGTAAGGCCGCCAGTATTAAACAGCGGCTCGGGCGCCATTAATGGAGAGGAAGGCGGGTGACCATGGAAGACAAAGGGCTCGCTTCCCAGTGAGCCTGCGTAGCGTACAGCTCTCATGCTTCCCGGTGATCCTGTGCATTGGAGGACAGCTTGCACGCCTCTCGATCAGCCTGCGCACCGGACTCCGCTCGCACGCCTCCCGTTTAGTCAAGGTCAAGCAGCTATCCGCACGGCACCTCCTATAGCCATTAAAACGAAGACACGTGGCATCACGTGAATGGTTAACAGAACGCACATGATTTGAATTATACAACCATTTGAGATATTAAAGTGGCAACTATTTTTTTCAAAATTCCTTCGTTGGCTGTTATTCGAGTGCGCCTTCTCTCAAAATGGACACGAAAAATACCACAACATGTCGGGTGCCATTCCATGAAATCATGCCAAGTTTCATGAATTTCAGATGAATTTTGGATTTACTAGAATTTAAAAACAAAGTATCTCAACGTTTTGCCGGCAATCAACGGTGCCCTGGTGTTTGAAATTCATTCCAATTTCTTGCATGGGACCTAAGCATGCACCCAAGGACACATATTTGAATTTTCAACCAATTTATATGCATTAGGGCATGTGCATGTAGTTCAAATTTGAATTATGCACATAAATGCATTGAAAACTCAATTAATGCATAAAAATGTCCAAACGAACCCCGGAAAATCCCAAAAATTGACACAACACTCCTGTTGTTCTATTTTGACACGAGAAATTTTTTGAAAGCAATAAGAGGCAATGGACATCGTTTTGTCCCCAAAGGTGGGATGTTCCCTACCGAAACCATCACGCTTGTTGTGAGAAGCTCTGGTTTGTGAGAAGCATATCGCCAAACCTGGCCGAAATGGGACAACAAATTTACCACAGCATGTTGATGTTGCTCCATGATAACATGCCAAGTTTCATGAATTTCGGGCGAGGTTGGATTTACTAGAATTTAAAAACCAGGTATCTCAATGTTTGCAGCCGAATGACCGTGGCAGGGTGTTTGACATTCATTCCCATTTCTTGCATGGGACCTAAGCATGCACCCAAGGACATAGATTTGAATTTTCAACCAATTTATATGCATTAGAGCATGCCCATGTAGTTCAAATTTGAATTATACACATAAATGCATTGAAAACTCAATTAATGCATAATAATGTCCAAAGGAACCCTAAAAATCCCAAAAATTGACACAACACTCCTGTTGTTCTATGTTGACACAAGAAAAAAAATTGAAAGCAATAAGAGGCAATGGATATCGTTTCGTCCCCAAAGGTGGGACGTTACCTACAGAAACCATCCGGCTTGTTGTGAGAAGCTCTGGTTTGTGAGAAGCATATCCCCAAACCTGCCCCAAATGTGATAAAAACTTTACCACAGCATGTTGATGCCGCTCCATGATAGCATCCCAAGTTTCATGAATTTCGGATGAGCTTTGGATTTACTAGAATTTAAAAACTAGGTATCTCAATGTTTGCGGCCGAGTGACCGTGGCAGGGTGTTTGACATTCATTCTCATTTCTTGCATGGGACCTAAGCATGCACCCAAGGACACATATTTGATTTTTCAACCAATTTATATGCATTGGAGCATGTTCATGTAGTTCAAATTTGAATTATGCACATAAATGCATTGAAAACTCAATTAATGCATAGAAATGTCCAAACGAACCCCGAAACATCTCAAAAATTGACACAACACTCCCGTTGTTCTATGTTGACATGAGAAAAAAAATGAAAGCAAAAAGAGGCAATGGATATCGTTTCGTCCCCAAAGGTGGGATGTTCCCTACCGAAACCATCCGGCTTGTTGTGAGAAGCTCTGGTTTGTGAGAAGCATATCCCCAAACTTGCCCCAAATGGGACAGAAAAATTACCACGACATGTTGATGCTGCTCCATGATGGCATGCCAAGTTTTATGAATTTCAGACGAGCTTTGGATTTACTAGAATTTAAAAACCAGGTATCTCAATGTTTGCGGTCGAGTGACCGTGGCAGGGTGTTTGACATTCATTCCCATTTCTTGCATGGGACCTAAGCATGCAACCAAGGACACATATTTGAATTTTCAACCAATTTATATGCATTAGAGCATGTGCATGTAGTTCAAATTTGAGTTATGCACATAATTGCATTGAAAACTCAATTAATGCATAAAAATGTCCAAACGAACCCCAGAAAATCCCAAAAATTGACACAACACTCCTGTTGTTCTATGTTGACACGAGAAATTTTTTGAAAGCAATAAGAGGCAATGGATATCGTTTCGTCCCCAAAGGTGAGGCATTCCCTACCGAAACCATCATGTTTGTTGTGAGAAGCTCTGGTTTGTGAGAAGCATATACCCAAACCTGCCCCAAATGGGACAAAAAGTTTACCACGGCATGTTGATGCCGCTCCATGATAGCATGCCAAGTTTCATGAATTTCAAACGAGTTTTGGATTTACTAGAATTTAAAAACAAGGTATCTCAATGTTTGCGGCCGAGTGACGGTGGCAGGGTGTTTGACAGTCATTTCTATTTCAAGTATGGGACCTAAGCATGCACCCAAGGACAAAGATTTGATTTTCCAATCAATTTATATGCACTGGAGCATGTGCATGTAGTTCAAATTCGAATTATGCACATAAATGCATTGAAAACTCACTTAATGCATAAAAATGTCCAAACGAACGCTGAATAATTCCAATTCTTTTATGACAAACATATAGTTGCATGTTCACTGCAGATAAAAGGTCTAGCAATTCAAACACCATCCATGGCCGCTGTGACCCCATTATATAATTCAAATCAAGACAAAAAATCAAGTAGATCCCACACAGTTTATTAATTATTATAACCAACCGTGTGAGATGCAACACAAAATATCTTGGAGCACCGTCGGAGTATAGTACGCATATGGCTTACGCGAGAAGGTGCGACGGCTACAGTCCATAGCCCGCTTTGAATAAGGGACCATGTCTGATGACACTTTGCGCGACAGTTTTTTCGCTGAAGCGATTCCAAATTTTTGGCTTCCGCGAAAATATCTACCTCCCCGCCCCCTCCCCTTACCAAAAGCCACATTTCCCCTGTTTTTGCCTTCCTTTCCAAGTTGAAACCTTCACTCCTTTATTGCAGCGCCGCCTCCTCGCCGGCGACCCTCCTTCATGCTGCTCGGCCTCGCCTATCCAGGCAGGTAATCCACACCCGACCCCCATCCTCATCCTTCCACATCACACATGCCCCGACCGCCGGCGCGAGCGTGACACCTTCCACCAAAATCACCGACCCCTCCACCAAATAAGCGCCAGCCTAAGCCATGGTGCACACAGTATGGCCATGATCTCAAGGAGCATTTGGCAGCGGAGAAGCAAATCGTGGCCGCACGCGCGGATGAGGCCGCGATGGCTGCCATTCGTGCCGACCCGCAGATCTTGGAGGAGCACCTCATCGTCGAGGCCACCGTTGACGCCTCGCGGCCGACGCCACGATGTGGTTGGCTGCTTTAAACGATAGTTCGTGGCGTTTTCTCGAGGCCACCATCAGTGCTTTCGATAATGACTATGAGGTGTTTTCTCAGCGTGCACGTGCTTACCTTATCTCGAGAGCCAACAGGTTGGTGCCCGGAGTGGCTCAGGCAACTCACCACTACAACGAGGGCACCCATGATGCGGAGGCCTCACCCTCTTCCATGTCCAAGGAGCCAATCGTCATCGATATCTCCGATAATGAGAAGTGGCTTTTCTTATTAGCTCACTATAAGGACCCATGTTCAGTTTGCTAGCTACCGCCTTTTCTTAACAAATTCTAGTGAATTGTGCTATCTACTTTTGCCATGCAATCTTCTGCTATAGTGTATATGTTCTATATGTCGTGCAATGTGGTGTTCAGTTAACTGTTTGGTTCAATTCTGCAAATGTGATGTTCAATTCTTCAAGGTACAATATTTCCAAGTTGTTAAGCATGCTTTGTTTGGTTAACTGTCTGATCTTCCATTACGAGTATGTTATATTGTGCAATGTGGTGCTCAGTTAACGTTTGGTTCATTTTTTGTGGTGTTTAGTTAACTGCTTGGTTCAATTCTGCAATGCGATGTTCAATTATTGTGGCTGCATTCTATTATTGTATACCATGTGAGTAATAAATCGAATTTGGCTGCACTTAATACATGCGAAACATATACTAGTGCTATATTTCCTAGTTCTTAATCATGCTTGGTTTGGATAAATGGGTTTTTCATGTGGCTTGGATTAATCTGACGAATCTGCAATGTGCTTATTTATCATCAACATATTTTAATGATAGCATGCGAACCCTTACTTAACCTGATGACTAACTACCTTATATGTATTGCAGGGAAACAATAGGAAGCACTGAGGTTTACAAGATGGTACTAACTATTATACCTTGCCTTTTTTATTCCTTTGCCCCATTTCCAATATAGAGAATATATTTATGCACATCTTTGTTTTCA
Source organism: Triticum urartu (assembly GCF_056163025.1). Taxonomy (NCBI): domain Eukaryota; kingdom Viridiplantae; phylum Streptophyta; class Magnoliopsida; order Poales; family Poaceae; genus Triticum; species Triticum urartu. The sequence goes on from NC_141875.1 coordinate 212,888,229, forward strand.
GGGTTCACTGATGATTACCTCACAAACCACCTCTGTGGTCAGGAGGCGAGGAAAGTTTTCATACAACACCCACGGTTCAATATTGAAGTGTTCCTGAAGAGGTCGAAGGATGGACGGTCAATCATTCACAGGCACTGGTCTAAAGTTGGAAAGACCTTCAACATGAATGAAGGCTCAATATTCGCCTTCTGCGTCAGCAGTTTTCCAGATGAGATGCATCTCTCTATGTACCGTCTATGATGCTAATTTCGAAAGGTTCTAGATGTTGCATGTGAAACTTGTTGCTGGTGTAGTTGTGTAATGGGGTAGCCGAGTGCTGAAGCTACATCATGTTGTACTCCGATGTATTTCAATTATGAAATCCTACTTCCTTAATATGGAAATGGAATATATTATGTCCTTAATATGAATGTCAATTAGATTAGTAAATGGATTATTAATAATAGGGCAATTAGCCCGCTAATTGGCCAATTAGCTTGCTAATTGGGTTTTCCTATTGCAAACGATTATTGAGAAAACACCGTGGGAGATGACCTCAAGCAACGCACACAATTTTTAGTAATAAACCGTGTTAGATCAATAAACAATCACACATGACATTCTTTTGAAAATTATTTACGTTACGCTACCTTGCACAAACGTTTTCCTTGGAGTGACTGTGTGGGATGTATATACGAACGGAAACGTTAGCGGGGACTAACTGTGTGGGATGTACTTACGACCGGAAACTATTTCGCCTGTATAATTGTATTTTTAGCACTACTGTACGTATAACCGTATTTGGTCACTCGTCGGTCGCACACGACCTCATGAGCGTGTGTGCCAGGAGGGCATATCCCCAACGGTTTCTGGGTCATGTAGGAAAGACCCCCCCTATCGCCCACACTCACTAGGTGACGGTTCCTAACACCGTCACCGAAAAGGGTTAAAACCCGTTTGTATAGCACCGACGTGTACTAGTGGTATTTTCATTTGTATTTTCTCATCCATTCGTCAATGGTACACGAATGCTATTCCTTTTGTACCAACATCTCTCACAATAATTTTTTATTATTTTCTCCGACACAGGACTTGAACTTATAGCAACAAAAAATTTGGAACTTGCCTTTTTATTCATTTTTCTAATATTAAACACACACCATGTAGTACATGAATTTTTTTTGTTTTTATAATTTGAATTTTGATTATTTTTATTTTGAAATCAAATTGCTCCCAAATAATAACAGAACTTCTTTGTGGATTGGGAGAATTATTTTAAAACGCGAAAAAACAATTTCTTTTTTGTGTTTTTGAACATGCAAATACAAGATGAACCTCTCTCGCAAGAATTCTCGAACTTCCCGGACAGAGAACTTGAACTTCTTTCAACAAACCTTTTGAGCTTTCATTTTTTTATACTTTTATTCTCACCTGAAATGCATTCCTTGGACTACTTGAACTTTTCGTTGTTTTCACTATGAACTTCTCTCGCATTTTAAGTATACGTCGAATTACACGCAATTGAAGGTCGAATGTCCCGCAGTATAAATTCGGAACCGTGCACGAAGGTGCACGTGAACTTCTTACAACAAATCTGAGTTTTTTATATACTTCAAACTTCTCTGTTATTTTTATTTCAATTTCTTAGTCATATTCTTAGAAAGAAAATATGTTTTTAAACAAGCATCAATTTTCTTTTGTAAATTGAACTTCATAGTTTTATTTTTATTAGAAATGGTAATAATTTGAGTTTTGCATATACATCGAACTACTCCTCTTTTTTAAATTGAATTTTGACATTTTTATTCTTTAGTACCAAGGAAAATCTGAGTTTTTTATAAATATCAAAGTTCTCTATTTTTGTAATTTGGACTTCATGGTTTATTTCTTTCAGTGACGGAAAAATCCTATTTTTGTAATAATATTGAATAGGTCTGATATTTAAATTTGAACTTCTAGAGTTTTTTAGAAATAATGATAATCCCATTTTTACAATGTTCAAACTTCTCTATGTTTAAAATTCAAACTTTTTTATTAGAAACGGTGAAATATCTGTTTCAAGGTGCTCTCTTATTTTTTTACTATTGTGTTATTTTTGTCTGAACTTCTTATGTTCTGCCCATCAATAGATTCAGATTTTCCATTTTTTTATACATCAAACTATGCATTAATTTATTTTGAACTTCTTGTTTCCATTCTTAAATAACAAGGAAAATCATAGTTTCTATAATCATCGAACTTCTTCATCTTTTTAATTTGGACTTCTTTGTTTTATTTCTTAATAGCAGAAAAAATTCTAGTCTTGTAATAAACATCGAACCACTTTTTGGAAAATAGTATGCTTGTTGGCAATATCAATGAACACGGAGCAGAGAAGCACAATTTATTTAACGAAACATTTCTGAGGATTTTGTAAAGTGTAAACTACATTCCCTTTTTTTATTAATTTTTGTTTTTGTTCGAGAACAAATAGAACATTCTTTTTCCTGTTAATGTTTTGAAGTGAATTTTATAGACTTAAATTTTGTTTATGCGCTTTTTAAATTTGTTTGTCACTTCAAGTTCTAAAAAGTCACAAATCTCCCATGTTTTTCTTTTGCATGTTTAAATTATTTGAACTTGCTGAGATACACATAACACACTTGACCTTCTATTATTTGTATTTGAACTTCCATGTATTATTTCTTTTAATAACAGAAAAATCCTAGTCTGTATTATACATTGAACCGCTGCGTTATTTAAATTTGAACTTCTAGGTTATTTTTATAAATGAACAATTCAATTAGAGGGAAACGTTTGCGCACAAGAATAGAGCATCGGGATGGAGTGAACCTCTGCAACCCCATTTTCTTCAGCCCAAAATAATGATCTTTTCGCACAAGAAGAGAGCATCGGAATGGAGTGAACTTGTGCAAGACTGCAACCCCATTTTCTTCAGCCCAAAATAACGATATTTTTGTCACATATGATGGAGCGAACCTATCGAATACCAGAATTTGAACTTCCAAAACACAAAACAGAAAATAGCATACACAAATGCACGAAAAATAATGATCTAGCTTTTTCGTAGGAGTTCATCTTTTTCGTTGGTCGCTCTCTACACATCAACTTGAACTTCAACAAAAAACACTGAATTGGATGTGCATGTCGCCGTCTCTGCCGTCAACCAAGGAGCGTGAGGCTGCTAGAAATTTTTTGTCATGTGGGGAGGGGCATGGCAGCACGGGATGTCGGGGGTAAAAGCAGGGACGTGATGGATCCTCACCAGATCCGGCGACCACAAGGTGCTTCAGGATTCATCTTCAGTCATGGCAGTATGACGAACGCCAAAAATAAAAATTACATCCAGATCCGTAGACCACCTAGCGACGACTACAAGCACCAAAGCGGGCCGAAGGCGCGCCGCCGTCATCGCCCCTCCATCGCCGGAGCCGGGCACAACTTGTTGTAGTAGACAGTCGGGAAGTCGTCGTGCTAAGGCCCCATAGGACCAGCACCCCAGAACAACAACCACCGCCGATGAAAAATAATGTAGATCGGAAGGATCCAAACAGAAGACAAACGAACATAGACGAACAACGTTGAGATCCAAGCAAATCCACCAAAGATAGATCAGCCGGAGACACACCTCCACACGCCCACCAACGATGCTAGACGCACCGCCGAAACGGGGACTAGGTGGGGAGACCTTTATTCCATCTTCAAGGAGCCGCCATCATCTCGCCTTCCTGAGTAGGACACAAACCCTAACAAGATTGAAAAAACGACTAAAAACGGAGACCTCTCGCCGGCCCTTGCCAGGATCCACCGTGCCTCCATGGCCCTAGGGCCACCAAAGATGAGGTGGACCTGCGTCGGCGCCGACGAGAGGCACGAACCCTAACTTTCTTTCTTGGAGGAGGAGGCGGAGCCCTGGCTCTAGGTACGTGCGTACAAGGAAAACCACATATGACGTTCATCACATGTTTGATACTCTGTACTTTTCTTTTTCTGGAGGGACAAGAACGGAATTAAGAGGAATTATAATAAATACACCTTACAATGTGAAAATTTATGAGAAAACAAATAAACCTAATATAAAGGAACGAGGGAGTATATGCCATTACAAGTAGCCATATCGAAAGGGAAAATGGTGGTGCAACCATGCACCTGAATTCCAATCACTAACCAAATCAAATATGTTACTACTTTTTTCATGGTTGATTACTATGTATCATTATGAGCATGCATGTAAAAAAGACAAAATGGTGGCAGGCCCATGAACTAGTGGGTGCAGATCGTACCTGAATTTATTGGGTTACTATATTTCCTACAGGTTTTTTAACACAATACACATGCAAGCGCTCATATAAATGCGAACACCAAGACTTAAATTCTGGTGGGCTGGGGATAGCAATGTCTACCTAACCATTCAAACATGGGTTGGTTCGCATTTTCTATGATTGTTTACCATGTGTTATTACGACCATGCATATAAAAAAACAAATGCTGGCGGGACGGTAAACCACCGATGCATGCATATGGTAACCATATCAATTCTGTTACTATATTTTCCGTGGATTTTACTAGCAGGTAGAAGAATAATGACCGATTAATCCTAATGGTGCGTGCGACATAGGTAGAGCACACAAGAAATTAAAAAATGTTGAACAAGTACATTATAAATATTGAAAAAGAAATTAAAAAGTTGAACGAGTATATGAAAAATGATGAACAAGTATTTGAAAATGTTGAATAAGTATTAAAAATGTTGAACGAGTATTTGAAAAATGTTGAATAAGCGTTCGGACAATGTTGAACGTGTATACAAAAAATATTGATCACTTACTAAAAAAATGTTTTCGACATATATGAAAATATAGAGTGAAAACAAAAACAAACATAAGAAAAAAGAGAAAAACAAACAATGGAGAAGAAAAAGAAAAACCAAAAAAAATTAAAAAACCAAAAAAGGAGAAAACTAACAAACCCAGTGTTTTAACTGAAGTAGTTCGCATGTGTTATCCTAAAGCGAACCCATCCCTAGAAGCACGAGCCACCACCGTGGCGACCCGGGCTCGATCTCTGGGGAGCTCTTTTGCGTCTCTATTTCTTCTCTTTCATTACTATATATGTGCTAAATGGGCCGGCCTGTTACTACGAAGGATTTAGCGAGAGTAGGCTATCGTCTCGCTTAAAACCAAAAATAGATCTCGTGGACCTGCGCGTTGTGTAGGTGCTGGGAAACGTAGCATGCAATTTAAAAAAAATCATACGCTCACGCAAGATCTATCCAGGAGATGCATAGCAATGCTAGGGGAGAGTGTGTCTACGTACCCTCATAGACCGAAAGCGGAAGCTTTCGACAACGCGGTTGATGTAGTCAAACTTTTTCTCGTTCCGACCGATCAAGCACAGAACATACAGCACCTCCGAGTTCTGCACATTTCAGCTCGATGATGTCCCTCGAACTCTTGATCCAGTAGAGTGTCGAGGAAGTAGATGAGATTCATCATCACAATAGTGTGGTGACAGGGCTTCTCCTAAGCACTACGAAGATATGACCGGAGGCGTAAACTATGGAGGGGGGCGCCGCACATGGCTAACAATTATTAGTGTGTGCTCTAGTGGTGCCCCCCCCCCCCCACACACACATATATAGGTTGGAGGGAAGGAGAGGCAGCCAAGGGGGGCCCCCAAGTAGGAGTAATCCTACTTGGGGTCCTCCTAATTTGGCCTCCCCCCTTTCCTTTTTACCGGAGGGGGGGAAAGGGAAGAGGAGGGAGAGAAGGAAAGGGGGGCCGAACCTCCTTCCCTTCCCCACTCGGCCTCCTTCCTTAGGGGGCGCCATCCTTGTGGGCTGGTGTGCTCCCCTCCTATGGCCCATGTGGCCCATATCTTTCCCCGGGGGTTCCGGTAACTTCCCCGGTACTCCGATATGTACTCGGTACCCTCCAAAACACGTCCGCTGTCCGAATACTATCGTCCTATATAACAATATTCACCTCTCGACCATTTCGAGACTGCTCGCCATGTCCGTGATCTCATCTGAGAGTCCAAACAACATTCGGTCACCAAATCACATAACTCATATAATACAAAATCGTCACCGAACATTAAGCGTGCGGACCCTACGGGTTCGAGAATTATGTAGACATGACCGAGACACCTCTCTGGTCTATAACCAACAGCGGAACCTGGATGCTCATATTGGGTTCTACATATTCTATGAAGATCTTTATCGGTCGAACCGTAATGACAACATATGTTATTCCCTTTGTCATCGGTATGTTACTTGCCCGAGATTCGATCGTTGTTATTTTCATACCTAGGTCAATCTCGTTACCGACAAGTCTCTTTACTCGTTCCGTAATACATCATCCCGCAACTAACTCATTAGTCACATTGCTTGCAAGGCTTCTTATGATGTGTATTACCGAGAGGGCCCAGAGATACCTCTCCGATACTCGGAGTGACGAATCCTAATCTCGATCTATGCCAACCCAACAAACACCTTCGGAGATACCTGTAGAGCATCTTTATAATCACCCATTTACATTGTGACGTTTGATAGCACACAAGGTATTCCTCCGGTATCCGGGAGTTGCATAATCTCATAGTCAAAGGAATATGTATATGACATGAAGAAAGCAATAGCAATAAAATTGAACGATCAATATGCTAAGCTAACGGATGGGTCTTGTCCATCACATCATTCTCCTAATGATGTGATCCCGTTCATCAAATGACAAAACATGTCTATGGTTAGGAAACTTAACCATCTTTGATTAACGAACTAGTCTAGTAGAAGCTTCCTAGGGACATAGTGTTTTGTCTATGTATCCACACATGTATCAAGTTTCCGGTTAATACAATTCTAGCATGAATAATAAACATTTATCATGATACAAGGAAATATAAAATAACAACTTTATTATGGCCTCTAGGGCATATTTCCTTTAGTCTCCCACTTGCATTAGAGTCAATAATCTAGTACACATCTCCATGTGATTTAACACCAATAGTTCACATCTTTATGTGATTAACACCCATAGTTCACATCGCCATGTGACCAACACCCAAAGGGTTTACTTGAGTCAATAATCTAGTTCACATCACTATGTGATTAACACCCAAAGAGTACTAAGGTGTGATCATGTTTTGCTTGTGAGACAAGTTTAGTCAACGGGTCTGCCACAATCAGATCCATATGTATTTTGCAAATTTCTATGTCTACAATGCTCTGCATGGAGCTACTCTAGCTAATTGCTCCTACGTTTAATACGTATCAAGATTGAGACTTAGAGTCATCTAGATCAGTGTCAAAGCTTGCATCGACGTAACTCTTTACGACGAACTCTTTATCACCTCCATAACCGAGAAACATTTCCTTAGTCCTCTTTAGGTACCAAAGGATAATTTTCACCGCTGTCTAGTGATCTACTCCTAGATCACTATTGTGCCCCCTTGCCAAACTCATGGCAAGGTATACAATAGGTCTGGTACACAACATGGCATACTTTATAGAACCTATGGCTGAGGCATAGGGAATGACTTTCATAGGTTTTGAGTCTTACTCAACTTCACACCTTGCAACACAAACAAGAACCCTTTCTTTGACTGATCTATTTTGAACTTCTTCAAAATTTTACCAAGGTATATACTTTGTGAAAGTCCTATTAAGCGTCGTGATCTATCTCTATAGATCTTGATGCCCAATATATAAGCAGCTTCATCGAGGTCTTTCATTGAAAAACTTTTATTCAAGTATCATTTTATGCTATCTAGAAATTCTACATCTTTTCCAATCAACAATATGTCATCCACATATAATATTAGAAATGCTATAGTGCTCCCACTCACTTTCTTGTAAATACAGGCTTCATCATAAGTCTGTATAAAACCATATGCTTTGATCACTTTATCAAAGCATATATTCCAACTCTGAGATGCTTGCACCAGTCCATAGATGGATCACTGGAGCTTGCGCACTTTGTTAGCACCTTTAGGATCGATAAAATCTTCTGGTTGCATCATATAGAACTCTTATTTAAGAAATCCATTACGGAATGCAGTTTTGACATCCATTTGCCAGATTTCATAATCATAAAATGTGGCAATTGCTAACATGATCCGGACAGACTTAAGCATCGCTACGGGTGAGAAAGTCTCATTGTAGTCAACCCCTTGAACTTGTCGAAAACACTTTTGTGACAAGTCGAGCTTTGTAGATAGTGATATTACCATCAGCATCCGTCTTCCTCTTGAAGATTCATTTATTTTCAATGGCTTACCGATCATCAGGTAAGTCCACCAAAGTCCACACTTTGTTCTCATACGTGGACCCTATCTTAGATTTCATGGCCTCAGGCCATCTGTCGGAATCTAGGCTCATCATAGCTTCTTCATAGTTCGTAGGTTCGCCATGGTCAAATAACATGACTTCCATAACAGGATTACCATACCACTCTGGTGCGGAACATGCTCTGTTCGACCTACGAAGTCTAATAGTAACTTGATCCGAAGTTTCATGATCATCATCATTAGCTTCCTCTCTAGTTGGTGTAGGCATCATGGGAACAGATTTCTCTCATGTGCTACTCTCCAATTCGACAGAAGGTGCAATTACCTCATAGAGTTCTACTTTTCCTCCCACTCACTTCTTTCTAGAGAAACTCCTTCTCTAAAAAGGTTCCATTCTTGGCAACAAATATCTTTCCCTCGGATCTGTGGTAGAAGGTGTACCCAATTGTTTCCTTAGAGTATCCTATGAAGACGCACTTCTACGATTTGGGTTTGAGCTTATCAGGCTGAAGCCTTTTGACATAAGTGTTGCAACCCCAATCTTTAAGAAATGACAACTTAGGTTTCTTGCCAAATCACATTTCATATGGTGTCGTCTCAACGGGTTTAGATGGTGCCCTATTTAACGTGAATGCAGCTGTCTCTAATGCATAACCCCAAAACGATAGTGGTAAATCGGTAACAGACATCATAGATCGCACCATATCTAATAAAGTATAGTTACGATGTTCGGACACACCATTACGCTATGGTGTTCCAGGTGGCGTTAGTTGTGAAACTATTCCACATTGTTTTAAATGAAGGCCAAACTCATAACTCAAATATTCGCCCGCGCGATTAGATCATAGAAACTTTATTTTCTTGTTATGATGATTCTCCACTTCACTCTGAAATTCTTTGAACTTTTCAAATGTTTCAGACTTGTGTTTCATTAGGTAGATATACCCATATCTACTCAAATCATCTATGAAGGTCAGAAAATAATGATACCCGTCGCGAGCTTCAACACTCATCGGACCGCATAAATCGGTATGTATTATTTCCAATAAGTCATTAGCTCGCTCCATTGTTCCGGAGAACGGAGTTTTAGTCATCTTGCCCATTAGGCATGGTTCGCAAGTATCAAATGATTCATAATCAAGTGATTCCAAAAGCCCATCTGCATGGAGTTTCTTCATGTGCTTTACACTAATATGAACTAAACGTCAGTGCCACAAATATGTTGCACTATCATTATCAACTTTGCATCTTTTGGCATCAATATTATGAATATGTGTATCACCATGATCGAGATTCAATAAACCATTTATATTGAGTGTATGACCATAGAAGGTTTTATTCATGTAAATAGAACAACAATTATTCTTTTATTTAAATGAATAACTGTATTGCAATAAACATGATTCAATCATATTCATGCTCAACGCAAACACCAAATAACATTTATTTTAGGTTCAATTCTAATCCGGAAGGTAAATGGAGTGTGCGATGGTGATCTTATAAACCTTGGAATCACTTCCAAGACACATCGTCACCTCGCCCTTAACTGGTATCAGGTCTTTTTGCAACTCCTGTTTCGAGTTACAAATCTTAGCAACTAAACCGGTATCAAATACCCAGGGGCTACTATGAACACTAGTAAAGTACACATCAGTAACATGTATATCAAATATACCTTTGTTCACTTTGTCATCCTTCTTCTCCGCCAAGGTTTTTGGGGCAGTTCCACTTCTAGTGACCATTTCCTTTGCAATAGAAGTACTCAGTTTTAGGTTTGGGTCTAGCTTTGGGCTTCTTCACGGGAGTGAAAACTTGCTTTTCATTCTTCTTGAAGTTCCATTTCTATCCCTTGCCCTTTTTCTTGAAACTAGTGGTCTTGTTAACCATCAATACTTGATGTTATTTGTTGATTTCTACCTTCGCCTATTTCAGCATCGCGAAGAGCTTGGGAATCATTTTCATCATCCCTTGCATATTATAGTTCATCATGAAGTTCTATTAACTTGGTGATAGTGACTAGAGAACTCTGTCAATCACTATCTTATCTGGAAGATTAACTCCCACTTGATTCAAGCGATTGTAGTACCCAGACATTCTGAGAACATGCTCACTAGCTGAGCTATTCTCCTCCATCTTGTAGGCAAAGTACTTGTCAGAGGTCTCATACCTCTTAACACGGGCATGACTCTGAAATAACAATTTCAGCTCTTGGAACATCTCATATGCTCCATGGCATTCAAGAACATTTTTGAAGTCCCGGTTCTAAGCCGCAAAGCATGGCGCACTAAACTATAAATTAGTCATCATACCAAGCTTGTCAACCGTTCACAACATCTGCATCTTCTCCTGCAATAGGTCTATCACCTAGCGGTGCATCAAAGACATAATTCTTTTGTGCAGCAGTGAGTATAATCCTGAGATCATGGACCCAGTCCGCATCATTGCTACTACCATCTTTCAACTTAGTTTTATCTAGGAACATATCAAAAATAAAACAGGGGAGCTACACGCGAGCTATTGATCTACAACATAGATATGCAAATATTGTCAAGACTAAGTTCAGGATAAATTAAGTTCAATTAATCAAATTACTTAAGAACTCCTACTTAGATTGACATCCCTCAAGTTATCTAAATGATGCGTGATCCAAATCAACTAAACCATGTCCAATCATCACATGAGATGGAGTAGTCATCATTGGTGAACATCTCTAGGTTGATCATATCTACTATATGATTCACGTTCGACCTTTCGATCTCCAGTGTTCCGAGGCCATGTCTATACATGCTAGGCTCGTCAAGTTTAACCCGAGTATTCCGCATGTGCAAAACTGTCTTGCACCTGTTATATGTGAACATAGAGTCTATCACACCCGAATCATCACGTGGTGTCTTGAAACGAAGAACTATAACAACGGTGCATACTCACGGAGAACATTTTTCCTTGAAATTTTGTTAAGGGGTCATCTTATAATGCTATCGCCGTATTAAGCAAAATAAGATGCATAAAAGATAAACATCATATGCAATCAAAATATGTGACATGGTATGGCCATCATCATCTTGTGTTTTTGATCCCCATCTCCAATGCATCGTCATGATCTCCATCGTCACTGGCTTGACACCTGGATCTCCATCGTGGCATCATGGTCGTCTCGCCAACTATTGCTTCTACAACAATCGCTAAGCATAGTGATAAAGTAAAGCAATTACATGGCGTTTGCATTTCATACAATAAAGAGACAACCATAAGGCTCATGCCGGTTGCCAGTAACTTTTAAAAAACATGATCATCTCATAGAATAACGTATATCACATCATGTCTTGACCATATGACATCACAACATTTCGTGCAAAAACAAGTTAGACGTCCTCTACTTTGTTGTTGCAAGTTTTACGTGGATGCTACGGGCTTCTAGCAAGAACCGTTCTTACCTATGCATCAAAAGCACAACGGTGATTTATCAAGTTTGTTGTTCTAACCTTCAACAAGGACCGGTCGCAGTCAAATTCGATTCAACTAAAGTTGGAGAAACAGACACCCGCCAGCCACCTTTATGCAAAACTAGTTGCATGTCTGTCGGTGGAACCGGTCTCATGAACGTGGTCATGTAAGGTTGGTCCGGGCCGCTTCATCCAACAATACCGCCGAATCAAAATAAGATGTTGGTGGTAAGTAGTATGACGATCACCGCCCAGAACTCTTTGCGTTCTACTCATGCATATCATCTACGCATAGACCTGGCTCGGATGCCAATGTTGGGAAATGTAGTATGCAATTTCAAAAAAAAATCCTGGGCTCATGCAAGATCTATCCAGGAGATTCATAGCAACGAGAGGGGGAGAGTGTGTCTACATACCCTCGTAGACCGAAAACGGAAGCGTTTGACAACACAGTTGATGTAGTCGAATTTCTTCTCGTTCCGACCGATCAAGCACCGAATGTATGACACGTCCCAGTTCTGCACACGTTCAGCTCAATGACGTCCCTCAAACTCTTGATCTAGCAGAGTGTCGAGGAAGTAGATGAGTTCCATCAGCACGACGACGTGGTGACGGTGATGGTGAAGTGATCCGCGTAGGGCTTCGCCTATGCACTATGAAGATATGACCAGAGGCGTAAACTATGGAGGGGGTGCCACACACGGCTAACAACTGTTGGTGTGTGTTCTAGCGGTGCCCCCCACATATATATAGGTTGGAGGGGAGGAGAGGCAGCCAAGGGGGCGCCCCAAGTAGGAGGAATCCTACTTGGGGTTCTCCCAATTTGGCCTCCCCCCTTTCATTTTTACCGGAGGGGGGAAACAAGAAGAGGAGGGAGAGATGGAAAGGGGGGCCGAACCCCCTTTTCCCTTGTCCACTCGGCCTCCTTCCTTAGGGGGGAGCGCCACCCTTGTGGGCTGGTGTGCTCCCCTCCTATGGCCCATGTGGCCCATATCTTTCCCCCGGGGGTTCCGGTAACACCCCCCCGGTACTCCGATATGTACACGGTACCCTCCGGAACACTTTCGGTGTCTGAATACTATCGTCTATATATCAATCTTTACCTCTCGACCATTTCGAGACTCCTCGTCATGTCCTTGATCTCATCCAGGACTCCGAACAACATTCGGTCACCAAATCACATAACTGATATAATACAAAATCGTCACCTAATGTTAAGCGCGCGGACCCTACTGGTTCGAGAACTATGTAGACATGACAGAGACACCTCTCTGATCAATAACTAACAGCGGAACCTAGATGCTCATATTGTCTTCTACATATTCTACGAAGATCTTTATCGGTCGAACCGTAATGACAACATACGTTATTCCATTTGTCATCGGTATGTTACTAGCCCGAGATTCGATCGTTGGTATCTTCATACTTGATTCAATCTCGTTACTGGAAAGTCTCTTTACTCGCTCCATAATACATTATCCCGCAACTAACTCATTAGTCACATTGCTTGCAAAGGATTCTTATGATGTGCATTACCGAGAGGACCCAAAGATACCTCTCCGATACTCGGAGTGACAAATCCTAATCTCGATCTATGCCAACCCAACAAACACCTTCGGAGATACCTATAGAGCATCTTTATAATCACCCAGTTATGTTGTGACGTTTGATAGCACACAAGGTATTCCTCCGGTATCCGGGAGTTGCATAATCTCATAGTAAAAGGAATATGTATATGACATGAAGAAAGCAATAGCCATAAAACTGAACGATCAATATGCTAAGCTAACATATGGGTCTTGTCCATCACATCATTCTCCTAATGATGTGATCCCGTTAATCAAATGACAACACATGTCTATGGTTAGTAACCATCTTTGGTTAACGAGCTAGTCTAGTGGAGGCTTACTAGGGACACGGTGTTTTGTCTATGTATCCACACATGTATCAAGTTTCCGGTTAATACAATTCTAACATGAATAATAAACATTTATCATGATAAAAGGAAATATAAAATAACAACTTTATTATTGCCTCTAGGGCATATTTCCTTCAGTCTCCCACTTGCACTAGAGTCAATAATCTAGTTCACATCGCCATGTGATTTAGCACCAATAGTTCACGTCTTTATGTGATTAACACCCATAGTTCACATCGCCTTGTGAACAACACCCAAAGGGTTTACTAGAGTCAATAATCTAGTTCACACTGCTATGTGATTAACACACAAAGACTACTAAGGTGTGATCATGTTTTGCTTGTGAGAGAAGTTTAGTCAACGGGTCTGCCACATTCAGATCCGTATGTAGTTTGCAAATTTTTATGTCTACAATGCTCTGCATGGAGCTACTCTAGCTAATTTCTCCTACGTTCAATACATATCTAGATTGAGACTTAGAGTCATCTAGATCAGTGTCAACGCTTGCATCGATGTAACTCTTTTTGACGAACTCTTTATCACCTCCGTAACCGAGAAACATTTCCCCAGTCCTCTTTAGGTACCTAAAGATAATTTTGATCGTTGTCCAGTGATCTACTCCTAGATCACTATTGTACTGTAACGTCCCAAAATTCTAAATTTTAGAATGTTATATTAAATAAATAGTTTTGATTGATTGTTTGATTTGTGGTATGGTTGCTTGTGTGAAACTGAGTGAAATTTGAAAACTTTTTTAAAGTTAAATGAGAGGGAATAAAAGGACTTTCCCAAACTTTCATATTTTCATCTCCATAAATTCAAATGTATTTCAAACACACAAACCCTAGAGTGAAGATAATATGACTTCTTCCATTTAAATTAAATAAAAAAGTGTTTTTGGAAATATTTGAATTTCATTTGGGAAATATTTCAAATTTCACAAACTTTATGCAACTCAAGATTTTCATGAAAGAAGATAAAATGACTTCTTCAAATCATATGAAATATGAGTTGGAAGTTTAAAATAATCAAATTTAAAGTCCCTTTGAAATTATTTTCACTTTGGATTTATTTGGGTTTTATTCAAATTATTTTTCTCCAAAAATAAAATAAATGGAAAATAGGGTAAAATTATTCTCTACATCAGAAAATTGGAGTGAAATAAATTTGAAATCATTTTGGTATTTTTAAAAATGATTTTTATTGGGTTTTGTTGCATCAGTAGCACTCTTTGTTTTATTTAAATTTTTGTGGATTTTATTTGGCACTAGAAAAATGTTCGTTCCGTAGAAAATATTTTTCTGAAAGTTTTCATAGATAATACGCCTATATAAAATTTTATTTTATTTTTGTTATTTGGTTTTCCTTCTGTTTGTATTTAGAAAAAACTATACGTGCGGCCCATAATTATTTGTCGCCCACACATGTAGTATAGTAGCAGTTGGCGCCTCATCTTATTTTTTTTCCTAAATGGGCCAGGCCCAGCGAGCCATAATCTTTTCTAGTTTTTTTTCTTTCTTTCTTTGACAAAAAACTTGCTGAATGTACGTGCGCGGCCGGCCGATGGCCTTTAGGCCCGTGCGAGGCGTTTTGATTTTCTCCCTGTTTTATTTATTTTTGTCAACGTTTAATCTCACATTGCCTAGCTTTAGATGTTCACACATTCCTTCAACCTATAAGTATAGAACCATAGAGCCTTCAAAAATCATCCGATTCAGATTAAATCAATATTTTGATTTGACTAGATTTATTAAAAAAAATCTTTCCTCTCCGGCGGGACTTATAGAAATTGTCTCCTCTCTTTGAAGTCGTCTTTTCTCTATGTTATAAAGGTATATTTCTTCGTTTTTTATATTTTCATACTTTATTATTTTTAGATTAGTACGGTAAAATAATTAGATAACCAATTAGTCTCTGTATTTATACATTCGACCTACAAATCTTTTAATTGTACCTTATTTTCTTCCGTAAAATAGATTGGTCCTGATTTTTCAAATAGCCATAACTTTTTACACGTTGATCCAAATTAGATGAAACCAGTGTCTATAGTTTTGTCTTGTTTTCACCTATCCAGCAAACCTGTCACATCAACTATTTAAAATATTCAAATTTCGAAATTTGTTTAGATTCATATTCAAACTTCTTTTGATCATAACTTGAGTTTCGTAACTCCGATTTAGTTGATTCTTTTTGCAAATTGAAGCTCTTGACCTAAACTTTCTGATAAGACCAAATCCACCCAATTTTGGTATTGTTAGAAATTGTTTTCTGTTGCAAGAGTTAATTGCTTGTTTTCAAAGTTTTCCAAAGTCTTTTCTTCGATTCTTTTGCATGAGTGCTTATGTATGCAATTGCTTGCTCACGATAGATTGACCGGAGTGTGACGAGTAGAAATATCGGGAGTTATGAGTGTGAATCATCTTCATCAACTGTACAAGGCAAGTTCACACTTTGATCATACTTTTCATACCCAGTTTTATGCATTAGTTTTACCCTAAAACATTGCATGAGTAGGATTGATAACATGTGGGTATTGGGAAGTAGTTGATGAGGTAGGAACCTATTGTCTTGCATTTCAAACCTAGGGTGTTACTACATTATGTGTAGCGACCCGACCTCAGATGGTCAAGTCTCTGTGCTTCAGTGTCATCCCTGGATCGGTAATGCTGACACACACAGTACTCGAGGATTTATAACTGAGTAGCAATCACACACTTATTACATCGAATAGTCTAAGAGAGAACTTATTACAGTAATATGGCTTAAGGCCATCTAATGCGATAACAGCGGAAGGCTTGGAAGATAAAGTGAGTCCATCAACTCCAACGACATAGCTGAGCTGCACGGCAACGACCTAACGAACCTTACTACTCGTCTGAAAAGTCTGCAACATAATACGTTGTAGCCCGAAAACGGGTCAGCACATGGAATATGCTGGCAATATAACACAGTAGAGTAGAAACAGAATAATGCTATCACTACATGCATATATGGCTGGTGGAAAGCTGTATGGTTATAGTTTTTGCGAAAAGCCAATATTTCCCTACAACAAAGGAATAGATTTTAATTTAACTATCATGGTGGTTGAAACATCATTGAGAAGGTACCCCCAACTCAATCCCAATTAAAGTGATTAACAACCCAAACAGTATTAATTAAACATGGTGAGATACATGTGATAACCCAAGTACTAGATACTCAAGAATTGTCCATAACCGGGGACACGGCTAACCATGATTAGATTGTACATTGTGCAGAGGTTTGCGCACTTTTACCCACAAGGCTCGATCTCCTCCGTTGGATTTCTCGCACTACATGGTGTTTGAGAAACGGATGACCGAGACACAGTCTTTCAGAAACGTTAACTCTCTACTCCGGGTAGACCATACCAAACCTACCAAACCCACTACCTGCTGATCTACCTCTTCAAGAGCTTCACGCAACTTACTCAACTATGCTAGAGCCCATAATAGCTTGTGGCTGCACACGGAAGTTTCTAGCATGAATCATCTCAGTTCCCTTTGAGCCTGGGTGGCGGTCCATAGGAAGATCACACGGATACCCCGGGATTTCCAAAAAAATACAGACAACACTCGGTTCCCCAGGTGCCTCAATCCACCCAGTTGTTTGATTAAGTTGCCACCTTAAGTTGAACCATTAATTAACAATCTCACATCTGTCATGAATTTCACTCAAACCCAAACCACGTCTACGAGCATAGCATAGCAATGTAAGCAATATGTAGAAGTAACTCCCAAGGGTTTGAGTATAACAGGGCAATAGGTTCTACCTCAGCAACTACTTCCCAACCCACAAGTTAATGACATCCTAATCATGCAATGTTTGAGGATTGGAACTAATGCATAAACACTGGGTAATAATGGGATATGATCAAAGTGTTACTTGCCTTGCTGACGATCTGCGAATCCTAGAGACTCGTAGTAAGACGCTTCGCACTCCGGGAATTCTATCACAAGAAAACAATAACATACATAAGTGACAAGAAAAACTCAAATAAGAGAGGTTGACCAGAAAGTTCAACTTAAGAACTCCGGTACGCAAAAAGAATCAAATCAAACGAAGCAATGAAAGTGAACCGGCAAAAGAAAACCACTTCGTTTACTAATCTAAACTTAGGTCAAATTTACAGTAGCAAAAACTTGTTTGAGTTGATTAACCAGAAAGAGGGTTTCGAGACGAAACTCCAGGCGCTTGAATTGCCTGATTCCGATAAACGAGCGAAAAGATAAACAGAAATTAAGATCGGATCAGAAATCGCGATCAGAAAAATCGCGGAATAAATCCGAGAAAAAGAAAAACGACGAACAGATTAACGAACAAACGTTCGTTATCCGGATCTAAACGAAGAACACATTCGTTAAAACAAACGAACGAGCGAACGCTCGCTAAATAAATAAACCGGAGAAAAACCGATCTATTTAAAAAAACTAGGGTTTTTAAAAAAATAAAACCGAACGGTTTTTAAGAAAAATCGGCGGTTGGATCCGGCGGCTACCTCCAGCGAGGGGCTCCGGCGAGGGCTTGGGCGGCGGGGTGCGGCGACGGCGCGCTGCAGCGGCGGCGGCGGGGTGCGGCGACGGCGGGGCTCGGCGGCGGCGGGAGGCGCGGCGCGGCTCGGGGCGGGGTGCGGGAGGCGGCGATGGTGGCGGTGGGGGGCTCGGGCGGCGCATATATAAAGGGGGTGGGGTGGGGCGGCTTGGAGGAGGGGGCAAGGCAGCAGCGACGGAGTCCGGCTCGGACTCATCGTCCGAGTCGGCGGCGGCGGCGGCGCGCGTGCAGGAGGCGGCGGCGGCTGGGCCGGCCTGGCTCGGCTGGGCCCTAGGCCCAGTCGGGCACGGGATTTTTTTATATAATACCGCCGACAGAAGAAAAATCCTAGAAAAATAAATAAAAATCTAAAAATGCCAAAACAAATTTTCACCGTCTAAATAAAATATTTAGGACGAGTTGAACATTTTCTTGGCCCTAAAATGCAATTTTGAAAACGTGCAATATTTCTAATGCAAATAAAACCAAATAAAATCAAATAAATGATTTTAATATTTTTCCTCCAATATTTCAATTATTTTGGAGAAGTCATATTATCTCCACTCATTTGATTTAATATGAAATATTTTTCGGAGGGAAAAATTATTAAAATCAAAATCCTCATTTCATTATTTGATAAAAATCAAATATGAAAACCGGAAAATTCCCAACTCTCTCGGTGGGTCCTTGAGTTGCTTAGGATTTCGAGGATTGCGGAACGGAAAAGCAATAAATCATGATATGCATGGATGATCTATGTATAACATTCCAAATTGAAAATTTGGGATGTTACATTATGCTTACACTGCTAGGCTATGCTCATAGACGTGGTTTGGTTTTGAGAGAATTCATGAAAGTTGTGAGAGTTATTGTTAACTAAGGTTTAACTTAAGGTGGCTACTTTAATACCCATCTGGGTGGATTGGTTGGGGCACCCTGGAGCACCCAGTGGTTTGCCTGGGCACCTGGAGAACCAGTGCTTTCCCAAGGGATCCCGGAGTACCCGTGTGATCACCCTATGGAATGCCACCCAGGCTCAAAGGAATCATAAGATTATTCATGCTAGAAACTTTCGTGTGCAGCCACAAGCCATTATGGGCTCTGGCATAGTTGAGTAAGTTGTGGGAAACCTTTCCATGATGGGCTAGCAGATGTAGGGGATTGTAGGTGTACCGGCCTATCCATCGGTTAACGGGACCTCTTCAGAAAGACTGTGTCTCGATCATCCGTTCTCAAACATCATGTAGTGCGAGAAATACAACGGAGGAGATCGAGTCTTGTGGGGAAAAGTGTGCAAACCTCTGCAGAGTGTACAAACTAATCATGGTTAGTCGTGTCCCCGGTTATGGACATCTTGAGTATCTGGTACTTGAATTATTGGTTTGATCTCGTCAATTTAATTAATTAATTTGAGGGATTAAACGTGTTATTTTGGGATTGAGTTGGAGGAACCTTCTCAATACATTTTTTTTCAACCAACTTGGTAGTTAATAAAGTATATTCCTTTGTTGTAGGGAAAAAATAGCTTTATGTAAATAATAACCAAACACTCCGTCGTGTCTACTTTTCCAAACACTTTTGCCATGGTTTTGGACTATAACTTGCATGATTTGAATGGAACTAACCCGGACTGACGCTGTTTTCAGCAGAATTGCCATGGTGTTACTTTTGTGCAGAAATAAAAGTTCTCGGAATGACCTGAAAATCAATGGAGAATTATTTTGGAATATATAAACAATACTGGAAGGAAGATCCACATTAGGGGGGCCTCCACCTGTCCAAGAGGGTGGGGGCGCGCCCTACCCCCTGGGCGCGCCCCCTGCCTCGTGGGCCCCCTGATGCTCCACCGACCTCAATCTTGACTCCATATATTCACGTTCGGGGAGAAAAAATCAAGGAGAAGGATTCATCACGTTTTACGATATGGAGCCGCCGCCAAGCCCTAAACTCTCTCGGGAGGGCTGATCTGGAGTCCGTTCGGGGCTCCGAAGAGGGGAATCCGTCGCCATCGTCATCATCAACCATCCTCCATAACCAATTTCATGATGCTCACCGCCGTGCGTGAGTAATTCCATCATAGGCTTGCTGGACAGTGATGGGTTGGATGAGATTTATCATGTAATCGAGTTAGTTTTGTTATGGTTTGATCCCTAGTATCCACTATGTTTTCAGATTGATGTTGCTATGACTTTGCTATGCTTAATGCTTGTCACCAGGGCCCGAGTGCCATGATTTCAGATCTGAACCTATTATGTTTTCATCAATATATGAGAGTTCTTGATCCTATCTTGCAAGTCTATAGTCACCTACTATGTGTTATGATCCGGCAACCCCGAAGTGACAATAATCGGGACCACTCTCAGTGATGACCGTAGTTTGAGGAGTTCATGTATTCACTGTGTGTTAATGCTTTGGTCCGGTACTATATTAAAAGGAGGCCTTAATATCCCTTAGTTTCCGCTAGGACCCCGCTGCCACAGGAGGGTAGGACAAAAGATGTCATGCAAGTTCTTTTCCGTAAGCACGTATGACTATATTCAGAATACATGCCTACATTACGTTGATGAATTGGAGCTAGTTCCGTGTCACCCTAGCTTATGACTGTTACATGATCGATCGCATCCGGCATAACTCTCTATCACCGATCCATTGCGTACGAGCTTTCCATATATTGTTCTTCGCTTATTTACTTTTCCGTTGCTAATGTTATCATCACTACAAAACATCAAAAATATTAGTTTTGCTATCATTACTTTTGCTATCGTTACCACTACTATCATGTTACTTTGCTAGTAAATACTCTATTGCAAATATTAAGTTATCCGGGTGTGGTTGAATTGACAACTCAGCTGCTAATACTTGAGAATATTCTTTGGCTCCCCTTGTGTCGAATCAATAAATTTGGGTTGAATACTCTACCCTCGAAAACTGTTGCGATCCCCTATCCTTGTGGGTTATCAAGACTATTTTCTGGCGACGTTGCCGGGGAGCATAGCTCTATTCTTTGAGTCACTTGGGATTTATATCTGCTTATCATTATGAAGAACTTAAAAGATCCAAGAACCAAGATTTATCCCTAAACTACGAGTGGAGGTAAGGAACTGCCATCTAGCTCTGCACTCGATTCACCTTCTGTTTTGAGTAAGCTTGCGACACCTAAACCTGCTTCTGCTATTAATTCTGATATGTCGCATGTTATTGATGATGCCACTTCTGCTATGCATGATACTTATGATGAAACTACTTCTATGCTTGATACTACTGTGCCACTTGGTGAATTTCTTGATGAACAACTTGCTAGGGCTAGAGAGAATGAAATTATTGAAACTGATAATATTGATGAAAGTGATGATGAAGATTCTCAACCTAGATATGAATTACCTGTTGTGCCTGAGGGCTATGTTATGGATGAAGAAACTGCTAGAGATTTTCTTGCTTGCAATGATAGGAGTGATCTTAAGAAATTATTAGCTAAGCTGACATAAAAAACTCTGAATGCTAGAATGAAATATGATCCTTCTTATGCTACTTCACCTATCTTTGTTACTAATAAGGATTATGATTTCTCTGTTGACCCTGAGATAATTACTTTAGTTGAATTTGATCCTTTCTATGGCTATGAATCTGAAACTGTTGTGGCACATCTTACTAAATTAAATGATATAGCCACCCTATTCACTAATGATGATTAAACTCACTATTATTATATCCTTAAATTATTTCCGTTCTCATTAAAGGGTGATGCTAAGATATGGTTTAATTCTCTTGATCCTGGTTGTGTGCATAGTCCCCAGGATATGATTTATTACTTCTCTGCTAAATATTTCCCTGCTCATAAGAAACAAGCTGCTTTATGGGAAATATATAATTTTGTGCAAATTGAAGAAGAGAGTCTCCCACAAGCTTGGGGGAGGCTTCTCCAATTACTTAATGCTTTGTCTGATCATCCTCTTAAGAAAAATGAAATACTTGATATCTTTTATAATGGACTAACCGATGCTTTCAGAGATCACCTGGATAGTTGTGCTGGTTGTGTTTTTAGGGAAAGAACACCAAATGAAGCTGAAATTTTATTGAATAATGTGTTGACCAATGAAAATAATTGGACACTTCCTGATCCAATCCCTGATCCAATTCCTGAACCAACTCCTAAGACAACTCCGAAGAAAAGGGGTATTCTATTTCTCAGTCCTGAAGATATGCATGAGGCAAAGAAATCTATGAAGGAAAAAGGTATAAAAGCTGAAGATGTTAAGAATTTACCTCCTATTGAAGAAATACATGGTATTAATTTACCGCCTGTTGAAGAAATACATGGTTTTAATCCATCACCTATTGAAGAAACACATGGTCTTGATAACCCGGCACAGGTAGTAAAGGTAAATTCTCTCTATAGATATGATAAAGCTAAAATCCCATTTACTAAGTTTGCTAGCCCATGCTTGGATGAGTTTGATGACTTTATGGTTAAACAAGAAACTTCAATGCTTATTTTGGTAGAGAATTAAAATTCAATGCTTACATGATTGAACACTTGAGTGATTATATGGCTAATGTTAAAGGTGAACTAAAACTTATTAGTAAACATGCTTCTATGGTTACCACTCAAGTAGAACAAGTACTTAAAGCTCAGAAATATTTTCTCAATGAATTGAATAGTAAAAATAATGATTTTGCTGTTAGAGTGGCTACTAGAACTGCTAAGATGACTCAGGAACCTTTGTACCCTGAGGGCCATCCTAAGAGAATTGAGCAAGATTCTCAGAGAAATAATATTGATGCACCTAGTCCTTCTAAGAGGAAGAAAAAGAAAAATAGGACTCTACATGCTTCTAGTGATCCTTTTATTGACACACCTAGGAATCCCAATGATATTTCTGATGCTGAAACACAATCTGGTAATGAGCATGAACCTGGTGAAAATGTTAATAATGATGCTCATGTTGAGGCTCAACCTAGTAATGACAATGAAGTAGAGATTGAACCTACTATTGATCTTGATAACTCACAATCAAAGAATCAATGTTATGATAAGAGAGACTTTGTTGCTAGGAAGCACGGTAAAGAAAGAGAACCATGGGTTCAGAAACCCATGCCTCTCCTCCTAAACCATCCAAGAAAAAGGATGATGAGGATTTTGAGTGCTTTGCTGAAATGATTAGACCTATCTTCTTGCGTATGCGTTTGACTGATATGCTTAAAATGAATCCTTATGCTAAGTATATGAAAGAAATTGTTACTAATAAAAGAAAGATACCAGAAGCTGAAATTTCCACCATGGTTGCTAATTATACTTTTAAAGGTGGAATACCAAAGAAACTTGGAGATCCAGGAGTACCAACTATACCATGCTCCATTAAAAGAAAATATGTTAAAACTGCTTTATGTGATCTTGGAGCCCGTGTTAGTGTTATGCCTCTCTCTTTATATCGTAGACTTGATTTGAATAAGTTGACACCTACTGAAATATCTTTGCAAATGGCTGATAAATCAACTGTTATACCTGTCGGTATTTGTGAGGATGTGCCTGTTGTGGTTGCAAACGTTACTAGTTTAACGGACTTTGTTATTCTTGATATTCCCGAGGACGATAGTATGTCTATTATTCTTGGAAGACCCTTTTTGAATACTGCAGGGGCTGTTATTGATTGCACCAAAGGCAATGTCACTTTTCATATTAATGGCAATGAGCATATGGTACACTTTCCGAGGACACAACCTCAAGTTCATAGCATAAACTCTATTGGAAAAATTCCATCGATTATTTTTGGAGGTTTTGAATTTCCTCTTCCTACTATCAAGAAGAAACATGATATTCTTATTGTTGGGGATGTGCATATCCCCGTTGAGGTAACCTAGTGTTATTCGAAAATTCTCCGGTTCCATGTTACTCGGAATGAGTTTGTTAACAAGACCTGATCAATCTTGTTAGTGGATTCCTTTTGATGAGCATGAGATGGATGAATTTAGAGAACACAACTCTCTATACCCTCTTTTTACTTTCTGTTATTTATATTAAATAAAGCAAAAACAATATTTTTCTGTCTATTTTCTGAATTATCAATGCACTAAAAAATATCCTGAAAATAAAAGTTCTCCAAATGTCCTGAAAATTAAATATGATTTTTTCTAGAATATTTAAGAATATCTGGCACTGAGAACACAACAGGGGGAGCAAGCACCTAGCCACGAGGGTGGAGGGCGCGCCCACCCCCCTGGGCGCGCCCCCTGCCTCGTGGGCCCATGGTGGCTCCCCTCCACTTATCCCAGCTAGCACACACTCCTTCTTCCTCCCACAAAAATCACCAACCAGCTCAAACCCGAGTCCAAGCTCATTTTGCTGCCATTTTCGATCTCCTTGCTCAAAGCTCCATTCAAAAAACTGCTTTGGGGGATTGTTCCTTGGTATGTAACTCCTCCAATGGTCCAATTAGTTTTTGTTCTAGTGCTTTATTCATATCATATTTTTGCTGCTTAGGTGACCCTGTTCTTGAGCTTGCATGTCAAATTTATATGGTCAAAAGTAGTTTTAATGCATGATATATCCTCTAGGCACTTGTGGGAGTAATTGCTATCAATTTTGTTGAGTTTGGTTCACTTTTATTTTGAAGTTACTAAAATTTCAGAATTTTTTCAGAGGAAGAAATATGTTTAGGAAAATGTACCAAGGTGGTACTTCAAGGAAGCAAGGACCCAGGCTCGCAATACGCGATGCTGACGATGAACCAACGAGGGAAGCTCAAGTGCGGGCTTGTGAATGGCCTTCAGAGGACTTTATGGATCGAGCAGGAATCAAGGAAGAATTTAACGCATATGTGTGTAATGCTGATCTTGAGAGCTTCGAGGCAGATAAGTGCCGCCAGTACCACTATCTCACTGATTCCTTTGTGAGAAGGTTTGAATTTTCATCATCACGCAATTCTCAAACTATCCTGTTTGATCTTTATGAAAATTCTTATACTATGGACTTAGAGGATTTTAACACTGCTTGCAAACTTCCACAATGGGGTAGTCCTAATGAACCTCGCAAATCTGAATTTAGAGATTTTCTTGCTAGTATAACTGTGGCGGAATCTAGAGACATAACACAACCTACCATAGGGAGCATTCATTTTCCTACTATACATTATTTTTCTCTCTTCATAAGTAGGTGCATAAATGGTGAGGATGAAGCATGTCACATGTGTGTCCCTGACCTCAGTGTTCTCAGGAGTGCTGTATTAGGAGATAAACATTATAATTTGGGAGCCATTGTTGCACGTAGGTTGCATAATAATAGATTTAATGGAGATTTCTTTGGTGGAATTTATGCAACCCGTCTAGCTAATTTTCTTGATATACCCATACGTGGGTATGATATTGAGTTGCCTCCTGTTTATTTAGATTATGAGGCCATGGTTCCTCATCAATTTGTTGAGATGAATGGTCAGTTCCTCCAGTACCGACTAATCTTTGACAGACGACGCACCTATCACGTCACTCTCCCTGCTCCTGCTTTCTTTGACTCTCAGGCAAAAGGGAGATATGTTATAACCAAGGAGAAGGCGGACGAGTATAAGAGGAGGATGGAGATGACCTGTCTCCAAGCGGCAGCTCATGAGGCAATAGCTGCTGGATCTCAGTACGACCCCGGCTATAACTTTGGATATCCACTAGGCCAGCCGTGGCCATAGACCAACTTAGGCCAAAAGCCTAAGCTTGGGGGAGTACATATTTCTCACCAACATTACATTCATGTTCACACACTCATGCTAGTTGTCGGTGCTCATACTTTTTCATTGTAATATCCATGCTAGTTTATTTTCTTTTTTTATGCCTTCTTCTTGTGTGTTTGATAAACCTTAAGAAAAACAAAAAAATTAGTTGTAGCTTTTTGTAGGATCGAAAGTATGTCTAGAGGGGGGGGTGATTAGACTACTTGACCAAATAAAAACTTAACCTTTTCCCAATTTTAGTTCTTGGCAAATTTTAGCTATTGTAGGACAAGTCAAGCAATCATCACACAATTCAAGCAAGCATGCAAAGAGTATATTGGCAGCGGAAAGTAAAGCATGCAACTTGCAAGAATGTAAAGGGAAGGGTTTGGAGAATTCAAACGCAATTGGAGACACGGATGTTTTTCCCGTGGTTCGGATAGGTGGTGCTATCCTACATCCACGTTGATGGAGACTTCAACCCACAAAGGGTAACGGTTGCGCGAGTCCACGGAGGGCTCCACCCACAAAGGGTAACGGTTGCGCGAGTCCACGAAGGGTCCACAAAGAAGCAACCACCCACAAAGGGTCCACGAAGTAGCAACCTTGTCTATCCCACCATGGCCATCGCCCACGAAGGACTTGCCTCACTAGCGGTAGATCTTCATGAAGTAGGCGATCTCCTTGCCCTTACAAACTCCTTGGTTCAACTCCACAATCTTGTCGGAGGCTCCCAAGTGACACCTAGCCAATCTAGGAGACACCACTCTCCAAGAAGTAACAAATGGTGTGTAGGTAATGAACTCCTTGCTCTTGTGCTTCAAATGATAGTCTCCCCAACACTCAACTCTCTCTCATAGGATTTGGATTTTGTGGAAAGAAGATTTGAGTGGAAAGCAACTTGGGGAAGGCTAGAGATCAAGATTCATATGGTAGGAATGGAATATCTTGGTCTCAACACATGAGTAGGTGGTTCTCTCTTAGAACATATGAGTTGGAATTGTGTATGTGTTCTGATGGCTCTCTCTCCACGAATGAAGAGGAGGTGGAGGGGTATATATAGCCTCCACACAAAATCCAACCATTACACACAGTTTTCCAATCTCGGTGGGACCGAATCAACAAACTCGGTCGGACCGAAAAGGTAAACCTAGTGACCGTTAGAGATTTTCGGTGGGACTGACATGCAACTCGGTAGGACCGATATGGTTAGGGTTTGGGCATAACGTAATCTCCGTGAGACCGATTACACAAACTCGGTGAGACCGATTTTGGTAATTAGCTAACCAGAGAGTAGGTCAGGCAAACTCGGTGGGACCGATTTGCTCTTTCGGTGAGACCGAAAAGTTACAAAAGGGAAACACTGAATTTACATTGCAATCTCGGTGGGACCGAATCGCTCTTTTGCTGAGACCGAAAAGTTACGAAAGGGAAACAGAGAGTTTGCAATCCCATCTCGGTGAGACCGAGATCCCTATCGGTAGAACCGAATTGCTAGGGTTTGGCAGTGGCTTATGACAAATGAAACTCGGTGGCGCCGGATAGAAAGAATCGGTAGGACCGAGTTTGGCTTAGGGTTTAGGTCATATGTGGATATGGGAAAGTAGTTGAGGGTTTTTTGAGCATATCACTAAGCACATGAAGCAAGAGGCTCATTAAGCAACACCTCATCCCTCCTTGATAGTATTGGCTTTTCCTAAAGACTCAATGTGATCTTGGATCACTAAAATATAAAATGAAGAGTCTTGAGCTTTTGAGCTTGATCCAAGCCTTTGTCCTTAGCATTTTGAGGGTTCCACTTTCACATCCATGCCATGCCAATCATTGAGCTTTCCTGAAATAATCATCTTGGAATAGCATTAGCTCGATGAGCTATATGTTGTTATGAATTACCAAAACCACCTAGGGATAGTTGCACTTTCAATCTCCCCCTTTTTGGTAATTGATGAAAACATATAGATCAAAGCTTCGACAAATGATAATAAGCATGAAATATATCGTCGCTTTGAGAAGTATGTGACAAGTAAGAGCTCCCCCTAAATTTGTGCATATTTAAAATTTGCTTTGGACTGCAAATGCACAAAGAGTTAGAGTCATGGGTTACTCTTCCATGTCACATACATCTTGGTGGAGCGCTTAAAATGATAAGAATGAAATACATGCACTCATCACCAAGAATAGTGAATGATCACATAAGATAGATAAGATGATAATATTAAGCAAACATTAAGCGTAGCTTATGATCAAACACATGATCATCAATGTCTCACGAGCAAAGACATAGTATCTCAAGCACTCAAAAGCAAACAAAGTTTGAAAAACCACCAAATAAAGCAAGAGAGAAAAAAGCAACACTCTCTCTCTATCTCGAAGCCTATGATCTATACATTTTTCTCCCCCTTTGGCAACAAGTTACCAAAAAGTTCCTAGAAAATGCATAGTGCTAGATCGTCGCTCAGGCTTGATCTTCAGGTGGTGGTGGAGTCCGGAGCACTCCAAGGACGAAGCCTTCTGTAGACGTGGTCGGAGTTGAGGCTGAAGTAGATGCTGGAGCTGGTGGAACTGAAGCTGTAGCTGGTGTAGAAGTGGTGGCTCTGGTGTCAGCAACTGGCACTGCATATGATCTCTGAGCTCTTGGCACTCTGGCAAATGCATCAGTTGTAGTCTTGCCCTTCCTCTCCTGCATATCATCCTGAAGTTGTTCCACTGCAGACTGAATCTCTGTTACTTTGACATCCAAGTCATAGAACTTCTGTTCCATGATTCTTTCTAAGCTCTGCTGATTCTGAGTGAGGGTGGCCAGTCCTTGCTCAATCCTCAGTGTGGATGCAATCAAGTAACCAAGCTGCTCTTGTTTGGTTTTCAAGAAATACTCAGATGCCTCCTCTTGAGTTGGCATCCTGGCAGCTTTCTCCTTCCTTGCCTTCTCCTTCTTTGCTTGTGCTTGTGCTGATGATGGTTCATTCTCAGTCATAACAACTTGATTATCTTCAAAATCTGGACGGATGGGAAGGTGTTCCTTGTCCAATGAGTATATGCCTGTGCCCATCTTTGAGTTGATGAGCTCCTGAATCTGTGGGGCATATCCACAACTCCTCTTCTGGTCTGCTGCAGTCCTCTTGATAGTCTCTACTATGAGGCTCATGACCTTGAATTTCTGAGGTACATCAAATACATGAAGCAAATTGATTGCATGGCCTCTGATCATCTTGTGATCACCTGACATGGGCAAGAGAGTGTGCCTAAGGATCCAATTAATGGTTGGTAGCCCTGATAGAAGATAATGCACAGACCCAAACTTGAAAGTATCAAGTGCCTCGTTTGGAATTTCCTTGTACATATTGGACATAGAGTTGTGGTCCATCTTCTTCTTGGCATAGATATCCAAGTCATCCTCATGCTCCTTTGGGGCATTGATAAGCTGTGCCCACTCAGCAACTGTAGATTGGTACCTCGTACCTTCAGACATCCAAGTTATCCGACCATCTGGATAAAAATGTGTTGTGGAGTAGAACTGCATGATAAGCTCCTCATTCCACTTTGTGAGCTTCTGCCCAACAAAGTCCTCTACTCCACATGCCTTGAAGCTGTCCTGCACTCCAGGGTAGTACTCCTCGTTGTCCTTGATGTATTGCCAGCCAACCCATCTCATATCACAGACTATTGGCTTCTTATCAAGCAGCACTGTCTCATAGAAGTCCTGCTGTTCCTTGGTGTGAAATCTGTAGTCAACAGCAGTCCTCCTCCTTGAAGCATATGGATCTGCTTCTCTCCACTTCCTCAGCCCTGAGTCTCTTCTGAGCTTCATGTCCTCAGCCACAGGATGAGCATCGTTGTGGTCTGGGATCTTGGGCTTGAGCTTTCTAAGAACATTCTCTTCTTCTTCTTCTGTAGCTTCAGGCACTGGGGCCTTGTTCTTCTCAGTAGCTGGAATGCTTCTTGTGTTCCTCTTTGGCTTTGGCTTTGGAGCTGGCTTGGCCTTGGAAGCAGCTGCCCCTGTTCTTATGGCATCACCCATAAGCTTGGGTGCCTTAGGTGCTGGTGCAGCTACCTCGTCTTCTTCCTCTTCTTCCATGATGGAAGCCTTTCCAAGCACTCTGGCTACGGTCTTCTTCACCCTTTCCTTTCTTTTCTTGCCTTCAGCAGCAACTGGCTCTATGGGTGCAGGCTTTTCAGGAATCTGAGTTGAAACTCTGGCCTTTGGCATAGGCTGCCTACCTGCTGGCCTTTTGATCGTTAAGCCTGGCTTTGTGCCCTGTGCTGGCTCAACTCTCTTTGATGTGGCTTCCTCTTCCTCTGCCACATAATCTTCATCCTCAGAATTTGAAGTTCTCTTCTTCCTCTGTCTGGTGGCAGCTTTAGGCAGATTGCTAGGAGTACTTCTGCTGCCATCATATAAAGAACTTGAGGGACTAGTGCCCTCACTCATCTGCACTTGCTGTTCTGACATGTTCTGGCTATCACTTTGGTCTGACATGATGCAAACTCTGACTGCTGACCCTGTGAATAGGTTATAGATGAGATAGAGTGGATGAGCATCACAAAATGCAGAGATTTTTGCAAAAGAATGATCCAAAAACTTAGTTTTAGTTTCCCACTGAAATCATCTCGGATCTACCGATTTTTAAACTCGGTGATACCGAAGCAGTTTTGGAACCTAAACTAGTGAACTCAGTCAGACCAAGTCACAGTTTGGTGGCACCGAGACTGCTAGGGTTTCACAGAGTTCCAAAATCGGTCACACCGATAAGTAATTCTCGGTCAGACCGAGTCTCACTTGTGCAATGGCATGAGCCAAATCGGTGGGACCGAGTTTTTCAACTCGGTGGGTCCGAGATGGTTTCGGCGGAAACCTAACCCTAAAATTTTCGAATCAAAACTAATCTACGAACGCATTGACTGGATAGGAGTGTTTCAATCGTGGCAAGAATCATTAAGAACACAATGTGCTAGGAATCGGACGGGGAATAGCACTGTGATCGAGTCCATACCCTAGTTCGGCGGAGACTCGCTACGGCGGCAACAGCGGGGTTGAATTCCGTTGACGGCGATGGACACCAGCGACTGGAGGCGGCTGGCGGCGAGGAGACGATCCGGAGACCACGTTGGCAGAGCAGGCTATCGCGCGGGCGAAGGGGTTCGGAGAAATTTCCAAATTTTTGCCCGTGACTATATATAGCCCGACCCTGTCGGTGTGACTGAGTGGAACGACTCAGTGGCACCGAGATGCAAAACTGTATACAGTTATTGCAACTCGGTGTGACCGAATGGTTCAAATCGGTTGCACCGAGATCGAAAACATAGATCAACTTAATGATCTCGGTAGGACCGAAAGTAGGGTATCGGTCAGACCGAGAATCACAAAGAGGTTTTGGAAGTTTAAGTCTATGACGAATCGGGGACTCCGAGCGCTCCTCACACAGAGTGGTTCGAATCTGACTTGATCAAATTTTGTGATGTAGCATGAATAGAGTTTGAGAGGAGAAAATCATAAATAGCTAGAGGAGGTTCTTAAGCATTCTTGTCCATCCACTTGGCAAAAGGAAATAAAACCAAACAATCAAAACAACAAGTGGATGTCCTCGAATGGGTAAAATATGCAACCAGCATGCTCACACAATAAGATGGCAAATGAAATATGTGACAAGGCATGCACAACCAATTCTAGCATCTATCAAGCAATTTGCGATGACAAGGTCATCTATATATGAGCATATTGACTTAGGAGTCAAGTGAGAACACTGGATCATAGGTCATACTCATCGTTTAAGCTCAAGTGGGGTTACCACTTTTACATAAAGCATTGTTGTGTTCACATCTTTAGAGTTGCTTTAGCTCAAGTCTTAGAGTAAAGCTCCCCCTAGATGTGATATCCCCCCTTAGAGGGATGAACTAACCTCGGTTTTTGTCGATGATGACTTCATGTAGATGTTGAAGATGTGGATGCTCAATGTTGATGTAGATCACTTGGAGCTATCCATTTGAGTGAATTGCACTTTCAATACCTACATGGGTTAGTCCCACAAGGAACAAACAAGGATATCCATAGACATAGAGTGATGCACACACAAGATGATGTCCATGAAAACTTTTAGGTTACCTTATCCCTTGTCTTACCAACACGAGGGTTTGTGACTCCTTGAACTAGTGCAAGATGTGGAAGTTGATTGCACTTGTTCTTGCCAAAATGATAAGAGTGAAGTATGTTGGCGGAGTCACCCTCAATAACTCTTTAGTTCTTCTTCTTTTGGATCCACATCATCTAGATGGGAATCCTTGGAGTTGTAGTCGTACTTGATGAAGTGGAACTTGAAGTAGTCTTGGGAATCCACTTGACTAAGGTCTTAGGAGCTTCTTCAAATGCATCAATTTCCTCTTGAAGCTTGTCCTTGCCTTTTTGCTTGTAGTCTTGTGGTGGAAGATCATCTTGAGCTTGTGTCCCCTTGAAAGAAGTATCATACTTCTCTTGTTGAGGAACAAACTTTGTCTTGGGGTATTGATCTTCTTCCCACTCAACTCCATTGGCATTGAACTTTCGTTCAAAACCAACACCTTGATTCTTCCGGTGCATTCCTTGCTTGCACACAATTTCCTCGAATTGCTTACTCCCGGCAAGGCTTTTGTACACTCCTTTCTCTATAATTCCCTTCAATAAGCTATTTTCTTGCTCAAGTGTAACTTGGCTAAGAGAATCATTAGTGGAATCAAGAGAACTACTAGAAGCAACAATGTTGGATTTAGCATGATCATTGTTACTGCTAGAGGAAGAATCTTTCTTGTTCTTGATACTAGACTTGACTTGAGGCATGTAAGTGGATAAGAGTAAACGCTTGGCAATGTCAGGAGAACTTTTCTTGCGGAGATCATCATTGATTGATTTTAGGAACTCATGCTCTTGCTCAAGATTGAGCTTTTCAAAGCGTAATTTCTCATGAGCTCTTAAAAGTTCTCGATGATCTTCGAAGATAGTTTCATGAGCTAACTTAAGAGTGTTTAGTTCTTTAGTTAGAGCCTCAATCTTCTCCTTATAATTGTCATTCCTTTTATCTTGATTAGCATGACTAATTGACGTTTCATCATAGTATTCATCACTAGAGTTGTCAACAAGCAAATCATCACCTAACAAGTCATCTTCATCACTATTGAAATCAACATACTCGGGGTGTGTTACCTTAGGACCTTTGGTCATGAAGCATCTTCCAATTCCTTCATTTGGTGAGTCAAATATGTCGTAGGAGTTGGTTGACACAAGTGCTAGACCGGCAACACCTTCATCTTGAGTATCTTCGGAGTCGGAGTGTTAACTTCTCTCGGAGTGGCTTTCGGAGTCGGAGCCGGATACCCATTCACCAACATGAGCTTGATGTCTTCGTTTCATGTAGCTCCTTGATGATTTTTCCTTCCTTTCCGAATCCTTGCTTCTCCGTGAGTATCTTCGTTCATAACGATCATCTCTACTCCTTCTCTCTCTTGGTGGTGATTCTTTGCTTCTTCTTTTTGGAGAATCTTCTCTTCTCTTGTAGGGAGCCGTACACTCATTGGAATAGTGTCCGGGTCTTCCACAACTGTAGCAGTTTCGCTCTCGACTAGAAGATCTTTTGTCATTGTAGGACCTTGACTTGAAGCTTCTATCTTTGCTTCTACTCTTGTAGAACTTGTTGAAGTTCTTCACCATTAAGCTCAATTCTTCATTGAAGTTTTGTTTCTCACTTGATG
The DNA here is from genome assembly GCF_056163025.1 of Triticum urartu. Taxonomy (NCBI): domain Eukaryota; kingdom Viridiplantae; phylum Streptophyta; class Magnoliopsida; order Poales; family Poaceae; genus Triticum; species Triticum urartu. Next base: position 212,921,810 of record NC_141875.1, read on the forward strand.
ATGTAGGGGCTTCACATGAGGCTTTGTAGGCACCACTTGATTTGTTGTGAAGTTCCTCTTTATCCTTAAGTGACATCTCATGAGCAACAATTCTTCCAATCACCTCCGTTGGCTTGAGATCTTTGTAATTAGGCATCATTTGGATCAATGTGCACACGGTATCATATTTTCCATCCAAGGCTCTTAGAATCTTCTTGATGATGAATCTATCGGTCATTTCTTCACTTCCTAAGCCGGCAATCTCATTTGTGATGAGAGCAACCTAGAGTACATTTCAGCGACACCTTCACCATCCTTCACTTTGAACTTGTCAAGTTGACTTTGAAGCACATCCAACTTGGATTCCTTGACGGAGTTGGTACCTTCCTGCATATCAATCAAAGTGTCCCAAATTTCCTTTGCATTCTCAAGACGGCTGATTTTGTTGAACTCTTCGGGGCATAATCCGTTGAAGAGAATATCACAAGCTTGAGCATTGTATTGCAACATCTTCAACTCATCCGCGGTAGCTTCACGGTTTGGTTCTTTCCCATCAAAGAAGTCACCTTGCAAACCAACACACACAATAGCCCAAACGGCGGGGTTATGTCCAAGAATATGCATTTTCATTTTATGCTTCCAACTAGCAAAATTAGTACCATCAAAGTAAGGACCTCTACGGTGATAATTTCCCTCGCTAGACGCCATACTCTCCTAGGTTGTGAAACCAAGGCTATGACCACCAAAAGCTATAGAGATCAAAGCAAATGGAGACCAAAGCTCTGATACCACTTGTAGGATCGAAAGTATGTCTAGAGGGGGGGTGATTAGACTACTTGACCAAATAAAAACTTAACCTTTTCCCAATTTTAGTTCTTGGCAGATTTTAGCTATTGTAGGACAAGTCAAGCAATCATCACACAATTCAAGCAAGCATGCAAAGAGTATATTGGCAGCGGAAAGTAAAGCATGCAACTTGCAAGAATGTAAAGGGAAGGGTTTGGAGAATTCAAACGCAATTGGAGACACGGATGTTTTTCCCGTGGTTCGGATAGGTGGTGCTATCCTACATCCACGTTGATGGAGACTTCAACCCACAAAGGGTAACGGTTGCGCGAGTCCACGGAGGGCTACACCCACAAAGGGTAACGGTTGCGCAAGTCCACGAAGGGCTCCACCCACGAAGGGTCCACAAAGAAGCAACCACCCACAAAGGGTCCACGAAGTAGCAACCTTGTCTATCCCACCATGGCCATCGCCCATGAAGGACTTGCCTCACTAGCGGTAGATCTTCATGAAGTAGGCGATCTCCTTGCCCTTACAAACTCCTTGGTTCAACTCCACAATCTTGTCGGAGGCTCCCAAGTGACACCTAGCCAATCTAGGAGACACCACTCTCCAAGAAGTAACAAATGGTGTGTAGGTAATGAACTCCTTGCTCTTGTGCTTCAAATGATAGTCTCCCCAACACTCAACTCTCTCTCATAGGATTTGGATTTTGTGGAAAGAAGATTTGAGTGGAAAGCAACTTGGGGAAGGCTAGAGATCAAGATTCATATGGTAGGAATGGAATATCTTGGTCTCAACACATGAGTAGGTGGTTCTCTCTTAGAACATATGAGTTGGAATTGTGTATGTGTTCTGATGGCTCTCTCTCCACGAATGAAGAGGAGGTGGAGGGGTATATATAGCCTCCACACAAAATCCAACCGTTACACACAGTTTTCCAATCTCGGTGGGACCGAATCAACAAACTCGGTCGGACCGAAAAGGTAAACCTAGTGACCGTTAGAGATTTTCGGTGGGACTGACATGCAACTCGGTAGGACCGATATGGTTAGGGTTTGGGCATAACGTAATCTCGGTGAGACCGATTACACAAACTCGGTGAGACCGATTTTGGTAATTAGCTAACCAGAGAGTTGGTCAGGCAAACTCGGTGGGACCGATTTGCTCTTTCGGTGAGACCGAAAAGTTACAAAAGGGAAACACTGAATTTACATTGCAATCTCGGTGGGACCGAATCGCTCTTTCGCTGAGACCGAAAAGTTACGAAAGGGAAACAGAGAGTTTGCAATCCCATCTCGGTGAGACCGAGATCCCTATCGGTAGAACCGAATTGCTAGGGTTTGGCAGTGGCTTATGACAAATGAAACTCGGTGGCGCCGGATAGAAAGAATCGGTAGGACCGAGTTTGGCTTAGGGTTTAGGTTATATGTGGATATGGGAAAGTAGTTGAGGGTTTTTGGAGCATATCACTAAGCACATGAAGCAAGAGGCTCATTAAGCAACACCTCATCCCTCCTTGATAGTATTGGCTTTTCCTAAAGACTCAATGTTATCTTGGATCACTAAAATATAAAATGAAGAGTCTTGAGCTTTTGAGCTTGAGCCAATCCTTTGTCCTTAGCATTTTGAGGGTTCCACTTTCACATCCATGCCGTGCCAATCATTGAGCTTTCCTGAAATAATCATCTTGGAATAGCATTAGCTCAATGAGCTATATGTTGTTATGAATTACCAAAACCACCTAGGGATAGTTGCACTTTCACTTTTTAGCTAGTTTACTTTCCATGCATGTAGTAATAGTAATTAAAAAGAAACCCAAAAAGATTTCTCGTTCTTCTTTTGCTTGTTGGGAGCTTTCCTGTCTAAATAGTTTTATTTCTTTTCTTTCCTTTGGGGTCGAGAGGAGAAGACCATAATGAAAATGTTAAAGTGGCTCTTATTTGCATTATTGTTGATCTGACAAAAGAGCCCATATTACCTTGTTTTCTCTCTTCAATTGAATGCCTGCAGATTCCAGCTTAGTCCAATGCACGTGCACTATTATTATTATCCACACTACTCGGTCGTGCAAGTGAAAGGCAATAATGATGATTATATGATGAACTTATTGAGATGAGAAAAGCTGGTATGAACTCGCCCTCTCTTGTTTTTGTAAATATGATTAGTCCATCGTTCCTGATTCATCCTATTATGAATAAACATGTTTGCAATGACAATTAGAGATTATAGTTTCTTATGCCATGCTTAATTAGCTAGGAGCTTATAATGGTTTACCTTGCGTGCCAACATGCTATTAAAATGGTTGTGATGTGGTATGATAGGGTGGTATCCTCTTTTGAATGATTCGAGTGGCTTGACTACATGTTCACGCATGTAGTTGAAACAAAATCAACATAGCCTCTATGATATTTATGTTCATGGTGCATTTTATCCTACTCATGCTTGCATTCGGTGTTGATTATTTTTAATACATGTTCATGAATGTTGTCGCTCTCTAGCTGGTCGCTTCCCAATCTTTTTCTAGCCTTCACCTGTACTAAGCGGGAATACTGCTTGTGCATCCAATTCCATAAACCCCAAAGTTATTCCATATGTGTCCACCATACCTACCTATATACGGTATCTACCTTCCGTTCCAAGTAAATTTGTATGTGCCAAATTCTAAACCTTCAAATAAACATTCTGTTTTGTATGCTCGAATAGCTCATGTATCAACCAGGGCTGTCTGTATCTTCCATGTTAGGCGGGTTATTCTCAAGAGGAGTGGACTCCGCTCCTCACTCACGAGAAAATGGCTGGTCACCGGGATGCCCAGTCCCATGCTTTATGCAAATCAAATCAAAATAATTGCAAACAAAACTCCCCCGAGACTGTTGTTAGTTGGAGGCACTCGTTGTTTCGAGCAAGCCATGGATTGATGCTTGTTGGTGGAGGGGGAGTTTACCATTCTGTTTGGGAACCGCCTATAATGTGTGTAGCATGGAAGATATAGCCATCTCTCGGTTGCTATGTTGACAATGAAGGTATACCGCTCAAAATATTATTCATATCTATTTCAAAACCGAGCTCTGGCACCTCTACAAATCCCCGCTTCCCTCTGCGAAGGTCCTATCCATTTACTTTCTATGTTGAGTCATCGTCCTCTTATTAAAAAGCACCAGCTGGAGAGCACCAATGTCATTTGCATTCATTACTGTTAGTTTACATTGAGTATGACTTTACTGGATCTCTTTTACCATGAATTACAATGTCTAGTAAGTCCTTGATCTTTAAAGGTGCTCTGCATTTATGTTTTGTGGTCTCAGAAAGGGCTAGTGAGATACCATCTTGTTATATCATATCATGATTGTTTTGAGAAAGTGTTGTCATCCGAGATTTCTTATTATTGCTCGCTAGTTGATTCTGCCATTGATATGAGTAAACATGAGACCTAAATGTTATTGTGACTATGGTTATTTCGTAATCTTTGCTGAAAACTTGAATGCTGGCTTTACATATTTACAACAACAAGAGCAAACAGAGTTCGTAAAAGTTTTTCTTTATCACTTTCAGTTTATCAACTGAATTGCTTGAGGACAAGAAAAGGTTTAAGCTTGGGGGGCTGATACGTCTTTGTCGTATCTACTTTTCCAAACACTTTTGCCCTTGTTTTGGACTCTAACTTGCATGATTTGAATGGAACTAACCCGGACTGACGCTGTTTTCAGCAGAATTGCCATGGTGTTATTTTTGTGCAGAAATAAAAGTTCTCGGAATGACCTGAAAATCAACGGAGAATTATTTTGGAATATATAAAAAATACTGGAAGGAAGATCCACGTCAGGGGGGCCTCCACCTGTCCAAGAGGGTGGGGGCGCGCCCTACCCCCTGGGCACGCCCCCTACCTCATGGGCCCCCTGACGCTCCACCGACCTCAACCTTGACTCCATATATTCACGTTCGGGGAGAAAAAAAATCAAGGAGAAGGATTCATCACGTTTTACGATACAGAGCCGCCGCCAAGCCCTAAACTCTCTCGGGAGGGCTGATCTGGAGTCCGTTCGGGGCTCCAGAGAGGGGAATCCGTCGCCATCGTCATCATCAACCATCCTCCATCACCAATTTCATGATGCTCACCGCCGTGCGTGAGTAATTCCATCATAGGCTTGCTGGACGGTGATGGGTTGGATGAGATTTATCATGTAATCGAGTTAGTTTTGTTATGGTTTGATCCCTAGTATCCACTATGTTTTCAGATTGATGTTGCTATGACTTTGCTATGCTTAATGCTTGTCACCAGGGCCCGAGTGCCATGATTTCAAATCTGAACCTATTATGTTTTCATCAATATATGAGTGTTCTTGATCCTATCTTGCAAGTCTATAGTCACCTACTATGTGTTATGATCCGGCAACCCCGAAGTGACAATAATCGGGACCACTCTCAGTGATGACCGTAGTTTGAGGAGTTCATGTATTCACTTTGTGTTAATGCTTTGGTCCGGTACTATATTAAAAGGAGGCCTTAATATCCCTTAGTTTCCGCTAGGACCCCGCTGCCACGGGAGGGTAGGACAAAAGATGTCATGCAAGTTCTTTTCCGTAAGCACGTATGACTATATTCAGAATACATGCCTACATTACGTTGATGAATTGGAGCTAGTTCCGTGTCACCCTAGCTTATGACTGTTACATGATCGATCGCATCTGGCATAATTCTCTATCACCGATCCATTGCCAAAGAGCTTTCCTTATATTATTCTTTGCTTATTTACTTTTCCGTTGCTATTGTTATGATCACTACAAAACACCAAAAATATTACTTTTGCTACCGTTACTTTTGCTATCATTACCACTACTATCATATTACTTTGCTACTAAATACTTTGTTGCAGATATTAAGTTATCCAGGTGTGGTTGAATTGACAACTCAGCTGCTAATACTTGAGAATATTCTTTGGCTCCCCTTGTGTCGAATCAATAAATTTGGGTTGAATACTCTACCCTCGAAAACTGTTGCGATCCCCTATACTTGTGGGTTATCATAACCGTAGAGCCTCCACCAGCCAAATATGCATATAGAAATAGACATTCTCCTTATTATTCTATGGTGTGAATTTGCCGGTACATTCAATGTACTGACCTACATGGCTGCAACGTCTCATGTTGCAGGATCTTACGACGAGTAAGTGATACGTTAGGGTTACGAGTTCTACACTCAACTTTGCCGTTGGTGTTGATGGGAATCCACAACCTTGTTGTTACTTTCGCTATTTGGATTGAGGTAATAGTATTTACGTTACTTTATACATGTGATTTACCTCTGTTATAAATCCTCGAGTACTGTGTGTGTCAGCATACCGATCCAGGAATGACACTTAAGCACAGAGACTTGACCGTCTGAGGTCGGGTCGCTACAAGATGGTATCAGAGCACATGTTAACTGTAGGACGTGACCCCTAGAAACTGGCAAGCCCATAGGAAAAGATTTTTCTCTACAACTTCGTTTTCAAAAATATCTTTTACCTCTATTATCTTCTGAGCTTATTCAAATATTCCCTTTTAGTGAGACTATACCCCTTTCCCCTTTTGACCACGCGAAGATTCAGCTGATGAGACCACCCCGAGAAGGACAAGATATCGGACAACTAAGATCATTTCGGAATGAAGAGGATTTCACCGTGTATTATAATGGAAACTACAATGGTTGGAGACTCCGAAGACTAGGAGAATTTGAAGGCTCTGAAGAATTTCTACATTGGTATGACATAGGAAGACTACCCTTATGTAACTTGTCAGACTATGGAAGCTGTCAAAACCTGAGATCAAGGTGTATCAGAGAAAGATCGGAACATAGAGCATTAGAACTCAAAGATTTTGCCAAGAAAACCCTAATGCAGGAGATATCAACTATGGAATGATAGCTCATGGAAATGACAAGAGCAGAAACATGGCTATCCATGATGTTATCGCCCTCTTATGCTATTGTCATAGTGCTGAGTTAAGAATGCATTTCTTCGGAAGGATTGGATGACAAGAAGGCTGATGGAGCACCTATCAGTAAAGGATGCAGTTTTGACCTTAGCTGGTGTATCACTAGGATCTGGAGTATTACATCAAGAAGTTTAGGGTGGACCTCTAGGAAGCCGTATTTTGACAAAGAAGTGTTTCGTGAAGACCTCAGGACCCAGAAGCTGAAAGTAGCCAAGCTGGAGGAGTAAAACCTCGAGATACAGGACATTCTGTCAGGAACTGAACAGTAGGACCATGGCTCATGCCAAGGATGTTGAAACCCAGAGGTTTGGAACACAACTCTAGAAATAATAAAGGACGTCACGAGAGATTTCGCGTCAACAGAGATGAACTGGCAAAAGAACTTGAGTAGGACAAGCACGATCGGAAGAAGCCATCGGAGACATGAACAAGACCTGAAGAGTTTGACGACTTTGAATATTTATTAACCTTTAGAAGACCAAACCCCTGTTATATACCCACGTTAGATGCGATGATCGTGAGCTGTCAATTGTTTTTTTTCCGACAGCCACAAATAAAATATGTCTTTTTAAAACTATTGTTTGTATTGTCTGTATCCCTCTCTATCTCTCTTATCTCACCCTGAAACCTTAGACCCAATAGAGGATGGATGGATATGAACTCATATTTCCGGGACCGATAAGTCAATTTGTCGTGGAGTTAACACGACAGATGTCCTAGAACAAGGACTTAGTCGTAGGGCCATCGCACTAGGAAGCTTAAAGGGGTTAATCGGGACAAAGGACACGCAAGAGAGTTTTTATACTAGTTCAGCCCCTTACGATGAAGGTAAAAGCTACGTCTAGTTGGGATTGGTATTGCTGGGGTTTCGATCTCCAAGAGGCTCAACTCGCCGGCTTGGTTATCGATCTGTTGTTTCTTGCCCTAAGCCGCCACTGGATCGTCCCCTTATATACATGGGTTGATGCCCGGTGGCCTACAGAGTCCCGGACGGCTCATAATTGTGTCTGGCTCGGTGACTTCCTTTACATGCCTTTCTTTACAAGTCTTTCCTTACATACGGCGGTTTACAATATCGGGCCTTAAGCCGGCCCCAGGCCTTTGGTCCTTCTATATGTTTAACAAACTATCATCTTGAATGTATATTTGGCTTCTTATGTAACCCGCCATTAGGGCTGACCCAGCCCCTCCCGGGCGGGTCATACTCGTAGTAATATCCCCAACATTAGGCCCTAGGTTGACTTTGAACTTTGTTCTCTGTCAATCTTCAATACTTAGGTAGAATTCATCCTCTGTCTGAAAACTTCTGTAACCCGCCGTGACGTCATCTTCTGAAAACACAAAAGATCTTCATGACATCATCTCCCAACGGATCTTTCATTTTTTTAATGCCTTCCGAGAATCGAGGCGTCCATTTATTTGGATAATCATTATTCGGGTCTCCTTGATTTTCGTGCTCGCCTGTTCGCACACTCCCTTATAAATAGGTTAACTTAGGACTTTTTCATTCTCCTCCTTCTGTCGTCTTCCTCCGCTCACTACTTCGCTACCGCTCGAGCTCTGCCGCCGCCGCAGATTTCCTTGTCTTCTCCATCTCAGGCCGCTGCATCGACCTGACTTGTCCAGAGAAAACGCGACGAACCTCTGTAGCGAATCCACATCCGTAAGTCTCTCCTTCTCAAACTTTTTAGATCTACATTAGGGCTTTATGAGTTCATCGGTGTTCTTCATCGTTCTTCATGAACTTTTCTGGTAGTTCTTTCTCCGCAACCCCTAGGGATCCAAAAAGGAAGTATAACTCGCGCAGTAGTTGTTTGGCATCCATTTTTGATAGCCGTAGATCGTTTTTTCCTGTACAGAGGCTTCGTTATAGCTGACGAACTCGCCTGTATTAGATATTTAGGTCTAGAATATTTTTCTTTTCAGAACAGCCATTTGAACCAAAATAATAGTGATAGCTTGGTGAAACTTGTTTATGCCAACACTTAGCTGTAGTTGCTTTCTGAGAAAGTCCATAGTCATGGCGGCTTATCTCTCCAGCTTCCTTTTCCTTATATGTCATTAGCCCTTAGTTAAGCCGCCATTGCTTGTTTTACATCTTCCACTTTTGACTGTTAACCTGACCGTAAACTGAACCGACACGTTATTTCTTTTTCAGTTCCTTGCACGTCATGCCACCAAAGACACCCATCGTCTGTAACTGGGTCCCCTCATCCATAACTGAGGAAAAGTTAAAAGAATTCTTTCTCATTGGGTTTCTGACTTCAAAAATTGTCATGTCTTATCATGCTCTTGACCCGGAGGAAGAACGCCCCAACCCAAAAGACGGAGAAGTGATTGTCTTCACTGATCACATGAACCGTGGTTTCTCACCGCCCGGTTCAAAATTCTTTAGAGAGGTTCTTCATTTTTTCAAACTCCATCCTCAGGACCTTGGACCCAATTTCATTTATAATATTTGTAACTTTCAAGTACTCTGTGAGGTGTATCTTCAGCAAGAGCTAACCGTAGAGCTGTTTAGGGAGTACTTTTATCTGAACCGGCAGAACGAATGCACCAACGGTCCTAGCTTAGAACTTGGAGGCATCTCAATTCAGCGTCGTCAGGGTGTTGTCTTCCCTATCATCGTCTTACCAAGTCACCCAAAGGACTGGAACCAAACTTGGTTTTATTGTCAGGATATTTCTCCAGCGAACGAGAAACGGCTACCGGGTTACCGCCCCGGTCGTCTTGACTCCAAGTTCACCCTTCCAGATAAACTCATCGTTGCTAAACGCAAGAGGCTACTTCCCTCCATCAAAAGAATCAACACTTTGTTGGGCAATGGTTTAACCAGAGTAGATCTGACCCGCTACTGGATCTCATGGCGGGTTATTCCATTAAGCCGTTGATCAAAACTGATGTATGAATACGGTGGAGGCCCGGACGACTCTCTTCGTCACAGCCCAGTTGAACTCACCGAAGAAGACATTGCTTCAATGTCAAATCTGTTGGTGAATGGAAAATATGAAGACTACAGCATTGTTGGGTTGAATCCCTTCTGCAAACTCAACCCGGTACCAGAAGTAAGTATATTCTGATCTTTTTTCCTTTGTGTTTTGCCCAGCTATATTACTTGAACACTGACTTTCCTTCTTGTCTTCTGCAGGCCAACTCTGACTTTTGGAAGGTAAAATATGACCATGAGGCTGCCAAGAAGGCGAAAACCGCCGCCATGAACACCAAGAAGACGACCCGGAAGTCAAAGAAGAAAAAGAAAACCACTGCTGAAGATTTGATGAAACTTGACGACACATCTGACTCGGAGGTAGCCCTTGATTCCCTTGGCCAATTTTTTAACAATCTTATTGACACTGATCCTTACCAGGATGACACCGGGGCCAGTCAGGCCGGGGAAGCAGAGGTAACTATCATTTCCTCCGACTCAGAGCCCTTATCAAGACACAAAGTTCGACGAGTGATCCGTAAAGTAAGGTTTTCTAACCCCTTAGCTCACTTGGATCCCAACTTTCATTTGGAAAAACAGCAACATGAAAACCGCCGTGAAGCTGGGACTGAAAACGAACCGGTTGTCGTCCTTCAACAGACCCCTCGGAAACGTCCGAACGAGGTTTACTTATTGCTATATTTAACTCGCTTTAATGAATCCTGCTCCTCATATTTCTCTTAACTCTTTTCTTTTATTCTTTCAGGAGGTGTCTTGTTCCTCCGGCGACTCATCACAAACACAATTCCCGGCTTTCAAGACTGCACCTGGGTAATCAAAAATCCTCTTTTCTTCCGGGCTGCTCAATTGTATCTTGACACTGACGATCCTGCAATATTTTTTCCTTAGCGGTCAGGCTAAATCCAAGAAGGCGAAGGCAGTAAAACCGGCGGAAGACCCACCAGTGCTAGCATCTGACCCAGCTAGGCCGCCCTCTCCTTTAACTGACGCCCCAGAAGATCCGCCTATGGCCAATGAAGCAAATCCTCCGGAGCCATCCCTTGACAAAGCCACTATAAATCCTTCGACAGCTGGACCGTCAAGCTCAACCGTCCCGCCATCTCCACATGCTCAAGATGTTCAAATTACTGGGAGCCGCTTTGTTGAGCCGGGGAACCCAACGGTGTTGGCTCGGTGCACAGCAAAGCAAGAAGCATTGGAGAGGAAGAAGGTTCGCTTTGATGTTGCCAACTATGACCGTCTCAATGCCAGTGATATCTTATCCGCCTATCTCAGTCATGTACACTCCAGTTGTGAGTCTGAGATCGAGATGGTCAAGCAGCTTCAGTTGAAGTATGAGGTACGTTTTTTCCGGTTTACCAATATTCCTCCAGCCCTCAAGTCTTCAGATTCTGAGAGAAACGAAATAACCTGTAGACTTAGAATATAAGCCGAAACTTTTACCTATGAATCTTTGCCTGGTATTGATATAACAAAACTTCACCCATAGTCCCCAAGGACCGGTTTATTTTGATCATTAATGAATCGGTACTTTAGAATTTAAAACTGTCTTTAAAGTACTTAACACTCTGGCTTAACCTTGATAAACTTGCTGAACTGCGTACATTAGCCCCCAAGTGCCAAGTGTTGTTACTTTGTATAGGACTTGGGACTTCAAATATATTGGTAGAGTCGTAAAAATTTGATTTGGCATACATTAGCCCCCAAGTGCCAAGTGGTTTATTCATAAAGTACTTGGGACTTGAATCTTGAATTTGGATACTGCAATTTAAAACCAAGTCTTGACTTATCTGAATGTTTCACATAATGCATTGTTTGAACTAAACTCTCAACTGACTGACGCAAAGACCCGGCTAGCGAGTCAAGAGTCAGAAATCAAATCTTCCACCTCCAAACTGCAAATAAGCCTTTCTGAAACAGAAAATTTGAAGACTAGCTTTGCTACCAAAGAGAAAACTTGGGAAAATGAGAGAACACTCCTGACCCGTCGAGCTGAGACAGCCGAAACAGCTCTGAAAGAAATTTCAACAGAGCTGAACAATTTGAAGGGCCAGGTGTCTCAGATGGTTGCTGCTATCTTTGGTAAGCTGCTTGAGTTGATCTTTAATGCAATTTTTGCCAAACTGGAATATGATCCGCCAACTGACTCTGTTAAAAATATATACAGGTCCGCGAAGTAAAAATCTGAGCCAAGATCCGTTGATTAAACTGAAGGCGGTATACACCTTGGTTGAACAATTGTACATTGGTGCACAACGGGCTCTGGCCGCTATCTCTCCTACAAATCAAGGACCCAACCGGCTTAGTGATGTCCTGAAGAAGCTGTCCATCCTTCCTGCCTGGTTCCAAGAAGTAAAATGCTCCTGTGCGTGAGCCGGAGCTTTGACTGCCCTAAGCCGCTCCAAGGCTTGGGTGCCAGACCTAGACCCGGCGGACGTAGCAAGGGGCTATCCTACCATGAAGGAGGACGGGTCTCCTTTTAGTCAGGATGACTTCATAGCCTGTGTCCGCGAAGTCCGGCCCCAGGCGACTAGTCTTGGAGATGACACCAATGTTGACAAGTACCAGCCGGGTTTTGATAGTGAAAATAAGAAGATGGCCACTCCTTCATACAAAGTAGCAGATCTGATCCCACCTATGAGAGAAGATACCTTTGCCCCGGAAATTGACCCGGTCGGCCTGATTGATGACGAAGCCGAATTTGTCGCCATGAACGGCTTTGATTGGTCAAAATCCAACTTCCAGCAAATAGAAGGTGGTGAACTGGCGAGGGAGGGACGATGATCATCTTCCTAGGCTTATAAAGCCTTGTAATAACTTTAGTTAAAACACTGCATAAGGTTGAATACTAACTCTTGAGTTAACGCAGCAGGTAAGCGCGTATAAGTAAGAACCATACCTTATCCTTGTTGATCCTTAGATCGCCGGTTTAAATAACCCGGGTGATGAATTGATAATTCAATATGTATGAAAAGTTGATACTCCTTAAATACTCAATGATCATCATATCTTAGTAGCTCTTACCTTTGGATCCTTGAACCACCGGCTTGAATAACCCGGGCAGCTGTGTTGTCCAATAATTGAGCCGGCTAAGAAAACTAGGCTATCTTATTTGTAATGTTGAAACAACAAAAACTCAAAGGCAAGCAACAGATAATTTTAACTCTGTATTCAAAAGGTTGGGGGTTTCTAATTCGAATACAATCAGTAAACCAGACCAAAGGGGTTAAGCTAAGGTTCGAATACGACCATATAGCCCCCAGTGGTTTTGGCGTTGCGCCGATCAAGAGGGTACCGACAGCTATGTTCTCTTTTGTTCGAATACGACCTATGTTTGAACAGGAAGCCCCCAAATGACCTTGAGAGGTTTTTAACGACCCTGATTCAAATACGATCCAAGTCGGACTCAAAAGGGGTTAAGCTATGATTCAGATACGATCAAGAAGCCCCCAAGTGAGTTTGGCCTTGAGCCGATCAAGAGGGTTATGACACCTATGTTCTCTTTGGTTCGAATACGACCTATGTTTGAATAGGAAGCCCCCAAGTGACCATGAGATTTACAACTAGATTCAGATACGATCATGAGCTGGACCAAAAAGGTGGAACTTGATTCAAATATGATCAGCTCCTTAATAGTCATTTTGTGAATAAAAAATAATAAAGATGTATAGCCTTTGAAAGGAAAAGAGACCGATGGTCTTACTTTATTGCTTATCATAGTATATACAACGTGAACGTATGTACAAGATGAGAGCCGGTGGCTCAGGTGTAGTATGGCCGAAGTTGAGCAATGTTCCACGGCCGGTGGGTCTCTTCCTCCGACTTACGTGAGTCTTTGTGCTCTCGAACATCAATGAGGTAATATGACCCGTTGTTTAAATTCTTACTGACCACAAAGGGTCCTTCCCAAGGTGGGGATAGCTTATGTGCATCTGACAGATCCTGGATGAGCCGGAGCACCAAGTCGCCTTCCTAAAAAGTTCTGGACTTAACCCGGCGGCTGTGATAACGACGCAGGTCCTGTTGATAAATTGCCGACCGTGCTGCCGCTAAGTCTCTTTCTTCGTCTAATAAGTCAAGCGCATCCTGTCTGGCTTTTTCATTGTTAGCTTCAACATAAGCCGCCACACGGGGCGAGTCATGACAGATGTCACTAGGCAACACTGCTTCTGCTCCATAAACCATGAAGAAGGGTGTGTAACCCGTAGACCTGTTGGGCGTAGTATTGATGCTCCATAACACTGAGGGTAACTCCTCTACCCAACAACCCGCCGTTCGCTGTAAAGGAACCATAAGCCGGGGTTTTAGCCCCTTCAGAATTTCCTGATTTGCTCTCTCGCTTGACCATTGGATTGAGGATGAGCTACAGAAGAAACATCAAGCTGGATGTGCTCTCACTGACAAAACTCTTCCATAGCCCCTTGAGACAGATTAGTGCCATTGTCTGTGATAATACTGTGTGGAAAACTGAAACGGAAGATTACTTTTTTCATGAATTGAACCGCCATGGGTGCATCACACTTACTCACAGGCTCTGCCTCAACCCACTTAGTAAACTTATCAACTGCCACTAAGAAATGTGTCTTTTTATCTTAGACCTTTTGAAAGATCCCACCATGTCAAGCCCCCAAACCGCAAACGGCCAAGTGATTGGAATCATGCGGAGCTCTTGAGCCGGCACATGCGCTCGTCGTGCAAATTTTCGACATCCATCACATCTACTGACCAGATCCTCTGCATCAGCGTGAGCCGTCAACCAGTAAAAACCATGACGAAATGCTTTGGCTACTAAAGATTTGACTCGGCATGATGACCACAATCGCCTTCATGGATCTCACGAAGAATTTCTTGACCTTCTTCAGGGGAAACACATCGTTGGAACGCTCCAGAAACACTGCGATGAAATAACTCTCCATCCGAAATTGTCATGGACTTAGATCGCCGGGTTATCTGCCGAGCTAGGGTCTCATCCGCTGGCAACTCTCCCTGGGTCATGTAAGCCAAGAACGGCACCGTCCAATCTAGGATGACATGAAGAGCCGCTACCAACTGTGCCTCCGGGTCAGGAATAGCTAAATCTTCTTCTGTGGGCAACTTGACGGAGGGGTTATGCAAAACATCCAAAAAGGTGTTGGGTGGCACTGGCTTACACTGAGACCCTAGCCGGCTTAAAGCATCAGCTGCTTCGTTCTTTCGACGGTCAATATGCTCCACCTGATAACCTTTAAAATATCCTGCAATAGCATCAACCTCTCGGCGATAGGCCGCCATGAGAGGGTCTTTGGAATCCCACTTTCCAGATACCTGTTGAGCCACTAGATCTAAGTCACCAAGACATCTAACCCGGCTCAAGCTCATCTCGTTTGCCACTCGAAGACCATGGAGCAAGGCTTCATACTCTGCTGCATTGTTAGTGCAGGGAAACATCAATCGCAACACATAACAAAATTTATCACCTCGTGGCGAAGTTAACACGACTCCAGCCCCCGAGCCTTCCAATTGCCTGGATCCATCAAAATGAATAGTCCAATATGTGTTGTCCGGCTTCTCTTCTGGCATCTGCATCTCTGTCCAGTCATTGATGAAGTCAACCAGGGCTTGAGACTTAATTGCAGTACGTGGAACATACTTCAACCCATGAGACCCAAGCTCAATTGCCCATTTGGCGACTCGCCCCGTGGCTTCTCTGTTCTGAATAATGTCTCCCAAAGGAGCAGAGCTAACCACAATGATTGGATGTCCCTGAAAGTAATGCTTAAGCTTCCGGCTTGCCATGAATACCCCATAAACAAGCTTCTGCCAATGTGGATATCGTTGTTTAGATTCAATTAGCACTTCACTGACATAATAAACTGGCCGCTGAACCGGATGCTCTTTGCCAGCCTCCTTGCGCTCTACCACCATAGCCACACTAACAGCCCATGAGTTAGCAGCCACGTATAACAATAGCGACTCTTTCTCAATTGGAGCAGCTAGGACCGGCGGCTCAACCAATTGTGCTTTCAGATCCTCAAAAGCAGCGTTTGCAGCATCGCTCCAAACAAAAACATTTGTTTTCTTCATCAATTGATACAAAGGCATAGCCTTTTCCCCTAACTAGCTTATGAACCGACTCAAAGCAGCTACATGACCCGCCAGTCACTGAAAATCATTGACGCATGTTGGTTTGGCTAGAGACGTAATTGCTTTGATTTTCTCCGGGTTAGCTTCAATACCTCGGTTAGACACCAAAAAACCCAAGAGCTTGCCGGCTGGTACTCCAAAAACACACTTGGTCGGGTTAAGCATCATCTTGTAAACCCGAAGATTATCAAAAGTCTCTTTCAGGTCTGTGACCAAGGTTTCCTATTCCCTGGATTTCACCACTATATCATCCACATAAGCATGAACATTGCGCCCAATTTGATTGTGAAGACAATTCTGCACACACCGCTGGTAAGTCGCCTGGGCACTCTTAAGGCCAAAAGGCATAGACACATAGCAGAAAGCTCCAAAAGGAGTTATAAAAGCTGTCTTTTCTTGATCCTTGACTGCCATTTTAATCTGATGATAACCAGAATAAGCATCTAAGAAACTCAACCGTGCACAACCCGCCGTAGCATCAATGATCTAATCAATACGGGGGAGAGCAAAAGGATCAGCCGGACAAGCCTTCTTCAAATATGTGTAATCCACACACATCCGCCAGGTGCCATTCTTCTTGAGTACCAGCACCGGGTTAGCTAGCCATTCGGGGTGAAAGACCTCCACAATGAACCCGGCTGCCAATAGCCGGGCCACTTCTTCTCCGATGGCCTTGCGTCTTTCTTCATTGAACCGCCGGAGAAACTGTCTGACAGGTTTGAACTTTGGATCAATATTAAGAGTGTGCCCAACGAGTTCCCTCGGGACACCCGGCATGTCTAAAGGTTTCCATGCAAAGATGTCCCGGTTCTCACGGATGAACTCGATGAGCGCGCTTTCCTATTTCAGATCCAAGTTGGCACTGATGATGAACTGTTTGGATGAGTCACCAGGCACAAAGTCAACCATCTTAGTGTCATCAGCTGATTTGAATTTCAGCTCCGGCTCATGCTCTATCATTGGTTTCTTTAATGACGTCATGTCCACCGGGTCAACATGATCCTTGTAGAATTTTAACTCCTCCGTTGCACAAACAGATTCAGCATAGGCGGCATCACCTTCTTCACATTCCAAGGCTATTCTCTGGCTCCCATGTACTGTAATGGTGCCCTTGTGACCCGGCATCTTGAGCTGCAAATATATGTAACACGGCCGAGCCATGAACTTGGCATAAGCCGGCCGCCCAAATAGAGCATGATATGGGCTTTTGATCTTAACCACTTCAAAGGTTAATTTTTCTACTCTGGAGTCATACTCATCCCCAAAGGCTACTTCCAGCTCAATCTTACCAATAGGGTATGCCGATTTACCAGGTACCACACCATGAAAAACAGTATTAGATTGTTTAAGATTTTTATCCGTCAACCCCATCTGGCGGAACGTCTCATAGTAGAGGATGTTGATGCTGCTGCCTCCATCCATGAGCACCTTAGTGAACTTATACCCACCAACTTGAGGTGCCACCACCAAAGCCAAGTGACCCGGATTATCAACCCGGGGCAGGTGATCCTCTCTGCTCCACACAATAGGCTGTTCTGAACAACATAGATAACGTGGAATTGTCGGTTCAACGGCATTGACGGCCCTCTTGTGGAGTTTCTGGTCCCTCTTACATAAACTAGTAGTAAAGACATGATACTGTCCGCTACTCAACTGCTTCGGGTTGTTCTGATAGCTGGATTGTTGCTGCTGTTGATTCCCTTGGCCATGTTGCTGATTATATCCTCCCTGGTGACCAGGATAACCCTGATTGTGAAAACCTCCTCCGCTTGAACCGGCGCCCGGGCCCTGAAAGCCGCCTCCACCTGAGCCGCCACCTGGGCCGTGACCCCCATCAAATGTGTTTGAATTTTTAAACGCCTTCATGATCGTGCAATCCTTCCACAAGTGGGTGGCTGGTTTCTCCCGGGTGTCGTGTTTTGGACAAGGTTCATTCAACAACTACTCAAGGGTGGGGCCTGACCCGCCCGATCGAGGGGGTTGTCTGCCCTTGCGCCGCTAATTACCACCCTGCACATTAGTATTAACAACAAACTCATCAGCCTTACGCTTACTACCTCCCTAATTCGTCGGGTTATGCTGGTAACCCTTGCCATTGTCGTTCTTCTTTCCCTTCATTGCCTTTTCATCATTAGACACTGGGTCCTTGGTGGTATCAGAATCGTCATACTTGACAAGAGCCGCCATCAACGTCCCCATGTCATTACAGTCACGTTTAAGCCGCCCCAACTTCTGCTTCAGAGGTTCAAAGCGGCAATTTTTCTCCAACATCAAAACTGCTGAGCCGGCATCCATCTTATCAGATGAATGTATTATCTTCTTGACCTGGCGCACCCAATGGGTTGTAGACTCACCATCCTCTTGCTTGCAATTGGTCAGGTCCACAATCGATATCGGTTGCTTACACGCGTCCTTAAAGTTTTGGATGAACCGTGCTTTCAACTCTGCCCATGATCCGATAGAATTGGGTGGTAATCCCTTTAACCAGGTCCGAGCTGTTCCATCCAACATCATGGTAGAATACTTGGCCATAGCAGCATCGCTAACCTCCAACACCTTACGAGGCCCCTTGAAATCCTTTGGCAACTGCTCATTGCGTATGGCTGGTACCAAACAAGGCACGCCTCCGGTTCTCGTGGCCACTCCTGCCTCAACCGAGGTTGTTGGATAAGCCGGAAAGGTTTGGTGAGCCGCCTGCGTTGCCGCTATTTGGGCTGCTTGCTCCACCTCTTGACGAATCCTCCCCTGATCCGCCAAGTTAAAGGCTCCAGCCCGCACCAGCTCATGCCTGTATGGCTGGTTGTGGCGTTGAGCATTACTTGACATCTCTGCAGACTCCATGTGCCTACTTTAACTCGGGCTCCGGCTTGGGCGAGGAGTTGAGTGAATCCTGTCTCGACTATAAGAGTATGCATCTTGCTGGGCCAGAGCTGTCTGAAGTAGTTCTCTCACCCTCCAGGATTCAATTGCTGCTGGCGAGTCGCCTTCCATTGGGAGCGCCGCCAAACGAGCTGACGCGGCAATGAGGTTTTCCATAGGGTTGGAGAAGTGACCCGGAGGTGTTGCTACATAACGAGGAGGAGATGTATTCATGCGAAGCGGCTCCATGGTTCTTGGCTGAGCCGGTGCACCGGGTGTCGTGACCCGGTTTGCTTCCGGCGGGTTGCTCCCCTCGGCTCCGGGTGTATGGAACAGGTTCCTTGGATCCAGCGTTAGAGGAAGTCGCGATTGAGTTTTCTGATGCCTCCTCCTTATAACCTCGTTTGACGCATTAAGATCCACCGAGAGCCAGAAAGTTTCTTCTTGAAGCTGCTGAGCACGAGCATCCAGAGCTGCTCGTTCCGCTGCCATCCGGGTTTCCTCCACGGCTAGATTTTCCTTAGCTTGCACCATCTCCTCCCGCACGTGTGCCACTTCTGCGTCATGCTGGGCTTTATCCGCTGGTTCTACCACGGCGGTTAACAGAGTCGTCAGCTTATCCATGAGGTCCATTAGAACTTGAGCCGGGGGGCGTGCGGGGTCTCCTGACCCGGCAGCTACCGACCCGGTGGCTGCTGCGGTCACTGCGGTGGAGTTCTGCCCGGGCTGCGTCCCTGCCATGAAGACTCCGGCCCAATTCGGCGGCTCAAGGGGGTCCGGAATACTGCTGCCATCGGAACAGCCCCCGAGCATGCCGTCTTGTAGTTGGTACAACGAGTCCGTCTCACCTGTTGATGATGCAGTATCAGAGCAGATAGCCGTCTCCCCGCCTTCCATCGATCCTTCGGAGTATTCACCGCCATGGATGCAGCCTACGAAGGCATGCTTCACGACAGATTGAACACGGGCGGACCAGGCGCGCTGAGCTGCTTCGATGAGGTCGGTGTGGACGTCCGGCTCAGGGCCTGACTCGCCGATCCGGCCGATGAAGACGTGAATTCCGCCGAAGGGGACACGGTACCCATACTTGATCGAGCCGACCTCGGGGCCCCAGCCTTCGTCGTCGATGTAGAGCTTGCCACGACGACTCTTGGTCATCCGGCCCACAGCGTATCCCTTGAGCCCTTCGAAGTTGCCCTTCAAGAACTCAAATCCACCGTGCGCTGGCCCCATGGTGGCGCCAACTGTCGTGGAGTTAACACGGCAGATGTCCTTGAACAAGGACTTAGTCGTAGGGCCATCGCACTAGGAAGCTTAAAGGGGTTAATTGGGACAAAGGACACGCAAGAGAGTTTTTATACTAGTTCAGCCCCTTACGATGAAGGTAAAAGCCTACGTCTAGTTGGGATTGGTATTGCTGGGGTTTCGATCTCCAAGAGGCTCAACTCGCCGGCTTGGTTATCGATCTGTTGTTTCTTGCCCTAAGCCGCCACCAGATCGTCCCCTTATATACATGGGTTGACGCCCGGTGGCCTACAGAGTCCCGGCCGGCTCATAATTGTGTCTGGCTCGGAGACTTCCTTTACATGCCTTCTTTACAAGTCTTTCCTTACATACGGCGGTTTTCAATATCGGGCCTTAAGCCGGCCCCAGGCCTTTGGGCCTTCTATATGTTTAACAAACTATCATCTTGAATGTATATTTGGCTTCTTATGTAACCCGCCATTAGGGCTGACCCGGCCCCTCCTGGGCGGGTCATACTGGTAGTAATATCCCCAACACAATTGGAGACGGGCCAATGGATTCAGAACAGGGAAGATCACATGAAGAATAACCCTATAGCCGGAAAGGATATGACCCAGCATGCTCTTCAGTGCTTTAAAAGAGGTGCTGCTACTTGGTGGAGGATGTACCAAACCATCAATGGATGGCATGGAGTAACCACATGGGAAGAATTAAAGTTGACTCTGCTAAAGTCTCGTCTTGTGTCCCAGAAGTTGAAGCCTTATAAAAATGATGTGAAGAAACCTTGTGCATGCAAGATTTGTGGAGAAATAGGACACAACCATAACAAACACAAGGATGAATGCCCTCATTATGAAGAAAGTCACCCAGATGAAGAATGCTCAACTGGGCAGATTACTTGTTTCTTGTGTGAAGGGACTACCCACTACCCTCTTCGGTGTCACATTTACCCTTTGGTTCAAAGAACCACCCAACAGGAGAAAGAAGTAATGAAAGGAGCCCTAATGGAAATTTTAGAAGAACCAGTGATGAAGAAGAGGTGGAGGACACACCCAAAGCAGACCCAATTAAACTCTGCACCAAGTCGTGCTATTCATGTGGAGAAGAAGGACACATCTCCAAGAATTGTCTGAATGGGGACCTAGTAGAATTCCCGACAGAGGAAGTAGAGTATGACCCACAGGAAATAGAAGCCCTGACTGGAACGGAAAAGTCCAGGAAGATAAATAGATTGGATTCCAGGAAGGACCTGAGTCAAATCATATGTTTCAGGTGCAAAGATTCAGGGCACTACTTCAGTGGTTGCCCTAAAAGGAAGCCGAGGACCCAAGGAGGCTACATAATCATCAGGAAACCTCAAAACTTGTTAGAAGTAATATGTTTTCGTTGTAATGAAGTAGGGCACTTTGCCAGAGATTGTCCCAAGGAGAAGGAGGCTAGTGCTAAATAGTTCAGTTTGCAACAAGAGAAATATAGTAGTAGTAGTGAGAATGTTCTTCCTTTATATTGAGGCGATGAGTTAAGGCATGTAACGGAAAAGCAAGAGATTGTAAACATTGGAGAATCAATAAAGTTAGCATTGTTGGTACTGATTTGGAATTTATGAGTAGTGACTCTATGAAGGAATATTTTACCATTTTCGAGGATATGAGAAATATGGTCTATGGATGAATTTGTGCATTTTAAGGGAGGTAGTACCCTGAGAGGGATTTGACCCCTGGAAAAGGATAAGGATATTCCACGGAGTGGACTTTGGACAAAGTAAGTACGAGTTTTATCTCGATATGTGGGATACTCCAAGAATATTAAGGGATGAAGTATTATTGGATATAAAGGTGGTATAATGTTGGTAATATGGAGCAATTGTAACTCCATGATGAGTCTGAGTAATCACGTCTTAGTTTGGTACAAATAGAAGGGACGGAGACACTACAATTGGATGGATTTAAGAAATGCTAGGAAGCTGGATGTTGGAATAATGATCAGATGCCCGATGATGATTTCAAGGTTTGCAAGTGATGAGATGGGCCATAACCCACAGGCCCCAGGACCTGCCAAGAAGCAAGCACATTCTTGCTGAAGGAAAAACCCTGGAAGAAGATACGACTTTATCAACATACGATCCTATAGGAGTAACGTAAAACCCGAGAGTTGTGAAGGAACAATAGATGTTTGTTTGGCTTGCAGAATCAATGGATTTATCTGAACTTGGTTCGTCGACAAGATAAATTCTGCAATGCTTGTGAGGATGACTGAGTGTTAGAATACGAGATTCGCTAAACCATATACAAGGTAATGATTTGGGTGCGGGATGGATTGATCACCGTACCGACTTACTCTTATTATTCGCCTTGCTACAAGGGATGGTAAATATGAGTGACTTACCTATAGTAGAGTGACGACGATCAAAACCTTGTTTAAACATTAGAATGGTATGACAATTTTCCCTTGTACAAGGCAGTTGTTGCCAACCGTAGGTCATACGGTGAGGTTCAAGCCCAGACCCGTTTTCTGCAGGGACCCAGTCAAATTGTTTGATAACCACCATGACATATCGATACTTGTTTAGTATTGGCGCTAGACCTATCAGATAAGAAGACCCAGTCACAGAAGAACCTGACCAAGATGAAAGGACACAAGAATCGAGGAAAAAGGTTGTGCCACTACCGGAAGAGCCCAGTGAAGGAATTATCCTGAAGATCTGAGAAGATCGATACTGCCAACAATAAGGATGGAGTATATGAGTTTTGATGGAACCGTAACAATGCTTCTAAGGGTGGTAGCACCCTAGACCCCCGTGACGATCGATGGATTTTGAGAAGACCCCGAACCTAACCTATTTCTTGCTAGCCTCTCCGAATCTCGAGGACGAGATTCATTTTAAAGATGGTAGGTTTGTAACATCCCAAAATTCTAAATTTTGGAATGTTATATTAAATAAATAGTTTTGATTGATTGTTTGATTTGTGGTATGGTTGCTTGTGTGAAATTGAGTGAAATTTGAAAACTTTTTGAAAGTTAAATGAGAGGGAATAAAAGGACTTTCCCAAACTTTCATATTTGCATCTCCATAAATTCAAATGTATTTCAAACACACAAACCCTACAGTGAAGATAATATGACTTCTTCAATTTAAATTAAATGAAAAAGGGTTTTTGGAAATATTTGAATTTCATTTGGAAAATATTTCAAATTTCAGAAACTTTATGCAACTCAATGATTTCATGAGAGAAGATAAAATGACTTCTTCAAATCATATGAAATATGAGTTGGAAGTTTAAAAGAATCAAATTTAAAGTCCCTTTGAAATTATTTTCACTTTGGAGTTATTTGGGTTTTATTCAAATTATTTTTCTCCAAACATAAAATAAATAGAAAATAGGGTAAAATGATTCCCTACATCAGAAAATTGGAGAGAAATAAATTTGAAATCATTTTGGTATTTTTAAAAATGATTTTATTGGGTTTTGTTGCATCAGTAGCACTCTTTGCTTTATTTAAAATTTTGTGGATTTTATTTGGCACTAGCAAAATGTTCATGTTATAGAAAATCTTTTTTTGAAAATTTTGATATATAACACGCCTATATAAAATTTCATCTTATTTTTGTTATTCATTTTTCCTTTTGTTTTTATTTTAAAAAAAAACTGTACATGCGGTCCATGATTATTTGTCGCCCACACATGTAGTATAGTTGCAGCGGGCGCCTCATCCTATTTTTTTCTCCTAAATGAGCCAGGCCCAGCCAGCCATAATCCTTTCCTGTTTTTTTCTTTTTTCCTTTGGCAAAAAAAAAACTTGCTGATCGTACGCGCGCGGCCGGCCGACGGCCTTTAGGCCCGTGCGAGGCGTTTTGATTTTCTCTCTGTTTTGTTTATTTTTTTTCTATGTTTAATCCTATATTGTCTAGTTTTAGATGTTTACATATCTCTTCAACCATATAGATCTATAGTCTTCAAAAATCATTCGATTCAGATTAAATTAATATTTTGGTTTGACTAGATTTATTAAAAAATATTTCTTTTCCCTTCGGTGGGATTTCTGAAAATTGTCTCCTCTTTTCGAAGTCATCTTTTCTCTGCATATTTCTTCGTTTTTTTCTTTTTATACTTCCGTAGTTTATTATTTTTAGACTAATACGGTAGAATAATTAGATAATCAATTAGTCTCTGTATTTATACATTCGACCTACGAATCTTTTAACCGTAGCTATCTTCCGTAAAACAGCTTGGTCCTGATTTTCCAAATAGCCATAATTTTTTACTCGTTGATCCAAATTAGATGAAACCAGCGTCTATAGTTTTGTCTTGTTTTCACCTATCCAGCGAACCTGTCACATCAATTTTTTGAAATTTTCAAATTTCGAAATTTTCTCAGATTCATATTCAAACTTCTTTTGATCATAACTTGAGTTTCGTAACTCTGATTTAGTTGATTCTTTTGCAAATCGAAGCTCTTGACCTAAACTTTCTGATAAGACAAAATACACCCAATTTTGATATTGTTAGAAATTGTTTTCTGTTGCAAGAGTTAATTGCTTGTTTTCGAAGTTTTCTGAAGTCTTTTCTTCGATTCTTTTGCATGAGTGCTTATGTATGCATTTGCTTGCTCACGATAGATTGACCGGAGTGTGACGAGT
This sequence comes from Triticum urartu, assembly GCF_056163025.1. NCBI lineage: Eukaryota > Viridiplantae > Streptophyta > Magnoliopsida > Poales > Poaceae > Triticum > Triticum urartu. Next base: position 212,946,363 of record NC_141875.1, read on the forward strand.
AGAACTATCAGGAGTTATGAGTGTGAATCATCTTCATCAATTGTACAAGGCAAGTTCACACTTTGATCATACTTTTCATACCCAGTTTTATGCATTAGTTTTACCCTGAAACATTGCATGAGTAGGATTGATAACATGTTGTAACATCCCAAATTTTCAATTTGGAATGTTATACATTAGATCATCACTGCATATCATACTTTTATTTGCTTTTGGCCTGATCTAGAAATTCTACGCAACTCAAGGACCCACGGAGAGAGTTGGGGGTTTCGTTATTTTCATATTTGAGTTTTCTCAAATTTTGAAAATAGGATCATTTGATTTTATTTATTTTATCTTCAATTATTTCCATTATAAAAATACGAGAGATGGAATAAAATGAATTTCAAAAAATAAAGAAATATTGAGGATTTAATAAAAAAATAAAATAAGATTTTGTTTCGGAGTTTCGACTAGATTTATTTGAATTTAGGAAAAATTGCACGTTTTTCAAAATTGCATTTCAGGGCCAAGAAAATGTTCATCTCGTTCTAAATATTTTATTTAGGCGGTGAAAATTTATTTTGGCATTTTTAGAATTTTGTTTTATTTTCTATAATTTTTCTTAATTTCGGCGGAATTGTTTTGAAAAAAAACTATTCGCGCGCCCGACTGGGCCGAAGGCCCAGCCGAGCCGGGCCAAGCCCGTGCCGCCGCCGTCTCCCGCACCGGCTCGGGACCGGAGTCCCGAGCGAAGCCACCGCCGTCGCCCCCCCTCTCATAAATACCCATCGCCGCCACCTCACCCCGCCACCTCGCCCCGCCCCGCCTCCCGCAACTGCCGCTCGCCGCCGCTTGCCGCGCCCGCCGCCGCCGACGCCGCCCCTCCCCGCCAGAGCCCCGAGCCGCCGGAATCCGACGAGGTAGCCGCGCCGTTCGCCGCTGGTTTTCCGGAGAAAACCGATCCCGTTTTTCCTTGAAAACCCTAGTTTTTTTATTTTTATTAGATCGGTTTTATCGGTTCTTTTATCTAGCGAGCGTTCGCTCGTTCGTTCGTTTTAACGGACGAGTTCACCGTTTAGTTTCAGATAACGAACATTTGTTCGTTAATCTGTTCGTCAGTTTTTCTTTTTCTCGGATTTTCCGCGATTATTTCTGATCGCGATTTCTGATCCGATTTGCGTTTTAGTATAACTTTTCGCTCGTTTATCGGAATCGGGCGATTCAAGCGCCTAGAGTTTCGTCTCGAAACCCTCTTTCCGTTTAACCAACTCAAACAAGTTTTTGCTTCTGTAAAATTTGACTTAGGTCCAGATTAGTAATCGAAGCTTTATTTCTCTTGCCGTTGGAATTTCGTTGTTTCATTCGATTTGTTTCTTTTGCAAACCGGAGTTCTTAAGTTGAACCTTCTGGTTAGATCTCTTATTTGAGTTTTACCTATGCATTAGATGAGTACTTATAGTATGCTTGTTTGTTTGTTTGCGATAGAGTACCCGGAGTGCGCCGCTTGCTACTTCGAATCTTTAGATTTCGCGGATCATCAGCAAGGCAAGTAACACTTTGATCATACCTTTTACGAACCAGTTTTATTGCATTAGATCGACCCTCAAGCCATTGCATGAATAGGACCTGATTACTATGTGGGTTTTGGGAAAGTAGATGAGGTAGTACCTATTACCTGTTTTATTATCAAACCCTAGGAATTACTTCTACGTTTGCTTATGCCATGCTATGCTTGTAGACGTGGATTGGGTTTGAGTGTATCCATGACAGATGTGAGAATATTAATTAATGGTTCAACTTAAGGTGGCAATTTCAATACACATATGGGTGGATTGAGGCACCTGGGTATTCCAGCAATTGCCTGTTGTTTTTCTTTATGGACCGCCACCCAGGCTCCAAGGGATCATGAGATTATTCATACTAAAAACTTCTGTGTCCAGCCACAAGCAACTATGGGCTCTAGCATAGTTGATTAAGTCGTGCGAACTCTTACAGTGGTAGACTAGCAGATGTAGGGGAAAGTAGGTGTAACGGTCTACCCGATCGTAAGGTGCTAGCGCTTCTGAAAGACTATGTCTCGGTCATCCGTTTCTCAAACACCATGTAGAGCGAGAATCCCAACGGAGGAGATCGAGTCTTGTGGGGAAAAGTGCACAAACCTCTGCAGAGTGTATAAACTAATCATGGTTAGCCGTGTCCCCGGTTATGGACGTCTTGAGTATCTAGTACTTGGATTATCATGTGAATCTCATCATGTGACTTTAATTAATTTTGTTGGGTTTTAATGATGATGTTTAATTGGGATTGAGAGGGTGTCTAAGCTCTCAATGTTTAACAACCACCATGATAGTTAAATAAAATTTATTCCTTTGCAGTATGGAAAAATTAGCTTTACGCAAAACAATAACCATAGAGCTTTCCACCAGCCATATATGCATGTAGCATAGCCTATTTCTATTCACTACTCTCTATGTGTTACATTGCCAGCATATTCCATGTGCTGCCCCGTTTTCGAGCTGCAACGTTCATGTTGCAGACTTTTCAGAGACGAGTAAGGAGCCTTAGGTCATGGTTCTATACTCAGTGATGCCGTTGGAGTTGATGGACTCACTTAACTTCCAAGCCTTCCGTTGTTATCGTTATTAGATGGCCTTAAGCCATATTATTTTGTAATAAGTTCTCTTTTGAGACATTCGATGTAATAAGTGTGTGATTGCTACTCTGTTATAAATCCTTCAAGTACTGTGTGTGTCAGCATTACTGATCCAGGGATGACACTGATGCATAGAGATCGGACCGTTTGAGGTCTAGTCGCTACATATTTGGGTATTGGGAAGTAGTTTATGAGGTAGGAACCTATTGTCTTGCATTTCAAACCCAGGGTGTTACTACGTTATGCTTACACTGCTATGCTATGCTCGTAGACGTGGTTTGGTTTTGAGAGAATTCATGAAAGTTGTGAGAGTTATTGTTAACTAAGGTTTAACTTAAGGTGGCTACTTTAATACGCATCTGGGTGGATTGGTTGGGGCATCCTGGAGCACCCAGTGGTTTGCCTGGGCACCTGGAGAACCCAGTGCTTGCCCAAGGGATCCCGGAGTACCCGTGTGATCACCCTATGGAATGCCACCCAGGCTCAAAGGAATCATAAGATTATTCATGCTAGAAACTTCCGTGTGCAGCCACAAGCCATTATGGGCTCTGGCATAGTTGAGTAAGTTGTGGGAAACCTTTTCATGATGGGCTAGAAGATGTAGGGGATTGTAGGTGTACCGGCCTATATATCGGTTAAGGGGACCTCTTCAGAAAGACTGTGTCTCGATCATCCGTTCTCAAACATCATGTAGTGCAAGAAATACAACGGAGGAGATCGAGTCTTGTGGGAAAAAGTGCGCAAACCTCTGCAGAGTGTACAAACTAATCATGGTTAGCTGTGTCCCCGGTTATGGATATCTTGAGTATCTGGTACTTGAATTATTGGTTTGATCTCGTCACTTTACTTAATAAATTTGAGGGATTAAACTTGTTATTTTGGGATTGAGTTGGAGGAACCTTCTCAATATTTTTTTTCAACCAACTTGGTAGTTAAATAAAGTATATTCCTTTATAGTAGGAAAAAATTAGTTTTATGCAAATGATAACCGTAGAGCCTCCACCAGCCAAATATGCATATAGAGATAGACATTCTCCTTATTATTCTATGGTGTGAATTTGCCGGTACATTCAATGTACTGACCTACACGGCTGCAACGTCTCATGTTGCAGGGATCTTACGACGAGTAAGTGATACGTTAGGGTTACGAGTTCTACACTCAACTTTGCCGTTGGTGTTGATGGGAATCCACAACCTTGTTGTTACTTCCGCTATTTGGATTGAGGTAATAGTATTTACGTTACTTTATATATGTGATTTTCCTCTGTTATAAATCCTCGAGTACTGTGTGTGTCAACATACCGATTCACGAATGACACTTAAGCACAGAGACTTCACCATCTGAGGTCGGGTCGCTACATGTACCCCTTTGCCAAACTCATGGAAAGATATACAATAGGTCTGGTACACAGTATGTTATACTTTATAGAACCTATGGCTGAGGCATATGGAATAACTTTCATTCTCTCTCTATCTTCTGCCGTGGTCGGGAGGCACAACATGTTTTTTTTCGTTTCCGAGAGGCACGGCCGTGACAACCATGCCTCTTGGGGAAGAAAAACCGTGCCTCTTGTGAAAGAAAAAAATATTTTAAAAACGCATTTTTCTTTCGTTTCCGAGAGGCATAAGTGCGCCTCTTGCGGAAGAAAAAACGAGTTTTTTCGCACAATTTGTTTTCCTAATTTTTGTGCCCAAAAGCTAAGGAAGATCAATGAAAACCAAAATAGTAGAAAACCCCCAAGAAAAACCCGTTTAAAAAGCCAAAAACATGTGCAGTAAAATAAAAAAATTCCGAAGGAAATGCCTAGACTGCGATACACGACGACGGCTAAGAGTGCGCCAACCCACCCCCAAGTGATCCTTGGGAGGCTCCCGAAGAAGCGCCTGCCAACTAGTTGCTCCCCCTCCCATGCAAGATGTTTTTTTAGAAATGCCCATAATGGGTTGCCCAGCAGGGATAGTCGGTATTGAGCGTTTTTTCTTTCATTTTCTTCACATCTTTGCTATGTTTTTTGCTTTATTTATATTACTTCAACGTATATTTCATAATATTCTAGATATATCTATAATAAAAATTATTTCAAATATAGAATTATAAAATTGTTGAACACGCATTTAAAAATGTTAAATGTGTATTGAAAATGTATTTAATATATATATATATAATATACAATGTGTATGAAAACAATAGAAATCAAAAGATATATATGAAAATATTAATCATGCGTTTAAAATATGTTGAACATGCATAAAAGGCCTTTGTTCTATACAAAAAATGTACTATGTGTATAAAAAATTAGACATTAAAACATCTATACATTAAATGTTAAGCATGTATATAAAAATGTTACACTTTTTTTTGAAAAGAAGGTTGACCCCTGGCCTCTACATCTAGGTAATGCATACAACCATTTTATTAATTATTCACAAAGACCTTATAAAGTAATACATCAATATGTTTGAAGCGGTATCTTGGCAACATTTGTCGCTACTCCTATCCACTTGATGAAGGGTGCAAATAGTCTTAGCCGAATACCGAGACCTCTCACCTAAGCCTAACATCTAAAGTCGGAGCCCCCAACCAATCCATATACCAGGTCTGGGGCACACACCGGTCAGATGCACTCTCATAGGTCATCGCCACCATCTTCCACCGATCCATCTTTAGAATAGGTACTGACACATCGACCTTGTCAGGCCTGCCATCGACGCCCGCACGGCACCAGACAGCGCCATCCTCCTACGCGAGTCCATCTACATGCATTGGACGTCGAGACTCCACTGCGCCACACTGCCGAGACCCGTCGTCGTCGATGCGGAAGATGTACCATGCTCCACCTTCCACCTATCTCTTCAGCGTTGTTCCACAAACGATGCTCCAAAGAGAGAAACGACACCGCAGTGCCGCCATCGTCCAATCTGGAAGACCACAACCTAGGGTTTTCCCCGAAGCAGCACGAGTCGGTCGACGGTACTTACACGATGATGCATTCATCAAGGTAACAGCGCAGAATGCCACCATCGCCCACTGCAGCTCGGTTTTCACCGACAACTATGTCTCTCCGACTCGCAGCCGGTACTAGATGACGGATCACGAGATCCGACGACCCAGCCTCAGGCCGACCGCCTCCGACGGAGGAGATGACCACCGCCACCAAGCCCAGGATCGCTGCCCCGGGCGGCCGCATGATGGAGAACAAGACCAGGAGCGTCGCCGCGATCTGAAGCCTAACCGAAGGTTGAGCGACTGCCATGGCCGCCGCCACCTGCCCCTGTGGCTGCAGACCCACCGCCACACTCTATTCGTCGTTGTCCGCCATCAACGCCGTTGGGATCAAGATCGGAATCGCGGCTGCAGCGATCTTCAGATCTGACGCGTGAGAAGAAGGCCGGCGTCGCCGAGCCGCTCGGGCTTTGCCCTAGCGTCGTCACCGGCGACGACGGGAGGCGAGTGATGGCGGGGGGGGGGGGGGGGGGGGAGAGGCCGGGGACGCTGCGGTGCGGCGCCGCCCAGGAGCGGGGGTAGGGCTAGGTGCGGGCTTTTGGTACTAAAAAATATATATAAATAAAACAATATTAAATATAAAATGTTACACATGTAGTTAAGAACTTCTAAATGTGTATAAAAATGTTCCTGGTGTATAAACAAATATAAAATTGTTTATGAAAAAATTAGACATTAAAATATACTAATAATGTATTTAAAAATTAAAAAACATGTATATAAAAAATCCTGATATATACAATTTTTTTTACAATATGTATGCCAAAAAGTAGAAATAAAACAATGTGTTAAAAATATTAATCATGTATTTAAAAAATATTAAATATGTGTAAAAAGATGTTCTCAATATATACAAAAAAATATAGAATGTGTATAAAAAGTTGATGTCAAAGATATATATTTGGAAAAAAATTAATTATGTATTTGAAAAATGTTCAACTACATATAAAATGTTCAACTACATAAAAATGTTAAAAATATATTAATTATGTATTTGAATAAAATTTTAAACATGTATACGAAATATTTCAATTCAATACAAAAAGAGAAAGAAAAACAGTAAAAAAAGTAATGAAGGAAACCAAAGAAAACCTGCGCAAACGAATGGAAAAACAGTGAAACCAAGAAATAACCCGTAGAAAACCAATAAAGAAACAAACAAAAGAAAAACAAAGAAAGCAAGAAAACCAAGAAAGACACAAAGAAAAAAAAGAGAGAAAACCATTTAAAACCGTGGAAGAAACAAAAAAGTCGGTAAAAAAAGAAAAATCGAAGACAGGAGAAAACTGATGAAGAAACAGTGAAAAAAATAATGAAAATGCAAAAAAAAAACCTTGAAGAAAGCAGTACGTGAACCAGCAAAAGCATGCCACTCGATCGGAACAGCGAAGTGAAAAAGAGACGAAAAACGGGTCGGCTCGGTACTGTAGCGCTGTGAATACGCTTCAGGCAAGAGCGAAGGGACACTCGCTACAAGTGAGATATAGCATTGGCGCATGTATTAAACAGGTCCGTCTGCAACATGTTTAGACCTAAGTAAAAGATCAGTGATAGGCGCCGGCCCACCGGTCAAAAATTAGGCCGACTGTGCGTCAGTCATCATATGCTAGTGGTCCGGTTGGTCAGTGATAAGCCCCGTCCGACCGGTCCAAAATTAGGCCGCCTGTGCGTCAGTCATCATATGCTAGTGGTCCGGTTCATCCAATCTAGTCCAAAAATAGTTCATCGTGAAAAGCTCCTTCTTCCTCGCGTTACACCTGCGTCTTACGCATCTCACGTATTCCCTCCGTTCCAAAATAGATGACTCAACTTTGATGACTCAACTTTATACTAAAGTTAGTATAAAGTTGAGTCATCTATTTTGGAACGGAGGGAGTAGCTCGTTAGGCGCGCGGTGCCGCACTCTCCCGATGCCGTTAGTTACTGCACCGTGTCGTTCCTCCTGCTCCACGCTAGATCTCGTCGCCGGTATTCGCGGCAACCCACCACCAGCATCTTGTTCATGCTTCGCCACCGCGCTTGAAAAACCATGGCCATTGTGAATGGATATAGCAAAAATGTCACCGGTAGTAGCAAAAAAATTGACACAGCTGCAGCAAAAAAATGTTCGTCCTCGCCATCGCTGATCGCAACTAAGTTGTAAAGCACCATCGCCGCTGTGAATGTATGCAGCAAAAACATCGTCAACAGTAGAAAAAAATTAACACAATTACAACAAAAATGTCGTCCTCGCTGTCCCCGGTTGCAGCTAAGTGGTAAAGCACCCGTGGGCATCGTGAATGGATGTAGCAGAAATATCACTAGTACTCCCTCCGTCCGGAAATACTTGTCATCAAAATGGATAAAAGGAGATGTATCTAGACATATTTTAGTTCTAGATACTTTCCTTTTTATCCATTTTGATGACAAGTATTTTCGGACGGAGGAAGTAGTAGCAAAATTCTGACAGGTTGCATGCCGTCGTAGATCGTAGCTAAGTCATAAAATGATAAAATCCGACATGTTGCAACAAAAATGTCGCCGTCGTCCGTCGCAAATCGCAGCTAAGTCATAAATGGATATAGCAAAAAAATCGATAGTAGCAAAAAACAACGATGGTTGCGACAAAAACGTTGTCGCCGTCGTCACAGGGACACGGCTAAACCATGAAAGATTGCAGCAAATTTTTTGCCACTATCAGCTTCTGCCATTGCCGGTTGTAGCAAAAAATATACGGCTCGCAGTCACTGTCGGATTTCGGGTTCCGCAGACCCTTGAGAGGTTCGAACTCTGGGGTGCGTGCGAAGAACTCAAACTCCCCAGTCTGCCTACTCGACAATCTCACGGCCTAGCTCGATGAACTCAAAGAAAATGAGACATGGCAGTTTACCCAGGTTTGGACCACCTTGCGGTGTAAAACCCTACTCCTGCTTTATAGTGGATTGGCCTCGTGGGGCTGAGGATGAACTAGTACAGTGGGAGAACAACCTCAGGAGGAGGAGTGTTCTTGAGCTCAAGTGAGCTGGTGAGCTGGTCAGGGTGGAATGGATCTGATCCCCCTCTATGGTGGTGGCTAGTTCCTATTTATAGTGGCCTTGGTACTCTTCCCAAATGAAGGCAGGAAGGGATCCCACAACGGCCAAATTCGAAGGAAGACAACTAGTACATGCTATCCTGACAAAAATAGTCTTCGCCTGCAAAAGTCTTTGATTGTGATGCCGTGGTGGGCTCATCGATGACCTTCGTCCTGCCATCCTGGCGGTGTTGGTCTTGTTGCACCGGAATGGAAACCCTTGGCCGATTCCTCGGGACTCCACGCCTGCGCTTGCCTCCTTAGCACCAAAGAGGAAACTGGTACTCTGCGCCCGCTAGCGCCCGCCTGTCCTTGGTCGTCATGGCTCACGTCATCGGCGCCTAGCGAGGTGAGGCCTGCATAGAAATCTCCGCTCCTCGGGAGCCAGCCTGAGGTGGCCGCTCCTTGTGGAGGTCTTGGTGTCGTCCGCCTCGCGAGGGTCTTGGGTTGTTGATGCCGAAGTTGGGCCGTGCCAAGCCATCGGTAAGCCACACCATGGGCCGCAGGCAGGCAAGTCTGGGTACCCCCGTTCCCAGAATGCCGACAGTAGCCCTCGAGCCCAAGGCGTGTTCGAACTTGGCTTTGAGGCGAAGCCAAATGGCAAGTGTGGAGCGCGGCGGGCCCTAACCGCCCGCAGCCTTGGTCGACGCATGGCGATTGATGGGACGTGGGCGTCTCCGCTTCCCCACATGGCCTCGACAACCGTTTGACTTGACGAGACTCTGCTGCATGCAGAGAAAAACCATCATTGCGTGGGATCGTGGAGGCCGACGGTTGGCCTCCCTTCGGCTATAAATGAGGGGAGGCGCGAAGCCCCCCTTGCTTATCTCCATCTTCTCGCCGCCCGCTTCTTCTTCTTCCTCTTCGTCTTGCCGCAACATCCATGGCGCCGACGAGGAAGTTCTCCGCAGCTAAGAAGGGGAAAGCACCCAAGGAGGGGCCGGACTCGCCACCGCCCAAGAGGGGGAGAGGCTGCCCCCGCAAGCATGTTGCAACCCCTGCGGTAGCTCCTCAAGGGCGCAGGCTCACCTATTCACCGACCGGTGTCGCTTTGGGTGGCCACGGCGGTGCTTCTTCTCGAGGTGGGGGCCGCCAAGGGCGAGGAATCCCATGTGATGATGGGAGGCGTGCCATGATTGCGCGGCCTCCTCGACCGCGCTTCCATTCGGCAGATGTGCTCCCGGAGTTTGTCGTGTGGTCGGAGAAGCCCGCCGGTACATGGCTCCAGGTTCCGTGCTCCTTTGCCAGCAAGTTGTCGGCCATGGGGCTTGACGGCCTCTGGCTGCAGGCCAACGACTGCTATAGCAGGGCCTCGTGGGCCGGGGTCGAGGTCACCGTCGGAGGCAACGTGGCCCTGACCCGTGGTTGGCAGGCGTTCGCCCGTGCACGAGACCTGAGCGGGAGGTGCACCCTCCACTTCAAGTACGACTGCCTCGCGCCTTTATGCGAGGGTGTTCAGGGTGGACGGCCGCCGCGCAGGGTGCTGCCCCGAGGATGGCAGCAGCGACGATGAGCTTGGCCTTGACGACGGCCGCGATGACGACGAGGGCGAGCTTGCCCTTGGTGACAGTCGCGCCTCCCCCAGTGGCGGCGGCTCCTCCTCCGGCGAGAGCACCAGCAGTGAAGGCTATGATCAGCCGCCTTGCCGCCAGGCTCGGATCTGGGGAGACGATGGGTCGTCTCGCCGCCGTGCTCCGATGAAGCGGGAGAAGGACTCGTGCTGAGTCTGGGGCTGCCGGAGCTTGGCTTCAGGAGCTGCTACGGCCGTGCGGGCTACTTTTGTTTAACCTTTCCTTCCTCCTGCATTTTGAAAAAAGTAGATGGCCCCGCTGGGGTGTGTATTGAACTATGGCACTTACGCACTATGCTATGCTTATTATTTTGATGTTATGTCGTGATATCTGTGTTCCGAGTAGGTGCGGTTTGGGTAACTTAGCTTGATATGCTTGCGACAGCTTCCTGCCTAGCGGGGGTGCACCTCTCCAGCAGCGTCCGACGGAGCTCCCTTCCTGACGACTCGGGAGCCGTCGGGGCTCAGGAGGCGTTGTAAAGCTGCAGAGTTATTAGAAACCTTGGTTGGGCGTCTCATTCTTCCTCGCGCGAGCCCCCAGGCGTGGGTTGGTTGGGGCTGGTACACCGTGTCGCACTGCCCAGAGGCACGGACTTAAGAGGGTGCACACGCCCACGAGCTCATTCGAGAGCGTCTCGCGAGGATTTAAAGAAGCTGAGGCTTCGGCGAGGTGTGTTCGCAGTTCGGGCGAACCCAAACAAGCACACCTGCCTAGCCCCCGCGCGTGTGACATGTGAGGAGGAGCAACGGGCAACTGCCGCTCTTCCTGGGCCAAGACTGAGAGGCGAGTGAAGTAAGAGGAGAAAAATTTCAACTCGGCGAACGAAAAAGAACGCGAAAACTCCAAATTCCATTAAAAAGTCACAAACCAACTATAGAAAGCAAGCAAAAGAACAACCACATACGTCACCTTGTCTAGTCTTCTCACCAGCGCGGAGCTAAGTGCTGCCACTAGGACATGGGAGGGAGCCCCCGTGAGGCCCGCGGGCGACACTCAGGAGACTCCGGGACGTGTACAGCCCCACTCAATATTACATGAGAGTGTCACGAGTGGAGACCTTCACAGGCAGGGGGCCTTGCTTCATGGGTAGAACTTCCGAAGGTGCTTGATGTTCTAGGCATTCTGGATGGGGATCCTGTCCTGCATCTCCAGGCACGTAGCGCCATGCCTGGAGACACGGACGATCCTGAACGGGCCCTCCCACATGGGTGAGAGCTTATGCAGCCCCTCCCTAGAGAGCACCCGCCTCAGGACAAGATCACCCACCTCGAGCATCCTGGAGCGGACGCTGCAGCAGTGGTATGATACGTCCATTTTGCATCATGCTTTTATATCGATATTTATTGCATTATGGGCTGTTATTACACATTATGTCACAATACTTATGCCTTTTCTCTCTTATTTTACAAGGTTTACATGAAGAGGGAGAATGCCGGCAGCTGGAATTCTGGGCTGGAAAAGGAGCAAATATTAGAGACCTATTCTGCACAACTCCAAAAGTCCTGAAACTCCACGAAAGTCAGTTTTGGAATATATAAAAAATATTGGGCAAAGGAAGCACGAGAGGGGGGCCACCCACCGTCCACGAGGGTGGAGGGCGCGCCCTACCCCCTGCCTCGTGGGCCACCTAGAAGCCCCCCGATGCCCATCTTCCGGGATAAGGTGTCTTGAGCCCTGAAAAAAAATCAGAAGGAAGCTTTCAAGACGAAGCGCCGCCGTCTCGAGGCGGAACCTTGGCAGAACCAATCTAGGGCTCCGACGGAGCTATTCTGTCGAGGAAACATCCCTCCGGGTGGGGGAAATCGTCACCATCGTCATCACCATCGATCCTCTCATCTGGAGGGGGTCAATCTCCATCAACATATTCACCAGCACCATCTCCTCTCAAACCCTAGTCCACCTCTTGTATCCGATCTTTTCTCAAAACCTCAGATTGGTACCTGTGGGTTGCTAGTAGTGTTGATTACTCCTTGTAGTTGATGCTAGTTGGTTTATTCGATGGAAGATTATATGTTCAGATCCTTTATGCACATTAATACCCCTCTGATTATGAACATGAATATGATTTGTGAGTAGTTACGTTTGTTCCCGAGGACATGGGAGAAGTCTTGTTATAAGTAGTCATGTGAATTTGGTATTCATTCGATATTTTGATGAGATGTATGTTGTCTTTCCTCTAGTGGTGTTATGTGAACGTAGACTACATGAAACTTCACCATTGTTTGGGCCTAGGGGAAGGCATTGGGAAGTAATAAGTAGATGATGGGTTGCTAAGGTGACAAAAGCTTAAACCCTACTTTACGCGTTGCTTCGTAAGGGGCTGATTTGGATCCATATGTTTCATGTTATGGTTAGGCTTACATTAATTCTTCTTTCGTAGTTGCGTGCTTGCGAGGGGGTTCATCATAAGTGGGATGCTTGTCCAAGGAAGGGCAGTACCCAAGCACCGGTCCACCCACATATCAAATTATCAAAGTAACGAACGCGAATCATATGAGCATGATGAAAACTAGCTTGACGATAATTCCCATGTGTCCTCGGGAGCGCTTTCCTTTATATAAGAGTTTGTCTAGGCTTGTCCTTTGATACAAAAAGGATTGGGCCACCTTGCTGCACCTTGTTTACTTTTGTTACTTGTTACCCGTCACGAATTACCTTATCACAAAACTAACTGTTACCGATAATTTCAGTGCTTGCAGAGAATACCTTACTGAAAATTGCGTGTCATTTCCTTCTGCTCCTCATTGGGTTCGACACGCTTACTTATCGAAAGGACTATGATAGATACCCTATAATTGTGGGTCATCAAGACTCTTTTCTGGTGCCATTGCCGGGGAGTGAAGCGCCTTTGGTAGGTGGAATTTGGTAAGGAAAAAATTATATAGTGTGCTGAAATTTACTGTCACTTGTTACTATGGAAAATAATCCTTTGAGGAGCTTGTTTGGGGATTCACCCCGACGAGTAGAGTAAAGAGTTCTCCTCAACCTGCTGAACCTACTAAAAATGTTTACTTTGAAATTCCTTTGGGTATGATAGAGAAACTACTAGCTAATCCTTTTACAAGAGATGGAACATTACATCCTGATATGCACCTAATCTATATGGATGAAGTTTGTGGATTATTTAAGCTTGCAGGTATGCCCGAGGATATTATCAAGAAGAAGTTCTTCCCTTTATCTTTGAAGGGAAAGGCATTGACATGGTTTAGGCTATATGATGATATTGGATCATGGGACTACAATCGATTGAAATTGGATTTCATCAGAAGTTTTGTCCTATGCATCTGGTTCATCGTGATCGTAATTATATATATAATTTTTGGCCTCGCGAAGGAGAAAGTATCGCTCAAGCTTGGGGGAGGCTGAAGTCAATGTTATATTCATGCCCCAATCATGAGCTCTCAAGAGAAATTATTATTCAAAAAATTTATGCCTGACTTTCTCTCAATAATCGCTCCATGCTCGATACTTCTTGTACTGGTTCTTTTATGATGAAGACTATTAAATTCAGATGGGATTTATTGGAAATAATTAAATGCAACTTTGAAGATTGGGAACTCGACGAAGGTAAGGAGTTAGGTATAACACCTAAGTTTTATTGTGTTAAATCTTTTATGGATACCGACGCTTTTCGTGAATTTAGCACTAAATATGGACTTGACTCTGAGATAGTAGCTTCTTTCTGTGAATCATTTGCTACTCATGTTGATCTCCCTAAGGAGAAGTGGTTTAAATATCATCATCCCATTTAAGTAAAAGTATTTGAATTTATTAAAGTTGAAGAAAAGACTATCACTTATAATGTTGATTCTATTGTTCCTACCGCTTATATTGAGAAACCACCTTTCTCTGTTAGAGTAAAGGATCATGCTAAAGCTTTAACTGTGGTTCGTAAGAGTAATGCTAGAACACCTACACCCCCTGAGCAAATTAAAGTTGAACCTACTATTGCTATTGTTAAAGATCTCTTGGTCGATAATATTGATGGGCAAGTAATGCTAGACCCGATACTAAAAATAAACATAGATCTGTTGTAGGCATGCATGTTGTTTCTGTTAAAATGGGAGATCATTGCTATCATGGCTTATGTGACATGGGTGCTAGTGCGAGTGCAATACCTCATTCCTTATATGAAGAAATTATGCATGATATTGTACCTGCTGAGATAGAAGGTATTGATGTTACAATTAAGCTTGCCAATAGAGATACTATTTCACCAATTGGGATTTTTAGAGATGTTGAAGTCTTGTGTGGGAAAGTTAAATATCCTACTGATTTTCTTGTTCTTGGTTCCCCACAAGATGACTTTTGTCCCATTATATTTGGTAGACCCTTCTTGAATATTGTTAATGCTAAGATAGACTGCAAAAAGGATATTATTACTGTTGGTTTAGGGGATTTGTCTCATGATTTTAATTTTGCTAAATTTCGTAGACAACCCCATGATAAAGAATTGCCTAGTAAACATGAAATTATTGGTCTTGCTTCTATTGTCATGCCTCCTAATGATCCTTTAGAACAATATTAGCTAGACCATGAAAATGATATGTTTATGAATGAAAGAAGGGAAATAGATGAAGTATTCTTTAAACATGGACCTATTTTGAAACACAACTTGCCTGTTGAAATTCTAGGGGATCCTCCTCCGCCCAAGGGTGATCCCATGTTTGAGCTTAAACCATTACCTGATACTCTTAAACATGCTTATCTTGATGAAAAGAAGATATATCCTGTTATTATTAGTGCTAACCTTTCAGAGCAGGAAGAAGAGATATTATTGAAAACTCTGAAGAAGCACCGTGCTGCTATTGGATATACTATTGATGATCTTAAGGGCATTAGTCCCACTCTATGCTAGCACAAAATAAAATTGGAGAAAGACGCTAAACCAGTTGTTGATCACCAACGACGGTTAAATCCTAAGATGAAAGAAGTGGTAAGAAATGAAATACTAAAGCTTCTAGAGGCAGGTATAATTTGTCCTGTTGCTGATAGTCAGTGGGTAAGTCCTGTCCATTGTGTCCCTAAGAAGGGAGGTATTACTGTTGTTCCTAATGATAAAGATGAATTGATCCCACAAAGAATTATTACAGGTTATAGAATGGTGATTGATTTCCGCAAATTAAATAAGGCTACTAGAAATGATCATTACCCTTTACCTTTTATTGATCAAATGCTAGAAAGATTATCCAAACATACATATTTTTTCTTTCTGGACGGTTATTCTGGTTTCTCTCAAATACCTGTGTCGAAAGAGGATCAGGAAAATACCACTTTTACTTGCCCTTTCGGTACCTTTGCTTATAGATGTATGCCTTTTGGTTTATGTAATGCACCTGCTACCTTTCAAAGATGTATGACTGCTATATTCTCTAACTTCTGTGAAAAGATTGTTGAGGTTTTCATGGATGATTTCTCCGTGTATGGAACTTCTTTTGATGATTGCTTAAGCAACCTTGATCGAGTTTTGCAGAGATGTGAAGAAACTAATCTTGTCTTGAATTGGGAGAAGTGCCACTTTATCGTTAGTAAAGTTATTGTCTTGGGGCATAAAATTTCTGAAAGAGGTATTGAAGTTGATAAAGCTAAAGTTGATGCTATTGAAAAGATGTCATGTCCTAAGGACATTAAAGGTATAAGAAGTTTCCTTGGTCATGCCAGTTTTTATAGGAGGTTCATTAAGGACTTTTCTAAAATTTACAGGCCTGTGACTAATCTCTTAAAAAAGATGTTCCTTTTGTCTTTGATGATGATTGTGTGGAAGCATTTGAAATACTTAAGAAAGCCTTGATTTCTGCACCTATTGTTCAGCCACCTGATTGGAATTTACCCTTTGAAATTATGTATGATGCTATTGATTATGTTGTAGGTGTTGTTCTAGGACAAAGAGTTGATAAGAAATTAAATGTTATCCAATATGCTAGTAAAACTCTAGACAGTGCCCAGAGAAATTATGCTACTACTGAAAAAGAATTTTGGGTAGTTGTATTTGCTTGTGATAAGTTCAGACATTATATTGTTGATTCCAAAGTAACTGTTCACACTAATCATGCTACTATTAAATATCTTATGAAAAAGAAAGATGCTAAACCTAGACTTATTAGATGGGTTCTCTTGCTACAAGAATTTGATTTGCATATTATTGATAGAAAGTGAGCTGAGAACCCCGTTGCAGACAACTTGTCTAGGTTAGAGAATGTTCTTGATGACCCACTACCTATAGATGGTAGCTTTCCTGATGAAAAATTAGCTGTCATAAATGCTTCTCGTATAGCTCCATGGTATGCTGATTATGCTAATCACATTGTTTCTAAATTTATACCACCTAGTTTCACATACCAGCAAAAGAAAAAGTTTTTTCTATGATTTAAGACATTACTTCTGGGATGACCCACACCTTTATAAAGAAGGAGTAGATGGTGTTATTAGACATTGTGTACCTAAGCATGAACAGGAACAGATCCTACTCAAGTGTCACTCCGAGGCTTATGGGGGACACCACGCTGGAGATAGAACTGCACATAAGGTATTGCAATCCGGTTTTTATTGGCCCACTCTTTTCAAAGATGCTCGCAAGTTTGGCTTGTGTTGTGATGAATGTCAAAGAATTGGTAATATTAGTAGACATCAAGAAATGCCTATGAACTATTCACTTGTTATTGAACCATTTGATGTTTGGGACTTTGATTATATGAGACCGTTTCCTTCCTCTAATGGGTATACACATATTTTAATTGTTGTTGATTACGTTACTAAGTGGGTAGAAGATATTCCAACTAGTAGTGCTGATCATAACACCTCTATTAAGATGCTTAAAGAAGTTATTTTTCTGAGGTTTGGAGTCCCTAGATACTTAATGACTGATGGTGGTTCACATTTTATTCATGGTGCTTTTCATAAAATGCTTGCTAAGTATGATGTCAATCATAGAATTGCATCTCCATACCACCCATAGTCTAGTGGTCAAGTAGAAATGAGTAATAGAGAGATTAAATTAATTTTGCAAAAGACTGTTAATAGATCTAGAAAGAATTGGTCCAAGAAACTTGATGATGCATTATGGGCCTATAGAACTGCATACAAAAATCCTATGGGTATGTCTCCGTATAAAATGGTTTATGGAAAAGCATGCCACTTACCTCTCGAACTAGAACATAAGGCATATTGGGCCATTAAAGAGCTCAATTATGATTTCAAACTTGCCGGTGAGAAGAGACTATTTGACATTAGCTCACTTGATGAGTGGAGAACCCAAACCTATGAGAATGCCAAACTGTTTAAAGAAAAAGTTAAAAGATGGCGTGACAAAAGGATACAAAAGCGTGAGTTTAATGTAGGTGATTATGTTCTGTTATACAACTCTCGTTTAAGATTGTTTGCAGGAAAACTCCTCGCTAAATGGGAAGGTCCTTACGTTATCGAGGAGGTCTATCATTCCGATGCCATAAAAATCAACAACTTCAAACGCACAAATCCGAAGGTGGTGAACGGTCAAAGAATCAAACATTATATCTTAGGTAATCCCATAAATGTTGAAACCAATGTTATTGACACTGTAACCCTGGAGGAGTACATAAGGGACACTTTCCAGAACGTTTTAGACTCCAAAAAGGAATAGGTATGTGGTATGGTAAGTAAACCGACTCCAAAACAGTTCTAATAGCATTTTTCTCCGTTTTGGAATATTTAGGTAAATAGGAAAATAAGAAGTAGTCCGAAAGGGACACGAGGCGTCCACGAGGGTGGATGCCGCGCCCTACCCCCCTGGGCGAGCCCCCTGCCTCGTAGGCACCTTGTGTGCCCTACGGTCTCTGTTTTCTTGCACAATACTTCTTTTGGTCGGTAAAAATTCATTATATCATCCCCCGAAAGTTTTGACCACGGTACCACGGAAAAATCCCCTGTTTTCGTATTGAGCTGTTTTCTGCCAGAGTTTCCAAGGCCAAGCATTATGTCATCCTCCTCCTCGAACAACACGGACGATGATGCTTGGTTGATGCAGATGGAACATAGAAGGGAGGATGCCGAGGGAGCCATGATGGGGGAGTATGAAGGAGATTCACTTGAGGAACAGCCTCCGGCTTCGGAGAGGGGTACTTTGGCGGGCATCTCCACTATTCCGAATCCCCATCAAGCAATAGAAGCTACAAACAATCATGAAGGACAAGAGGTTCGAGAAGGGCTTCCCCCTAGGAGGCCCTTACACAGGTTTCATCGGAACAACTTTCATAATTTGGTTCATAATTACGGAGTGGAGAACACCCCTCATACACATATACCCTCCGATTAGGACATATCCTGTCCAAGTGAAAGCAATGCAGGGAAGAGTTCTTGGGGTTCTGAAAATAAGCATCTTATGGAGGAAATACAGAAGAATGCAAATATGCTCCAACGTGCGCTCCAAGAACTGCAAGTTCTGAAGGGTGCATTATTGAAGCTGACTACTTCATCAACAGCCCCATCATCACCACCTCCGAAGAAAGAGACATAAATACATGGGTATGGGCACTCCCCTTGGCAACTGCCACGCTTAGGGGAGGTGCCCCGGTATCGTATCACCATCACACTTCTATCTTTACCATTTTTCTTAGTTCGATCCTTTTGGTTATATCTTGATCTAGTAGAATAAAGTTTAGTATTATCTAGCTTTGAGTTTTGTGTTGATCCTTATCTATGTAATCGAGTCCGTGAGCTATCTATAATAAAGATTATTCTTGAGTCAAGGGCCTAGTTATCTTGCTATGATCTTGAGGGGAAAAAAGAATAAAAAGAAAGAATAAAAAGAAATAAAGAGATCATATTGATCTTATGGAGAGTAATGACTTCACATATAAAGAGTATGATGAATAAAAGTTGTTGAGAGCTGACAAACATAGTTTTGGTCATCGTTGCAATTAATAGGAAGCAATAAAGAAAGAGA
Source organism: Triticum urartu (assembly GCF_056163025.1). Taxonomy (NCBI): domain Eukaryota; kingdom Viridiplantae; phylum Streptophyta; class Magnoliopsida; order Poales; family Poaceae; genus Triticum; species Triticum urartu. The sequence continues at coordinate 212,965,545 of NC_141875.1, forward strand.
GGTTTTCACATATAAATATACTATCTTGGACATCTTTTATGATTGTGAGCACTCATTAAAATATTACATGCTAAAAAGTTGATGTTGGACAAGAAGACATCATAATGGGTTATGTTTTCTTATATCCGAAATAAATTATATTGTCATGGATCATCCAACATGTTGATCTTACCTTTCCCCCTCATGCTAGCCAAATTATTTGCACCAAGTAGAGATACTACTTGTGCTTCCAAATATCCTTAAACCCAGTTTTGCCATGAGAATCCACCATATCTACCTATGGATTGAATAAGATCCTTCAAGTAACTTGTCATGTTGCAAGCAATAAAAATTGCTCTCTAAATATGTATGATCTATTAGTGTGGAGAAAATAAGCTTTATACGAGCTTGCGATATGGAAGAAATAAAAGTGATGGACTGCATAATAAAGGTCCCTATCACAAGTGGCAATATAAAGTGACGTTCTTTTGCATTAAGATTTTGTTCATCCAACCATAAAAGCACATGACAACCTCTGCTTCCCTCTGCGAAGGGCCTGTCTTTTTTGTCTTATACCTTACGCAAAAGTCATGGTGATCTTCACCTTTCCTTTTTACACTTTATCCTTTGGCAAGCACTATATGTTGGAAAGATCTTGATATATATATCTAATTGGATGTGGGTTTTCATAAAGTATTATTGTTGACATTACCCTTGAGGTAAAAGGATGGGAGGCAAAACTGTAAGCCCCTATCTTTCTCTGTCTCCGATTAAAACTTCATACCCATAAGTATTGTGTGAGTGTTAGCAATTGTGAAAGACTAAATGATATTTGAGTATGTGGACTTGCTGAAAAGCTCTTATATTGACTCTTTCCGATGTCATTATAAATTGCAATTCTTCAATGACTGAGATCATAGTTTCTTAGTTTTCAATGAAGTTTCTGATTCATACTTGACATTGTGAATAGATTGTTACTTTAGCATAAGAAATCATATGAAATATATATATATATATATATGTTGCTATTCTAAGAATGATCATGATGCCCTCATGTCCGTATTTTATTTTAATGACACCTCTATCTCTAAACATGTGGACATATTTTTCGATGTCGGCTTCCGCTTGAGGACATGCGAGGTCTAAGCTTGGGGGAGTTGATACGTCCATTTTGCATCATGCTTTTATATTGATATTTATTGCATTATGGGCTGTTATTACACATTATGTCACAATACTTATGCCTTTTCTCTCTTATTTTACAAGGTTTACATGAAGAGGGAGAATGCCGGTAGCTGGAAATCTAGGGTGGAAAAGGAGCAAATATTAGAGACCTATTCTGCACAACTCCAAAAGTCCTAAAACTCCACGAAAGTCAGTTTTGGAATATATAAAAAATATTGGGCAAAGGAAGCACCAGAGGGGGGCCACCCACCGTCCATGAGGGTGGAGGGCGCGCCCTACCCCCCTGGGCGCGCCCCCTGCCTCGTGGGCCACCTGGAAGCCCCCCGATGCCCATCTTCCGGTATAAGGTGTCTTTTGCCCTGAAAAAAATCAGAAGGAAGCTTTTGGGACAATGTGCCACCGTCTCAAGGAGGAACCTTGGTGGAACAAATCTAGGGCTCCGACGGAGCTATTCTGCCGGGGAAACATCCCTCCGGGAGAGGGAAATCGTCACCATCGTCATCACCATCGATCCTCTCATTGGGAGGGCGTCAGTCTCCATCAACATCTTCACCAGAACCATCTCCTCTCAAACCCTAGTTCATCTCTTGTATCTGATCTTTGTCTTAAAACCTCAGATTGGTACATGAGGGTTGCTAGTAGTGTTGATTACTCCTTGTAGTTGATGCTAGTTGGTCTATTCGGTGAAGATTATATGTTCAGATCCTTTATGCACATTAATACCCCTATGATTATGAACATGAATATGATTTGTGAGTAGTTATGTTTGTTCTTGAGGACATGGGAGAAGTCTTGTTATAAGTAGTCATGTGAATTTGGTATTTGTTCGATATTTTGATGAGATGTATGTTGTCTTTCCTCTAGTGGTGTTATGTGAACCTCGACTACATGACACTTCACCATTGTTTGGGCCTAGGGGAAGGCATTGGGAAGTAATAAGTAGATGATGGGTTGCTAGAGTGACAGAATCTTAAACCCTAGTTTATGCATTGCTTCGTAAGGGGCTGAATTTGATCCATATGTTTCATGCTATAGTTAGATTTACCTTAATTCTTCTTTCGTAGTTGCGGATGCTTGCAAGGGGGGTTCATCATAAGTGGGATTCTTGTCCAAGGAAGGCCAGTACCCAAGCACCGGTCCACCCACATATCAAATTATCAAAGTAACGAACATGAATCATATGAGCATGATGAAAACCAGCTTGACGATAATTCCCATGTGTCCTCGGGAATGCTTTCCTTTATATAAGAGTTTGTCCAGGCTTGTCCTTTGCTACAAAAAGGATTGGGCCACCTTGCTGCACCTTGTTTACTTTTGTTACTTGTTACCCGTCATGAATTACCTTATCACAAAACTATCTGTTACCGATAATTTCAATGCTTGCAGAGAATACCTTACCGAAAACTTCTTGTCATTTACTTCTGCTCCTTGTTGGGTTCGACACTCTTACTTATCGAAAGGACTATGATAGATCCCCTATACTTGTGGGTCATCATGGTACCGCCGTAGCGCCTGATGGTACCTTGATGCTCGGAGCGCGGCTTAACGGCGGCGTTCCTCCCCCAGCACGAGGTCCATCCCCCGTGAGGCATCCTGGCGTGCCTCGTCAAACGCCAAGACCCGCGCGGAGTGATGCCTGACCTCATGACGGAGAACCGCTTCAGCTCAGTAGACGAGGAAGAATGGAGTTTCACCTGTTGGCTTGGCCGCGGTGGTGCGGATGGACCACAACACGGACTGGAGCTCGTCCAGCCAGCCCTTGCCGCAGGCCTCGAGCTTGTTCTTGAAGGTTCTTGCCTTCACGCCTCTCAGGACCTCCGCGTTGGCGCGCTCAGCCTGGCCATTGCTCTTGGGGTGTGCCACGAAGGCGTAGCATATCCACGTTCCAAGGTTAGAAAAATATGTTTTGAAAAGGTTGCTAGTGAATTGCGAGCCGTTGTCAATGATGATACGATTAGGAACCCCGAACCGGCTCACGAGGCCCTTGATGAACTTGACTGCCGAACCAGCTGGGATGGTGCGGACGGCCTCAACCTCCGCCCACTTGGTGAACTTTTCGATGGTGACGTAGAGGTAACGGTAGCCCCTCGGCGCTCAAGGAAACGGGCCTAAGATGTCCAGCCCCCAGACCGCGAACGGCCACAAGAGCGGGATGGTCTGGAGACCCTAAGCGGGCTGGTGGATCTGCTTCGCATGGAATTGGCATGCTTCACACGATCTCACCAGCTCGATGGCATCATTGAGCACCGTGGCCCAGTATAACTCACAGTGGAATTCCTTGCCCACAAGGGCGCGCGATGAAGACCGATGCCCACAGTCTCCCCCATGTATGTCTGCCAGCAGCTTGTGCCCTTGCTCCCCGGAGATGCACTGCAAAGAGACGTCGTCTGGCCACTTCCAGTAGAGCTCATCATCTTGAATGCATTAGGACGTGGCCTGGCGAGCCACATGCTCTGCGTCTACTTCCTTCTCCGGCAGTGTCACTGAAGTAGATGCGCCTTGAACTCCTCGGTCCAGTGATACGTCTCCAACGTATCTATAATTTTTGATTGTTCCATGCTATTATATTATCTGTTTTGGATGATAACGCGCTTTATTTTACACTTTTATATTACTTTTGGTACTAACCTATTAACCGGAGGCCCGGCCCAAATTGCTGTTTTTTTGCCTATTTCAGTGTTTCGTAGAAAAGGAATATCAAACAGAGTCCAAACGGAATGAAACCTTCGGGAATGTGATTTTTGGAACAAACGTGATCCAGAGGACTTGGAGTGGACGTCAAGCAATCAATGAGGAGGCCACGAGGCATGGGGCGCGCACACCCCCTAGGCGCGCCCTCCACCCTAGTGGGCCCCTTGTTGCTCCACCGACCTACTTCTTCCTCCTATATATATCCATGTACCTCGCAAACATCCAAGAGCACCAAGAAACCCTATTTCCACTGCCATAACCTTCTGTACCCAAGAGATCCCATCTAGGGGCCTCTTCCGGAGCTCCGCCGAAGGGGGCATTGATCACGGAGGGCCTCTACATCAACTCCATGGCCCCTCCAATGATGTGTGAGTAGTTTACCTCAGACCTTCGGGTCCATAGCTAGTAGCTAGATTGCTTCTTCTCTTTCTTTGGATCTCAATACAAAGTTCTCCTTGATTCTCTTGGAGATCTATTCGATGTAAACTTCTTTTGCGGTGTGTTTGTCAAGATCCGATGAATTGTGGGTTTATGATCCAATTTATCTATGAACAATATTTGAATCTTCTATGAATTCTTTTATGTATGATTGGTTTATATTTGCAATTCTCTTTGAATTATCAATTTGGTTTGGCCTACTAGATTGATCTTTCTTGCAATGGGAGAAGTGCTTAGCTTTGGGTTCAATCTTGCAGTGCTCGATCCCAGTGACAGAAAGGGAAACGACACGTATTGTATTGTTGCCATCGAGGATAAAAATATGGGGTTTACATCATATTGCATGAGTTTATCTCTCTACATCATGTCATCTTGCTTAAGGCGTTACTCTGTTCTTATGAACTTAATACTATAGATGTATGCTGGATAGCGGTCGATGTGTGGAGTAATAGTAACAGATGCAGAATAGTTTCGGTCTACTTGTCATGGACATGATGCCTATATACATGATCATACCTAGATAATCTCGTAATTATTCGCTTTTCTATCAATTGCTCGATAGTAATTCGATCACCCACCGTAATACTTATGCTATCTTGAGAGAAGCCACTAGTGAAACCTATGGCCCCCGGGTCTATTTTCCATCATACAAGTTTCCAATCTATTTTATTTTGCAATCTTTACTTTCAATCCATATCATAAAAATACCAAAAATACTTATCTCATTATTATCATCTCTATCAGATCTCACTCTTGCAAGTGGCCTTGAAGGGATTGACAACCCCTTTATCGTGTTGGTTGCGAGGTTCTTATTTGTTTGTGTAGGTACGAGGTGACTCGCGCGTGGTCTCCTACTGGATTGATATCTTGGTTCTCAAAAACTGAGGGAAATACTTACGCTGCTTTACTGCACCACCCTTTCCTCTTCAAGGGAAAACCAACACAGTGCTCAAGAGGTAGCAAGAAGGATTCCTGGCGCCGTTGCCAGGAGGCTTACGCAAAGTCAAGTCAAGATTTGATCTCCCGACAACTGGCTATTTCTGGCACCGTTGCCGGGGAGATCTACGCCAAGTCAAGATATACCAAGTACCCATCACAACCCTTATCCTGCGCATTGCATTATTTGCCATTTGCCTCTCGTTTTCCTCTCCCCCACTTCACCTTTGCCATTTTATTCGCCCTCTTTTCCTTTTGCCCTCTTTCTCCATTCCCCTTCTCTTTTTCAATTTGCCTCTTTTGCTTCTTTGCTTGTTTGCTTGCATGTTGGATTGCTTGCTTGTCACGATGGCTCAAGTTAATACAAAATTGTGTGACTTTTCTAATACCAACAATAATGATTTTATTAGCACTCCGATTGCTCCTCTTACCGATGCTGAATCTTGTGAAATTAATGCTGCTTTGCTGAATCTTGTCATGAAAGATCCGTTTTATGGCCTTCCTAGTGAAGATGCCGCTACCCATCTAAACAACTTTGTTGATTTGTGTGATATGCAAAAGAAGAAAGATGTGGACAACGATATTGTTAAACTTAAGCTATTTCCGTTTTCCCTTAGAGATCGTGCCAAAGCTTGGTTTTTGTCTTTGCCTAAAAATAGTATTGATTCATGGAATAAGTGCAAAGATGTTCTTATCTCTAAGTATTTTCCTCCCGCTAAGATCATCTCTCTTAGAAATGATATTATGAATTTTAAGCAACTTGATCATGAACATGTTGCACAATCTTGGGAGAGGATGAAATTAATGATACGTAATTGCCCTACACATGGTTTGAATTTATGGATGATTATACAAAAAATTTATGCCGGATTGAATTTTGCTTCTAGAAATCTTTTAGATTCGGCCGCGGGAGGCACTTTTATGGAAATCACTTTAGGAGAAGCTACCAAACTCCCAGATAATATTATGGTTAATTATTCTCAATGGCACACTGAAAGATCTACTAGTAAAAAGGTGCATGCAATTGAAGAGATTAATGTTTTGAGTGGAAAGATGGATGAACTTATGAAATTTTTTTGCTAATAAGAGTGCTCCTACCGATCCTAATGATATGCCTTTGTCTACTTTTATTGAGAATAATAATGAATCTATGGATGTGAATTTTGTTGGTAGGAACAATTTTGGTAATAACGCGTATGGAGGTAATTTTAATTCTAGGCCGTTTCCTAGTAATTCCTCTAATAATTATGGTAATTCCTACAACAATTCTTATGGAAATTATAATAAGATGCCCTCTGATTTTGAATCTAGTATTAAAGAATTTACTACTTCGCAAAAGAGTTTCAATGCTTTGATTGAAGAAAAATTGCTTAAGATTGATGAGTTGGCTAGGAACGTGGATAAAATTTCTCTTGATGTTGATTCTTTGAAAGTTAGATCTATTCCACCTAAGCATGATATCAACGAGTCTCTCAAAGCCATGAGAATTTCCATTGATGAGTGCAAAGAAAGAACCGCTAGGATGCGCGCTAAGAAAGATTGCTTTGTGAAAGCGTGTTCTTCTAGTTTTCATGACAATAAAGATGAATATCTAAAAGTTATTGATGTGTCCCCTATTAAATATTTGTTTTACAATATGAATCTTGATAATGATGGGACTGGAGATGAGTCAACTTTAGTTAGAAGGCGTCCCAAAAATTCGGAGTTTTTAGATCTTGATGCAAAAATTGTTAAAAGTGGGATTGAAGAGGTTAAAATCTTAAATAGAAACGAACCCACTATCTTGGATTTCAAGGAATTCAATTATGATAATTGCGCTTTGATAGATTGTATTTCCTTGTTGCAATCCGTGCTAAATTCTCCTCATGCTTATAGTCAAAATAAAGCTTTTACTAAACATATCGTTGATGCTTTGATGCGATCTTATGAAGAAAAACTTGAGTTGGAAGTTTCTATCCCTAGAAAACTTTATGATGAGTGGGAACCTACTATTAAAATAAAAATTGAAGATCATGAATGCTATGCTTTGTGTGATTTGGGTGCTAGTGTTTCCATGATCCCAAAAACTTTGTGTGATTTGCTAGGTTTCCGTGAATTTGATGATTGTTCTCTAAACTTGCACCTTGCGGATTCCACCATTAAGAAACATATGAGAAGGAGAATTAATGATGTTATTATTGTTGAAAATAGGAACTATGTGCCCGTAGATTTCATTGTTCTTGATATAGATTGCAATCCTTCATGTCATATTATTCTTGGTAGACCTTTCCTTAGAACGATTGGTGCAATTATTGATATGAAGGAAGGGAATATTAAATTCCAATTTCCATTAAGGAAAGACATGGAACACTTCCCTAGAAAGAAAGTTAAATTACCATATGAATCTATTATGAGAGCCACTTATGGATTGCCTACCAAAGATGGCAATACCTAGATCTATCTTCGCTTTTATGCCTAGCTAGGGGCGTTAAACGATAGCGCTTGTTGGGAGGAAACCCAATTTTATTTTTATTCCTTGCCTTTTGCTCCTGTTTAGTAATAAATAATTTATCTAGCCTCTGTTTTGTTGTGTTTTTGTGTTTAATTAGTGTTTGTGTCAAGTAGAACCGTTGGGAAGACTTGGGGAAAGTCTTTTTAATCTTGCTGTGAAAAACAGAAACTTTAGCGCTCGCGAGAATTGCTTCCATTTTTTATTGGAGAGTTATATTTAGTTAATTCTTTTTGAAGATGATTAATAGATAAATTCCTCACGTACAGAAATTTATTTTAGAATTTTTGGGGTTCCATAAGTATTCGAAACCTACAGATTACTACAGACTGTTCTGTTTTTGACAGATTCTGTTTTTCGTGTGTTGTTTGCTTATTTTGATGAATCTATGGCTAATAATAGAGTTTATGAACCATAGAAAAGTTGGAATACAGTAGGTTTAACACCAATATAAATAAATAATGAGTTCATTACAGTACCTTGAAGTGGTGGTTTGTTTTCTTTTACTAACGGAGCTCACGAAGATTTTCTTTTAAGTTTTGTGTTGTGAAGTTTTCAAGTTTTGGGTAAAGATTTGATGGATTATGGAGCAAGGAGTGACAAGAGCCTAAGATTGGGGATGCCCAAGGCACCCAAGGTAAAATCCAAGGTCACAAAAAAGCCTAAGCTTGGGGATGCCCCGGAAGGCATCCCCTCTTTTGTCTTCGTTCATCGGTAACTTTACTTGGAGCTATATTTTTATTTGCCACATGATATGTGTTTTGCTTGGAGCGTCTTGTATGATTTGAGTCTTTGCTTTTTAGTTTACCACAATCATCCTTGCTGTACACACCTTTTGAGAGAGACACACATGAATTGGAATTTATTAGAATACTCTATGTGCTTCACTTATATCTTTTGAGCTATATAGTCTTTGCTCTAGTACTTCACTTATATCTTTTAGAGCACGGTGGTGGTTTTATTTTATAAAAATAATTGATCTCTCATGCTTCACTTATATTATTTTGAGAGTCCTTTAGAACAACATGGAAATTTTCTTTTAGGCATAATAAAAACTTTCATATAAGTGCATTGAATACTAAGAGAAGTTTGATACTTGATGATTGTTTTGAGATATGAAGATAGTGATATCAAAGTTGTGCTAGTTGAGTAGTTGTGAATTTGAGGAATACTTGTATTGAAGTTTGCAAGTCCCGTAGCATGCACGTATGGTAAATGTTGTGTAACAAATTTGAAACATGAGGTGTTATTTCATTGTCTTCCTTATGAGTGGCGGTCGGGGACGAGCGATGGTCTTTCCCTACCAATCTTCCCCCTAGGAGCATGCACGTAATACTTGGTTTTTGATGACTTGTAGATTTTTGCAATAAGTATGTAAGTTCTTTATGACTAATGTTGAGTCCATGGATTATACACAATCTCACCCTTCCATCTTCCTAGCCTCTTTGGTACCGTGCATTGCCCTTTCTCACCTTGAGAGTTGGCGCAAACTTCGCCGGTGCATCCAAACCCCGTGATACGATACGCTCTATCACACATAAACCTCCTTATATCTTCCTCAAAACAACCACCATACCTACCTATTATGGCATTTCCATAGCCATTCCGAGATATATTGCCATGCAACTTTCCACCGTTCCATTTATTATGACACGCATCATCATTGTCATATTGCTTTGCATGATCATGTAGTTGACATTGTATTTGTGTCAAAGCCACTGTTCATAATTTTTTCATACATGCCACTCTTGATTCATAGCAATCCCGGTACACCGGCGGAGGCATTCATATAGAGTCGTATCTTGTTCTACTATTGAGTTGTAATCATTGAGTTGTAAATAAATAGAAGTGTGATGATCATCAGTAATAGAGCATTGTCCCATAAAAAAAGAAAAAAAAAGAAAGGCCAAATAATAATAAGAAAGAAGGCCCGAAAAAAATAAAAATAAAATAAAATAGGGGGCAATGCTACTATCCTTTTTTCCACACTTGTGCTTCAAAGTAGCACCATGATCTTTATGATAGAGAGTCTCTTGTTTTGTCATTTTCATATACTAGTGGGAATTTTTCATTATAGAACTTGGCTTGTACATTGCAACAATGGGCCTCCTCAAGTGCCCTAGGTCTTAGTGAGAAAGCAAGTTGGTTGCACACCCACTTAGTTTCTTTTGTTGAGCTTTCATACATTTATAACTCTAGTGCATCTGTTGATGGCAATCCCTACTCCTTGCATTGACATCAATTGATGGGCATCTCCCTAGCCCATTGATTAGCTGCGTCGATGTGAGACTTCTCCTTTTTTGTCTTCTCCACGTAACACCCTTCATTATATTCTATTCCACCCATAGTGCTATATCCATGGCTCACGCTCATGTATTGCGTGAAAGTTGAAAAAAGTTTGAGATTACTAAAGGATGAAACAATTGCTTGGCTTTTCATCGGGGTTGTGCATGATGAGAGCAATCTTGTGTGACGAAAATGGAGCATGACCAAACTATATGATTTTGTAGGGATGAACTTTCTTTGGCCATGTTATTTTGAGAAGACATGATTGCTTAGTTAGTATGCTTGAAGTATTATTATTTTTATGTCAATATTAAACTTTTATCTTCAATCTTTCGGATCTGAACATTCATGCCACAATAAAGAAAATTACATTGAGAAATATGTTAGGAAGCATTCCACATCAAAAATTCTGTTTTTATCATTTACCTACTCGAGGACGAGTAGGAATTAAGCTTGGGGATGCTTGATATGTCTCCAACATATCTATAATTTTTGATTGTCCCATGCTATTATATTATCTCTTTTGGATGATAATAGGCTTTATTTTACACTTTTATATTATTTTTGGGACTAACCTATTAATCGGAGGCCCAGCCCAAATTGTTATTTTTTTTGCCTATTTCAGTGTTTCATAGAAAAGGAATATCAAACGGAGTCCAAATGGAATGAAACCTTTGGGAACGTGATTTTTGGAACAAACGTGATCCAGAGGACTTGGAGTGGACGTCAAGCAATCAATGAGGAGGCCACGAGGCAGGGGCGCGCCCACCCCCTGGCGAGCCCTCCACCCTCGTGGGCCCCTCGTTGCTCCACCAACGTACTTCTTCCTCCTATATATATACATGTACCCCGCAAACATCCAGGAGCACCACGAAACCCTATTTCCACCGCCGTAACCTTCTGTACCCAAGATATCCCATCTTGAGGCCTTTTCCGGAGCTCCGCCAGAGGGGGCATTGATCATGGAGGGCCTCTACATCAATTCCATGGCCCCTCCGATGATGTGTGAGTAGTTTACCTCAGACCTTCGGGTCCATAGCTAGTAGCTAGATGGCTTCTTCTCTCTCTTTGGATCTCAATACAAAGTTCTCCTTGATTCTCTTAGAGATCTATTCGATGTAATCTTCTTTTGCGGTGTGTTTGTCGAGATCTGATAATTGTGGGTTTATGATCCAGTTTATCTATGAACAATATTGGAATCTTATCTGAATTCTTTTATGTATGGTTGGTTTATCTTTGCACGTCTCTTCGAATTATCAGTTTGGTTTGGCCTACTAGATTGATCTTTCTTGCAATGGGAGAAGTGCTTAGCTTTGGGTTAAATCTTGCGGTGTCCTTTCCCAGTGATAGCAGGGGCAGCAAGGCACGTATTGTATTGTTGCCATCGAGGATAAAAAGATGGGGTTTACATCAGATTGCATGAGTTTATCCCTCTACATCATGTCATCTTGCTTAAGGCGTTACTCTGTTCTTATGAACTTAATACTCTAGATGCATGCTAGATAGCGGTCGATGTGTGGAGTAATAGTAGTAGATGCAGAATTGTTTCGGTCTACTTGTCACGGACGTGATGCCTATATACATGAGCATACCTATATATTCTCATAATTATTCTCTTATCTATCAATTGCTCGACAGTAATTCGTTCACCCACCGTAATACTTATGCTATCTTGAGAGAAGCCACTAGTGAAACCTATGGCCCCCGGGTCTATTTTCCATCATACAAGTTTCCAATTTATTTTATTTTGCAATCTTTACTTTCAATCTATATCATAAAAATACCAAAAATACTTATCTTATTATTACCATCTCTATCAGATCTCACTCTTGCAAGTGGTCGTGAAGGGATTGGCAACCCCTTTATCGCGTTGGTTGCGAGGTTCTTATTTGTTTGTGTAGGTACGAGGTGACTCGCGCGTGGTCTCCTACTGGATTGATACCTTGGTTCTCAAAAACTGAGGGAAATACTTACGCTATTTTACTGCAGCACCCTTTCCTCTTCAAGGGAAAACCAACACAGTGCTCAAGAGGTAGCATCCAGCACCCCTCCGGAGGCTCAAGCGCGAGGAGTAGACATGCTCCCAAGGTCGGACCGCAAGTGGGGGCTCCTGAGAGGGGCGCTGGAGGGAGCTCCTCCTGAGGTGATGTTGGTTCCATAGCAGGAGGGGCTGCCGGCGGCTTGAAGAGCCGCTCCTCAAAGATGCCAGGCTCCTGGGGCAGGCGTCGGGATGCCATCTTGGCGATGTCATTTGCTTCCTTATTCGTGTCGCGCGGCACACGCTGCATTTCCATGCCCAAGAATTGCTTCTCAATTTTGCGTACCTTTGTAAGGTATGCTCCCATGTGTTCGTCCTTCGGCTCATATACTTTGTTGGTGAAGTTGATGAGGAGCTGGGAATCGCCCTTGATGGTGAAGCGCTTCACTCCCAAGGCTACCGCAGCCTTGAGCCCGGCGATCAGGCCTTCGTACTCCGCAATGTTGTTGGACACCTTCTCGCCCCGCTGGAAGCAGAGCTGCATGACGTAGTAGAGCTTGTCTTGGGTGGGCGAGATGAGGACAGCTCCAGCCCCTGCGCCCTGACAGACGAATGTGCTGTCGAAGTACATGACCCAGCCGTCTAGCGCTTCGCTTCCCGGCGAGAGGCATCGATCCTCGCCCACTTCTAGGCTAGGAACGTCGGTCCATTCCACCATGAAGTTGGCGAGCGCCGCACCCTTGATGATTCTGGTGGTGCTGAACTCCAACTGGAATGCCTACAGTTTGATGTTCCATTATGCGACCCTCCCTGACGCATTGGGGCTCCTGAGCACCCTCTCCAGTGGGTAAGCTGAGACAACTTTGATGGGGTGGCCCTGGAAGTAGTGGCGCAACTTGCGGGAGGCGACTAGAAGCGCGAGCAAGAGCTTTTGTGGCATGGGGTAGCGTGCCCGCGCATCGCACAGCACCGTGCTGACGAAGTACACCGGGTGCCCGACAAGGGCGGAAGTGTTGGTGACGTCTTGTACCTCCTGAGGCCCGATGGTCTCAGGAGTCTGGTCGCTGGTTGGGGAAGCCGGGGCCTCAGGAGCTCTGTCCTGAGGGGCTTGGTCTTATGTTGGGGTAGCCGAGGCCTCAGGAGTGCCATCCTGACGTCACTGCGTTCTGACAGGTTGTGGGGTGCTGCTCCCCGAGCCCTTGGCCGGGCGCTCCTCCCGGACCGCTACCTGCGCCATGTTGGCCGAGTGAGGTGTGGAGGCCAAGTAGAGCACCAAGGGCTTGAGGGGGTGTGGCGCTACCATCACCGGCGGGCTTGTGAGGTACTTCTTGAGGTCTTGGAACGCCGCAGTAGCCTCCGGAGTCCACTCGAATGGTCCCTTCTTTTTCATCAGCTTGAAGAATGGGAGGGTGTCGGTGTCAAAACCGTCCGATCTTGGGTAGGCGGTCCCGAACTGTGCGCCCGAGGATCAAAGGACAAGGGACACGATGTTTACCCAGATTCAGGCCCTCTTAATGGAGGTAATACCCTACTTCTTGCTTGATTGACTTTGATGAGTATAGGGGTTACAAGAGTTGATCTACCTCGAGATCATAATGGCTAAACCCTAGATGTCTAGCCTATATGATTATTATTGCCTCTACGGACTAAACCCTCCGGTTTATATAGACACCGGAGGGGCCTAGGGTTGTATAAAGTCGGTTTACAGAGCAAGGAATCTTCATATCCGAACGCCAAGCTTGCCATCCACGCAAAGGAGAGTCCCATCCGGACACGGGGGAAGGCCTTCTATCTTGTATCTTCACGGCCCATCAGTCCAGCCCATGTCATGTAGCCCGAACGCCCGGGGACCCCCTAATCAATGACTCCCTCAGTAGCCCCTGAACCAGGCTTCAATGACGATGTGTGCGGCGCGCAGATTGTCTTCGGCATTGTAAGGCGGGTTCCTCCTCCGAATACTCCAGAATAGCTGAAAAAAAGAACTATATCTGGCTTGCATAATCAGTTACAACCCTGAACCACAAGGGTGAAATACTTAAACAAAACAAGTCATGCCCACTGACAGCTTTTTCGGTGAGACATTATGTACTGGCCTTATCATTATTTCGAACCGTTTTGTGGCCTCCGGCTCCGCGCCTCGAGGCGCGGCCTCTATTGACACGTCTTGTCAAAACGGAGATCATGTCCCCTTATTGCGAGATTCTCATCAATACGAGTTTGGGTAATCCAACCATGCCATTTGCACAACCCCTTGGGAATAGGCGAGTTTTAAGGCACGTGGGGGCGCTTGATATTCACTGCCTTTATAAGAGGATAAGGACCCACCTTTCTACCCCACGCCTTATTCTTCCTCAGTGCTACCTCTTGAGCATGCGTTGGTTTTCCCTTGAAGAGGAAAGGGTGATGCAGCAAAGTAGCGTAAGTATTTCCCTTAGTTTTTGAGAACCAAGGTATCAATCCAGTAGGAGACAACGCACAAGTCACCTAGTACCTACACAAACATTCAAGAACCTCGCAACCAACGCGATAATTGGGTTGTCAATGCCTTCACAGTCACTTGAGAAAGTGAGATATGATAGAGATAGTGTCGGGGGGATGGACCCCGGGCAGGCAACGGAACCCAGATCCTCTTCAAAAAACAACGGGGTTGGCACTGCCCCTCAATACCGGCACGCGCTTGCCCGGGTCGCTCGACCCGGCCAGGCCCCGCAAGCCGTCCAGACTATCCGACCCGGCAAGACACGTCGACTTGGCCCCAACAACTAGCGCAAGACAGCCGAACCCGGCATGACCGAAACCTCCTCAACAAGCCAGTGCCACCCGTGGCATGCTATGCAATCCAGCCGCGGGTCCACTCCCGTCCCATCCAGGCCGTATGATGGGACAAGACTTCAATCAATGATGACCGAGGTGACAGTGCCCCGCCCATGCCTTGGGTCAGTGGGTACGTAACAACAGTGCCCCTCACCTACCCGCTGACCAGGGCCGGCGTGGCTACAATGCCCCCGCCTTCACCGCTGACAACAGTGAGCGGCGACTTGACGGAGAGCACTGTACACGACTCGACTCGGCCATGCCCTGACAATCGACAAGACGACGCAGTCCCCCTAGGCATGCGGGGCCCACACCTAGGGGAACCCGGTGAACCACAAGCCCTCAGCGGGACCCAGTCCGGGTTCCCGGACACCGACAATACGGACCCACCGACTTGTTACATTACCATTGTACCCCCGGGGGGTTGGACTATAAAACCCCCCGGGATCCCGCGATCACAACACAACAGAGAGAACTCTTTCCATCACACACACCTAGTGAGCAACACCCAAGGAGAGGGAACTGCCTAAGCCTTGGCCAGCTTCCTTCCTCCTCCATACAGCTCCAGGAGCAACATTGTACTATCAATCATACAACAACACTCGGCGGGACTAGGGGTATTATCTCTCCGGAGAGCCCCGAACCTGGGTATGTCCGGTGTCCCGCGCCCGCTCATACCAACCTTGCCTCTGGAGTCCACCAGCGCCCTCGAGCCTCCTCCTCTCTTTAGCCATCCCTTGGCATCTGCCGTGCGCCCACCACGACAGTTGGCGCCCACCGTGGGGCAGCTCGAGGAGCTGGCCAGGAACATGCTTCAGACGGGGCCCTTCTCCTACACCGATGAGTCCGACACACTGGCGGACGACGTCGTTGGCGCGCTTGTCGCCTCCTTCGCCGCGCTGCGCATCTCCGATGCGTTCGCGGCCGACGAGTACCCCAGCGAGGTGCTCAGCTACTCCGACTCTCCCCTCTCCCTCGGCGGCGGCATTTCCGCCGGGGCAATGGACGTCCACGTGGAGGTCTTCGTCATCAGCGACGGCGCCTCCTCCTCGTCGAGCAAGACGAGGAAGGCTGTCGAAGCCAGGGCCGCAGCGGAACGGATCGAGCCATCTGATCCATTGCGCGCCACGATGCAGAGCCTCCGCATCCCCATCGGCACCGACGTCGACGCCACCAATTTCACTGAGTCCCGAACCCAGCTCGAGGAAAGGCGCCAGCAGATGCTGGACCTGTCCAAGACGCTCGCCGCCACTCAGCGTCGCCTGGACGCCACTCAGCTGGAGCGCGATGCCGCCTACGGATTTATGCCCGCCACTGCTGACCCAAGCCGGGTCGCCGATGTGCACGCCCGGGGAGGAGCGATCGGCCAGGCCCTCGGTGCCGTCCCAACCGTCTACGAAACCCCAGCGAAGAACATGCACGCTGCCCAGGCAGTCGCAGCCGGCCTGGACCAGCTCGCGGGTGAGGAGCTAAAAGAGCGCATCGGGCGGATGCGCGAACTCCTCCATGCCGCCAACACCCAACAGGACCGCCTCAACCAGCTCGCCAAGCCAGCGGGATCCGGCTTCGCCCGCCTTGGCGGGTCCGGCGAACTTCTGCACACCGCTTCCTCGCCACCCGGCGAGGCGCACTCCGGCCGAGCCCGGACTCGGCGCGACACAGCCACTACAGTTGCCGATGGATTGGGCGACAAACCTGTCCTAGAGATCCAGCATGGACCCGGCCAGCATGGCCGACATCCGGCTCCAACCGACCCGGCCCCCCGTGGCCTGGCCGCAAGTCGACTCGGCCCACGCACCATCGACGACGCCGACGCTCGCCACCGCCTCCATCGGCTCGCTCACTCCCTGGAGATGGAGGAGAGCGGCGCTATCAGGCCGGCGTGCTTCGGCCCCCGCATCCGGGAGGAGCCCTTCCCCAAAGGATTCATGATCCCCCACGACTCCCCCAAGTACAACGGGACGATGAAGCCAGAAGATTGGCTCACCGACTACACCACGGCCATTGGCATCACCGGTGCCAATCGTCGTCTCGCCGTGCGCTATGCACCGCTCATGCTCCAAGGGTCGGCTCGCACGTGGTTGAACAACCTGCCGATGGGCAACATCAACACGTGGGTGGACTTCGAGGAAGCCTTCATCCACAACTTCACAAGGACCTACAAGCGACCCGGCCGCCCTAGCCAGCTTGCCATGTGCGTGCAGGGGCCTTTGGAGACCGGTCGCGAGTACCTCACATGCTGGACCGAGCTCTAGAATAGCTGCGAGGGCGTCCATGAAGTCCAGGCGATCCAGTACTTCATCAACGGGTGCCGAGACGGCACCCTACTCAAGCACAAGCTCTTACGCTCCGAGCCGGCCACCATGGCCGCGCTCATGGTGACGGCGGACAAGTACGCCAACGCTGACTCTGCCATGAAGATCCAGGTGGCGCTGGATGAAGCCAGCAAGACGAAGCCGGTTCCCCCTCCGAAGCCGGCCGGCGAAAGCAGCCGGAAGCAGCATCACTAGAACAACAAGCGCAAGGCCGACCAGCCGGCGCCGCGTCGCGACAACTAGCTCGTCGCGGTCGCCGAGCCCGCGACGGACCCAGCGGCAAAGCGCCGGCAAACCAGCAAGACGACATGGCAACCCGCCATGAGCTTCGAGCAGATGCTCGACACCCCCTGCAAGCACCACAGCGGCGCAAAACCCTCCACGCACACGCTCCGGCAGTGCGCCATCACCAAGCGCAACATGAGGGGTGACGTCCCGCCCCCTCCGGCTCCAGGTGCGGGACAGCCGCCTCTGCCTCCACCGCCGCCTCTAGCTGGCGGCGCGATGCGCAACGACGCCTACCCGGACCAGAACACGGCCTACATCATCTTCATCAGCCTCGGCGATGACAAGCGCAGCGAGCGCCTCCTTTGGCAGGAGGTGAACACCGTCGTCCCAGCCAAGCCAGAGTTCATGCATTGGTTGGATCGCCCGATCACCTGGACCTGGGAGGATCACCCGGCAGTCATGCCGAGTCCGGGTGTTTATGCCCTCGTTCTCAACCCCACCATCGTCACGCAGAGCACATGCAAGTTCTCCCGAGTCCTCATCGACGGCGGCAGCAGCATGAACATCCTCTACCGCGAACGATGACCAAGCTCGGCCTCAAGACCGAGGACCTGGAGCTGACCCGGACGATCTTCCACGGCATCGTGCCCGGCCTCTCCTGCTCCCCCATTGGCCGGGTCCGGCTAGACGTCATGTTCGGTGACAACAGCCACTTCCGGCACGAACCGATCTGGTTCGAAGTGGTGCACCTGTCCAACGCGTATCACGCGTTGCTGGGCCGGCCCGCGCTCGCCAAGTTCATGGCGGTTCCCCACTACGCGTACCTGAAGATGAAGATGCTGGGTCCCAAGGGCCTCATCACCATCACCGGTGATTACCGCAAGTCCCTAGAGTGTGCCCGAGACGGCGCCAAGTTGGCCGAGTCGCTGGTCATTGCCGAGGAGCGGCACCAGCTCGATCGGATCGTTGCCCTGGCAGGCGAGGCCTCCGCCGCGTCGATCCCGACCTTGGACCCGACCGACGAGGCCGCCTTCAAGCCCTCCAAGGAGATCAAGAAAGTGAAGCTCAACCCAGAAGACCCCAGCTGCGGCAAGTACGTCGTCGTAGGCGCCCTCCTTGACAGCAAATAGGAAGGCAAGCTCATCGACTTCCTCCGTGAGAATCGGGATATCTTCGCATGGACCCCCAAGGACATGCCGGGTATCCCGAGGAAGTAGGCCGAGCACAAACTTCACATTCGCAAGGACGCCAAGCCCGTCCGTCAACCCCTACGAAAATTTTCCGAAGAAAAGAGAAGGACCATTGGTGAAGAGGTCGCCAAGCTTTTGGCGGCCGGCTTCATAAAGGAAGTATTTCACCCCGACTGGCTGGCCAATCCAGTCCTCGTCCTAAAGAAGATCAAGACCTGGCGCATGTGTATCGACTACACCAGCCACAACAAGGCCTGTCCAAAGGATCCGTTCGCCCTCCCGCGGATCGACCAAATCATCGACTCGACCGCCGGGTGTGAGCTCCTGTCCTTCCTGGACGCTTACTCCGGTACCACCAGATCAAGCTAGACCCGGCCGACGCCCTGAAGACGTCCTTCATCACGCCTTTTGGGGCGTATTGCTACATCACCATGTTGTTCGGCTTGAAGAACGCCGGCGCCACCTTCCAGCGAAGCATGCAGAAATGCCTGCTGCCGCAACTCGGCCGCAATATCCACTTGTACGTGGACGACATCATGGTGAAGACCAAGCAGCACCTCACGCTTCTCGATGATTTGAAGGAAACGTTCGCCAACCTCTGCGAATACAAGGTCAAGCTTAACCCGGAAAAATGTGTCTTCGGTGTCCCGACCGGAAAGCTACTCGGCTTCCTCGTCTCGAAACGCGACATTGAGGCGAACCCGGAGAAGATCAAGGCCATCGAGCGCATGCGCAAGCCGGCTCGGCTGCGCGATGTCCAGAAGTTCACCGGATGCTTGGCCTTGGTCAGCCGATTTCTAAGCCGGCTGGGCGAGAGGGCGCTACCCCTGTACCAGCTGATGAAGAACATGAGCCCGTTTGAATGGAACGGCAAGGCAGACGAGGCCTTCCAAGACCTCAAGCGCATGCTCTCCACCGCACCTGTCCTGGCCGCGCCGACCGACAAGGAGCCGCTGCTGCTCTACATAGCCGTGACCTCGCGAGCGGTCAGCACGGTGCTGGTGGTCGAGCGACCAGAGAAGGGCAAGATCCAAGCCGTCCAGCGCCCAGTCTACTACCTGAGCGAGGTGCTCTCCAACTCCAAGCAGAACTACCCGCACTACCAGAAGATGTGTTACGGCGTGTACCTCACCGTCGAGAAGCTGAAGCAGTATTTCCAAGAGCACGTTGTCACCGTGGTCAGCACGGCGCCTATCGGAGAAATCATCGGGTGCTGGGACGCCTCTGGCCGGGTTGCCAAGTGGGCAATCCAGCTAGCCGGCCACACCATTCTCTATGAGCCCCGCACCACGATCAAGTCTCAAGCCCTGGCCGACTTCCTCGTCGACTAGACCGAGACCTAGTACTTGCCGCCGCCTCCCGACTCGACGCATTGGTGCATGCACTTCGACGGGTCCAAGATGCGACTCGGCATGGGGGCCGACATTGTTCTGCCATCCCCAAAGGGAGATCGGCTCCGCTACTCGCTCCAGACCCACTTCCCCGCGCCAACAACGTCGCCGAGTACGAAGCCCTTGGGCACGGCCTCCGGCTTGCCAAGGAACTCGGCATCTGGCGCATCCTGTGCTACGGCGACTTGGACCTGGTGGTGCAGCAGTGCTCCGGCGAATGGGACGCCCGCGACCCTGATAACCCACAAGTATAGGGGATTGCAACAGATTTCGAGGGTAGAGTATTCATCCCAAATTTATTGATTCGACACAAGGGGAGCCAAAGAATATTCTCAAGTATTAACAGCTGAGTTGTCAATTCAACCACACCTGGAAACTTAGTATCTGCAGCAGAGCGTTTAGTAGCAAGGTAATATGATAGTGATGGTACTGGTAACAAAAGAGTAATGAAAGCAAAGTAATGTTTTTGGTATTTTGTAGTGATTGTAACAATATGGGAAAGTAAATAAGCGTAAACCAGTATATGGAAAGCTCGTAGGCATTGGATCAACGATGGATAATTATGCCGGATACGGTTCATCATGTAACAGTCATAACATAGGGTGACACAGAACTAGCTCCAATTCGTCAATGTAATGTAGGCATGTATTCCGAATATAGTCATACGTGCTTATGGAAAATAACTTGCATGACATCTTTTGTCCTACCCTCCCGTGGCAGTGGGGTCCTAATGGAAACTAAGGGATATTAAGGCCTCCTTTTAATAGAGAACCGGAACAAAGCATTAGCACATAGTGAATACATGAACTCCTCAAACTACAGTCATCGCCGGTAAGTATCCAGATTATTGTCACTTCGGGGTTAACGGATCATAACACATAATAGGTGACTATAGACTTGCAAGATAGGATCTAGAACTCTCATATATTGATGAAAACATAATAGGTTCAGATCTGAAATCATGGCACTCGGGCCCTAGTGACAAGCATTAAGCATAGCAAAGTCATAGCAACATCAATCTCAGAACATAGTGGATACTAGGGATCAAACCCTAACAAAACTAACTTGATTACATGATAAATCTCATCCAACCGATCATCGTCCAGCAAGCCTACGATGGAATTACTTACGCACGGTGGTGAGCATCATGAAATTGGTGATGGAGGATGGTTGATGATGACGACGGCAACGAATCCCCCTCTCCGGAGCCCCGAACGGACTCCAGATCAGCCCTCCCGAGAGGTTTTAGGGCTTGGCGGCGGCTTCGTATCGTAAAACGCGATGATTTCTTCTCTCCTATTTTTTTCTCCCTGAAAGCTGTTATATAGAGTTGGAGTTGGAGTCAGGAGGTCTCCACGGGGCCCATGAGGTAGGGGGCGCGCCCTAGGGGGGGCGCCCCCCACCCTCGTGGAAATGGTGTGGGCCCCCTGGTCTTCATCTTTGGCAAGGATTTTTTATTATTTATTGTAAGATATCCCGTGGAGTTTCAAGTCATTCCGAGAACTTTTGTTTTCTACACATAAAACAACATCATGGCAATTCTGCTGAAAACAGCGTCAGTCCAGGTTAGTTCCATTCAAATCATACAAGTTAGAGTCCAAAACAAGGGCAAAAGTGATTGGAAAAGTAGATACGTTGGAGATGTATCAACCCCCCCAAGCTTAAACCCTTGCTTGTCCTCAAGCAGTTCAGTTGACAAACTGAAAGAAATAAAGAAAAACTTTTACAAACTCTGTTTGCTCTTGTTGTTGTAAATATGTCAAGCTAGCGTTCGAGTTTTCAGCAAAGATTATAACTAACCATATTTGAAATAATTCTTAGGTCTCATGTTTACTCATATCAATAGCATAATCAACTAGCGAGCCATAATAATAAAACTCGGATGACAACACTTTCTCAAAACAATCATAATATGATATAACAAGATGGTATCTCGCTAGCCCTTTCTGAGACCGCGAAACATAAATGCAGAGCACCTTTAAAGATCAAGGACTGACTAGACATCGTAATTCATGGTAAAAGAGATCCAATAATAGTCACACCCAATATAAATTAACAGTAATGAATGCAAATGACAGCTGCGCTCTCCAGCTAGTGCTTTTTAATAAGAGGGTGACGACTCAACATAAAAGTAAATAGATAGGCCCTTCGCAGAGGGAAGCAGGGATTTGTAGAGGTGCCAGAGCTCGGTTTTGAAATAGATGTGAATAACATTTTGAGCGGTATACTTTGATTGTCAACATAACAACCAAGAGATGGCGATATCTTCCATACTACACACATTATAGGCGGTTCCCAAACAGAATGGTAAAGTTTATACTCCCCCTCCACCAACAAACATCAATCCATGGCTTGCTTGAAACAATGAGTGCCTCCAACATACATCAGGTCCCAGGGGGAGTTTTGTTTGCAATTATTTTTGATTTAGTTTGCATAAAGCATGGGACTGGGCATCCCGGTGACCAACCATTTATCTCGTAAGTGAGGACTGGAGTCCACTCCTCTTGAGAATAACCCGCCTAACATGGCAGATGCGGACATCCCTAGTTGATACATGAGCTATTCGAGCATACAAAACAGGATGATTATTTGAAGGTTTAGAGTTTGGCACATACAAATTTACTTGGAACGGCAGGTAGATACCGCATATAGGAAGGTATAGTGGACTCATCTGGAATAACTTTGGGGTTTAAGGGATTGGATGCGCAAGCAGTATTCCCGCTTAGTACAGGTGAAGGCTAGCAAAAGACTGGGAAGCGACCAACTAGAGAGCGGCAACAGCCATGTACATGCATTAAAATTAATAAACATTGGATGTAAGCATGAGTTGGATATAATCCACCATGAACATAAATATCGTGAAGGCTATGTTGATTTGTTTCAACTACATGCGTGAACATGTGCCAAGTCAAGTCACTTAAATCATTCAGAGGAGAATACCACCCTATCATACCACATCATAACCATTTTAATAGCATGTTGGCACGCAAGGTAAACCATTATAACTCATAGCTAATCAAGCATGGCACAAGCAACTATGATCTCTAATTGTCATTGCAAACATGTTTATTCATAACAAGCTGAATCAAGAACGATGAACTCATCATATTTACAAAAACAAAAGAGGTCGAGTTCGTACCAGCTTTTCTCATCTCAGTCAGTCCATCATATATCATCATAATTGCCTTTCACTTGCACGACCGAATGATGTGAATAATAATAAGAGTGCACGTGCATTGGACTAAGCTGGAATCTGTGAGCATTCAATAAACAGGAGAAGACAGAGCAATATGGGCTCTTTTGCCAGATAAACAATAATGCATATAAGAGCCACTTCAACAATTTAATCATGGTCTTCTCCTACTGACCCCCAGAGAGAGAAAAGAAATAAAACTATTTACACGGGAAAGCTCCCAACAAGCAAAAGAAGAACGGGAAATATTTTTGGGTTTTCTTTTTAATTACTACTACAAGCATGGAAAGTAAATTGATTAAAAGCTACAACTAATTTTTTTGGTTTTTCTTAAGGTTTATTAAACACACAAGAAGAAAGCATAAAAGGAAATAAACTAGCATGGATAATACAATGAAAGAGTATGAGCACCGACATCTAGCAATGAGTGTGTGTGAACATAAATGTAATGTCGGTGAGAAATACGTACTCCCCCAAGCTTAGGCTTTTGGCCTTAGTTGGTCTATGGCCATGGCTAGCCTGGCGGATATCCATAATAATAGTTGGGGTCGTACTGCGATGAGGAAGAAGAAGGCTCCGATTGCCACTGGCTGGCAATCATCTCCGGATCCCACTGATAGTTAGACTGTCGTGAAGGATCAAATTGTGGTTCCGGTTTTGGCTCCTCGGCTGGTGCAGGGTTCCGGTAGGCGTGGATAGCCGTCAACGGAACAAGGTACTTGCCTACAGTCAAATCAAGCAAAGAAGGAGCAGGCAAGGTAATAGTCTCAGGATGATGTTTATTAAAGCACAATTGATATTTAAGCTCTCCTGCCCTATTCTTAACAATAAAATCATGTGCCACCATACTTTTATAATGTAAATAAACACAAGGCAGCACTTTTTCTTCCTTCTCAGCATGCCTAATAGGTATGTTAAAATGTGCAGCTAGGCGTGTAGCATAGATGCCTCCAAAGATGGGACCCTTAGTATGGTTCATACTTAACCGTCTAGCATTAATGCCGCCCATACTAAAAGTGTTATCACTGTATAAACCTTGGAGCAGAATAATTATATCAGGGATACTAAGGTTTCCACAGTTTCCACGTCCAATTAAGCAACGACTAGCAAATAATGCAAAGTAACGTAAAACAGGAAAATGTATGCTAGTGATTCGTGCATCGGAAACCTTCCTAGTTTCCCCTACAGTGATAGTATTAATAAATCCCTCCACATCATCATGATGTGGTTCTTCTGTCTTGCCCCCAAAAGGGACTAAACAAATCCGATAAAAATCATAAAGTGACATCTCCTTATGCTCATCATATAAATGAAACTCCACCGTAGGTGGTGAGTTCCTAGAATGAAAATGAATGTTTTGCACAAAGGTATTTGTGAGTAAGAGATACTGATGGTATTGGTCGTGGAGGAAAGCGGTGAGGCCTGCATTATGAGCCAATTCATGAAAATATTCACAAATCCCGGCTGCTCTCAAGAAATCCTCGGAAGGCCATTCACACGCCCCAACCTCCGCGGTGCGCGACAAATTATACTTAGGCTTCGGTGCCTTTTCCTTCAAGCTTTGACTCGATGAGCCCCTCAATAATATCCTCATCATTTTATGAAAAATTCTGAAATTTTTAGTAACTTCAAAATAAAATTAAACCAAACTCAATAATATTGATAGCAACTACTCCTACAAGTACCTAGAGCCTATATCATGCATCAAAACTACTTTTGACCATATAAATTTGACATGCAAGCTCAAGAACAGGGTCACCTAAGCAGCAAAAAATTTCAATGAATTAAAGCACTAGAACAAAAACTAATTGGACCAATGGAGGAGTCACATACCAAGGAACAATCTCCCCAAGCAGTTTTGTGAGAGGTGCTTTGAGCAAGGAGATCGAAAATGGCAGCAAAACGAGCTTGGACTCGGGTTTGAGCTGGTTTTTCATGTTTGGGGGAGGAAGATGAAGTGTGTGGCTGAAAGAATAAGGGGAGGAGGGCCACCGTGGGATCACGAGGCAGGGGGGCGCGCCCTAGGAGGGTGGGCGCGCCCTCCACCCTCGTGGCAAGGTGCTTGGCCCCCTGGTGTGTTCTTTGTTCCATAAATCCTCAAATATTCTATAAAAAATCCTATTTAATTTTCAGGGCATTTGGAGAACTTTTATTTTCGAGGTATTTTTATATTGCACGGATAATCAGATAACAGACAGAAAATTATTTATTTTTACTTTATTTCAACTAAATAACAGAAAGTATAGAGAGGGTATAGAAGGTTGTGTTTCTAGTTTCATCCATCTCATGCTCATCAAAAGGAATCCACTAACAAGGTTGATCAAGTCTTGTTAACAAACTCATTCCGATTATCATGAAACAGGAGAAATTTGGAATAACACTAGGTTACCTCAACGGGGATATGCACATCCCCAATAATAAGTATATCATATTTCTTCTTGACAGTAGGAAGAGGAAATTCAAAACCTCCAAATATAATCGATGGAATTTTTCCAATAGAATTGATACTATGAACTTGAGGTTGTTTCCTCGGAAAGTGTACCGTGTGCTCATTACCATTAACATGAGAAGTGACATTGCCTTTGTTGCAATCAATAACAGCCCCTGCAGTATTAAGAAAAGGTCTTCCAAGAATAATAGACATACTATCATCCTCGGGAATATCAAGAATAACAAAGTCCATTAAAATAGTAACGTTTGCAACTACAATAGGCACATCCTCACAAATACCGACAGGTATAGCAGTTGATTTATCAGCCATTTGCAAAGATATTTCAGTAGGTGTCAACTTATTCAAATCAAGTCTATGATATAAAGAGAGAGGCATAACACTAACACCGGCTCCAAGATCACATAAAGCAGTTTTAACATAGTTTCTTTTAATGGAGCATGGTATAGTAGGTACTCGTGGATCTCCAAGTTTCTTTGGTATTCCACCCTTAAAAGTGTAATTAGCAAGCATGGTGGAAATTTCAGCTTCCGGTATCTTTCTTTTATTTGTAACAATATCTTTCATGTACTTAGCATAAGGATTTGTTTTAAGCATATCAATCAATCGCATACGCAAAAAGATAGGTCTAATCATTTCAGCAAAGCGCTCAAAATCCTCATCATCCTTTTTCTTGGATGGTTTGGGAGGAAAAGGCATGGGTTTCTGAACCCAAGGCTCTCTTTCTTTACCATGTTTCCTAGCAACAAAGTCTTTCTTATCATAACGTTGATTCTTTGATTGTGGGTTATCAAGATCAACAGTAGGTTCAATTTCTACATCATTGTCATTACTAGGTTGAGCATCATTATGAACATCATTATGAACATTTTGATTAGGTTCATGTTCATTGCCAGATTGAGTTTCAGCATCAGAAATAGAAATATCATTTGGATTATCAGGTGGTTCAGCAATAGGATCACTAGAAGTTTGCATAGTTCTATCATTTTTCTTTTTCTTCCTTTTAGAAGAACTAGGTGCATCAATATTATTTCTCTGAGAATCTTGCTCAATTCTCTTAGGGTGGCCTTCAGGATACAAAGGTTCCTGAGTCATTCTACCAGTTCTAGTAGCCACTTTAACAGCATAATCATTTTTCTTACTATTCATCTCATTGAGCAATTCCTTTTGAGCTTTAAGTACTTGTTCTACTTGAGTGGTAACCATAGAAGCATGTTTGCTAACAAGTTTAAGTTCACCTCTAATATTAGCCATATAATCACCCAAGTGTCCAAGCATATTTGAATTGTATTTTAATTGTCTACCAAAATAAGCATTAAAGTCTTCTTGCTTAGCCATAAATTTATCAAACTCATCTAAGCATGGGCTAGCAAACTTAGTAAATGGATTTCAGATTTATCATATCTATAGAGAGAATTTACCTTTACTACCTGTGTCGGGTTATCGAGGTATGGAGGTTCTTCAATAAATAAAGGATTAAGATCATATGTTTCTTCGGCAGGCGGTAAATTAAGTCCATGTATTTCTTCAATAGGAGGTAAATTCTTAACATCTTCAGCTTTAATACCTTTTTCATTCATGGATTTCTTTGCCTCTTGCATATCTTCAGGACTGAGAAATAGAATACCTCTCTTCTTCAGAGTTGGTTTAGGAATAGGATCATTAATTGGAGAAGGAGCTGGCTCAGGAGGTGCCCAATTATTTTCATTTTTCAACATATTATTCAATAAGATTTCAGCTTCATCCGGTGTTCTTTCCCTGAAAAGAGAACCAACACAACTATCTAGGTAATCTCTGGAAGCATCGGTTAGTCCATTATAAAAGATATCAAGTATTTCATTTTTCTTAAGAGGATGATCAGGCAAAGCATTAAGTAACTTGAGAAGCCTCCCCCAAGCTTGTGGGAGACTATCTTCTTTAATTTGCACAAAGTTGTATATTTCCTTTAAAGCAGCTTTCTTATGAGCAGGGAAATATTTAGCAGAGAAGTAGTAAATCATATCCTGGGGACTACACACACAACCAGGATCAAGAGAATTAAACCATATCTTAGCATCACCCTTTAATGAGAATGGAAATATTTTAAGGATATAAAAGTAGCGAGATCTCTCATCATTAGTGAACAGGGTAGCTATATAATTTAATTTAGTAAGATGTGCCACAACAGTTTCAGATTCATAGCCATGAAAAGGATCATATTCATAGCCATGAAAAGGTTCAGATTCAACCAAAGTAATTATATCAGGATCAACAGAGAATTCATAATCCTTATCAGCAACACAGATAGGTGAAGTAGCAAAAGCAGGATCAGGTCTCATCCTAGCATTTAGATATTGCTTATTCCATTTAGCTGATAACCTTTTGAGTTCATATCTATCTTTGCAAGCTAAAATGGCTAAAGATGCATCTTGATCAAATAAATAACCCTCAGGAATAACAAGTGATTCTTCATCACCACTTTCATCTTCATAATCAGATTCAATATTTTCAATCTCTCTAGCCCTAGCAAGTCGTTCCTCGAGAAAATCACTAAGTGGCATAGTAGTATCAGGCATAGAGGTAGTTTCATCATAAGTATCATGTATAGCAGAAGTAGCATCATCAATAACATGCGACATATCAGAGCGAATAACAGAAGCAGGTTTAGGTGTCGCAAGCTTACTCAAAACAGAAGGTGAATCAAGTGCAGAGCTAGATGGCAGTTCCTTACCTCCCCTTGTAGTTGAGGGATAGATCTTGGTTTTTGGATCTCTCGAGTTCTTCATAATGATAAGCAGATATATATCCCAAGTGACTCAAAGAATAGAGCAATGATCCCTGGCAACAGCGCCAGAAATTAGTTGTGATAACCCACAAGTATAGGGGATCGCAACGGATTTCAAGGGTAGAGTATTCAACCCAAATTTATTGATTCGACACAAGGGGAGCCAAAGAATATTCTCAAATATTAGCAGCTGAGTTGTCAATTCAACCACACCTGGAAACTTAATATATGTAGCAGAGTGTTTAGTAGCAAAGTAATATGATAGTGATGGTAATGGTAACAAAAGATAATGAAAGCAAAGTAATGTTTTTGGTATTTTGTAGTGATTGTAACAATATCAACGGGAAAGTAAATAAGCGTAAACCACTATATGGAAAGCTCGTAGGCATTGGATCAATAATGGGTAATTATGTCGGATGCGGTTCATCATGTAACAGTCATAACATGGGGTGACATAGAACTAGCTCCAATTCGTCAATGTAATCTGGGCATGTATTCCGAATATAGTCATACGTGCTTATGGAAAAGAACTTGCATGACATCTTTTGTCCTACCCTCCCGTGGTAGTGGGGTCTTAATGGAAACTAAGGGATATTAAGGCCTCCTTTTAATAGAGAACCAGAACAAAGCATTAGCACATAGTGAATACATGAACTCCTCAAACTACGGTCATCAATGGTAAGTATCCCGATTATTGTCACTTCGGGGTTAACGGATCATAACACATAATAGGTGACTATAGACTTGCAAGATAGGATCTAGAACTCTCATATATTGATGAAAACATAATAGGTTCAGATATGAAATCATGGCACTCGGGCCCTAGTGACAAGCATTAAGCATAGAAAAGGCATAGCAACATCAATCTCAGAACATAGTGGATACTAGGGATCAAACCCTAACAAAACTAACTCGATTACATGATAAATCTCATCCAACCCATCACCGTCCAGCAAGCCTATGATGGAATTACTCACGCACGGCGGTGAGCATCATGAAATTGGTGATGGAGGATGGTTGATGATGACGACAGCGATGAATCCCTCTCTCCGGAGCCCCGAACGGACTCCAGATCAGCCCTCCTGAGAGGTTTTAGGGCTTGGCGGCGGCTCCGTATCGTAAAACGCGATGATTTCTTCTCTCCTATTTTTTTTCTCCCCGAAAGCAGTTATATAGAGTTGGAGCCGGGAGGTCTCCAGGGGGCCCACGAGGTAGGGGCGTGCCCTAGGGGGGCGCCCCCACCCTCATGACAAGGGTGTGGGCCCCCTGGTCTTCATCTTTGGCGAGGATTTTTTATTATTTATTGTAAGATATTCTGTGGAGTTTCAGGTCATTCCGAGAACTTTTGTTTTCTACACATAAAACAACATCATGGCAATTCTGCTGAAAACAGCGTCAGTCCGGGTTAGTTCCATTCAAATCACACAAGTTAGAATCCAAAACAAGGGAAAACGTGTTTGGAAAAGTAGATACGTTGGAGATGTATCAGACCCCAACATGGCAAGCTACCGCTTCCTCGTCCAGAAGCTGTCCGGATCCTTCGAGGGCTGCGAGTTCCTCCATGTCCCGCGCGCGGAGAACGAAGCAGCCAACACGCTCGCCAAGATCCCGGCAAGCCATCCCGTCCGGCGTCTCCCTCGAGCACCTGCGCAAGCCGTCCGTCAAGCCATCGCCGGACTCCAAGTCCATCCATGTTCCAGACGACCCGGCCGCACCTCAACCCGGCCCGGGTTCAGCCCGGGGACTGCTGAAGCCGGCCCGGGGGCTGCTCAGCTCGACCCGGCCACCATCGTCCCAGACCCGGCCGTCGCCATAGCCGACCCGGGGGCTGCTCAACCCGGCTCGGGGGCTGCCGACTCAGAACCCACCATGGTGGCCGTCTTCGCCGTGGTTACGGCTCCATCTTGGGCCCTCCCAATATCGGAATTATTGGAGAGAGGGGTTCTCCCCATGGATGAGACCGAAGCCCGGCAAGTGCAGCGTCGGGCGTCCGCCTACAGCATCATCAACAACGAGCTCGTCAAGCGTAGCTCCACCGGCGTGTTCCAGCGCTGCATCAAGTAGGAGCTGGGCATCGACATCCTCCGCGACATACACCAGGGCGAGTGCGGGCACCACGCCGCATCACGATCCCTGGTGGCCAAGGCGTTCCGCCACGGTTTCTACTGGCCCACGGCCCTCGAAGATGTCGATTCGCTCGTCCTCAAGTGTGAGGGATGCCAGCGCTTCAGCAAACGCAACCACCAGCTGGCGTCAGCACTCCGCACCATACCGATCGCCTGGCCCTTCGCGGTCTGGGGACTCGACATGGTGGGACCCTTCAAAACCGCTCGAGGCGGCACGATGCACTTGCTGGTGGCAGTGGACGAATTCACCAATTGGATTGAGGCAAGACCAATCAAGAAACTTGACGGGCCAACAGCCGTTCGATTCATCAAGGACATAGCGGTGCGCTACGGCATGCCAAACAGCATCATCACCGACAACGGCACCAACTTCGCCAAGGGCGCGCTCGAACAATACTGCTCCGTCTCCGGCATCCGCCTCGACCTGGCCTCCGTTGTGCATCCGCAGTCCAACGGGCAGGTCGAGCAGGCCAATGGACTCATCATGTCCGACGTTAAGCCGTGACTCGTCGAGCCGCTCATCCGCTCACCCGGCAGCTGGCTTGACGAGTTGCCAGCCATTCTCTGGAGTCTACGCACCACGCCGAATCGGTCGACTGTGTTCACCCTGTTCTTCCTCGTCTATCGAGCCGAAGCCGTCATCCCGACCGACGTCGAGTTCGACTCGCTGCGCGTCGCGATGTACACCGAAGCCAAAGCCAGAGAAGCCTGCGAAGACGGCGTCGACCTACTCGAAGAAGCACGCCTCCTGGAACTCAGTCGCTCGGCCATCTACCAACAACGCCTGAGGCACTACCACAGCAAGAAGATCAACCCCCTTGCGTTCCGCGAGGGCGACCTCGTCCTCCGACTCGTCCAAGAGATTGCAGGCCGGCACAAGCTGTCCCCTCCATGGGAGGGCCCATTCATCGTGAGCAAGGCCTTGCGCGACCGCAATGCCTACTACCTCATCAACGCACGCAAGTCAAGGAAGCGCAAGAAGGACACGTCGGTGAAGAAACGACCCGGCCGTGGAATGCGGAACTCCTCTGCCCGTTTTACAGTTAGCCGCACGAGCGTATGTATCGTTGCCTTATGTAAACGCGTGAAATTACGGGGTCCCCGAACAAGACTCGGGGGCTGCCTTTTGTCGACCAATTTATTGTGTCCTATTTTCTTGCATCACTATACCACTGAACCCGTCCACCGGTCCGACTCGCTCGACCCGGGGGCTCGGGGGCTGGCCGGCTCGGTCGCCACCCCGCCGCCTTACTTGGTGATTCCTGATAAAGTTAGGACGCCGCGGTCCCCCACTTCGCCCTAAAGCCATAGATCCAGCTTTGGCTGTCGGCTGGCAAGCACAACGGGCCAAAGCTCCTTTACGATTCATACAC
Source organism: Triticum urartu (assembly GCF_056163025.1). Taxonomy (NCBI): domain Eukaryota; kingdom Viridiplantae; phylum Streptophyta; class Magnoliopsida; order Poales; family Poaceae; genus Triticum; species Triticum urartu. The sequence continues at coordinate 212,997,369 of NC_141875.1, forward strand.
TAAGTCAAAGGCTGCCAGGTCGATCAACCCGACTAACCATTCATCAAATGAACAGCCACACGACCGACTGCTCGCCAACCGGCTTCGCCGGATTGCCGCCAGCCGGCCCAGTGGGTGTTTCTCTCACGCTCAATATTTCGAGGGACCCAAGTCCTGCGCACTCCTCTCAAAGAACCGAACTCCTTGTCACGGACCGGAGCCTCGGCCGTCTGACTCGTGGGGGGGGGGGGAGGTTTGAGAAAGGAAAAACGCATGAAATCGGTCCAAAAAACGGAAGGCAAAAAGCAAAAGCACCCACGACATCTACACAAGTATTTAAGAAAAGGCCCACGGCCCGAGTTCATTACACCCTAAAAACCCCCAGTGGGTGGGTGGACCTGCTATTTAACAAATTATTACACAAAGTGTCTCAGGCATCTCCAGCGCCGCGTCGCGACGTTGAAGACTCTCCCTTGGCGGCCTCCAGATCCAGCGAGGTGCCGGTGTCCTCCTCAGCACCCGCGTCGCGGTAGACGCCTATCTCCTCCGAGCTCCCCTTCGGATCTTGGAAGAGCAAGCCGTAGTCCTCACCATCCACGGCCCTGCCGTCTACCGTCTGCTCCGGATGGAACTCATCGTGGAAGGCGAACTCGGTGATGTAGCTGGCCCGGGAGGCGATCCGGCCGGCTTGCTCCTGCAAGTGCTGCTCCAAACCGGCCCGCTGGCCCATCAACGCATCCAGCTGCAGGTCCGGATGCCAGGACAACGCGAACTGGAGCGCCATCTCAGCACCAGCACGAGTGGCGGAGACACGCCACTCGCCAAGCCGGTCTGGCCCCATCTCCAACCAACGCGCCAGGCGCGAGAAACTGCTTGGTTGGACGGAGCCCGGACATAGCGCTGCCGTCATTGCGGTGCCGGCCTGGGACAGCCGTCCCAACTGCGTTCTCAGGACCTGCAGGCGGGCCTCAGCGGCAGCGACGATCTCCGAGAAGGTCCAGGCCAACCGCGGATCCGTCCCGGACCCAACGACGCCGGTCGGGTCGCGCTGATGGCGGACGGCTTCCCCCGCCAGCCGCTGCGTCTCCGGGAAGGCCCTTGCCGCAAAGGAAGAAGCAAGTTAGAAGAAGAACGACAAGGAAGAAATGCCGGATCTCGACCCGGCAAACGACATGAAAAAGCACTTACTGGAGAAGGACTCTTCCAGGTGCTGCGCTTCAAGCAGCGTACCACGCCGCTCCCGTTCGATGGCGCGATCGCGCTCCTTGAGCGCCTTCTCCAGATCGGCCGCCTTGGCAAGGGCCACCTTCAGCTCGCCGTCCTTGTCTTCGTCCGCCTTCTCGGCCGCCTCGCGACGACGGGCCTCGTCCTAACGGGCCCCCTCAGCCGTGGTGACCTGCTCCCGTAGGCGATCCACCTCGGCCTGGAGTCGGCCCTTGTCGTCGGCCAGCTGGCCGCGCTGCTGGTCCGCCTCCACCAGGGCATGCTGTGCCTCTGCCACCTTAGCGGCTTCCGCCTTAAGGTGCTCCACCTCGGCCTCGAGGCGGCTCTTGTGACCTGTCAGTTGCTCATGCAGCTGGTTGGCCTCGTCAAGAGACCGTCGAGCCGTGGCTGCCTCCGCCCTCGCCTACGCCGCCTCGACGCCAAGACGGCCGGTGTCGGCAACGAGCCGGTCATAGTGATGACCGGCTTGGAGCAGACGAGTCCGCCAGGACAGCACCTCAGCTGCGAAGAAGGACTCAGCAGAAGAAAAAGCAAGACTTAAGATTTGGCCCAACTGTTACACAGTTGGCCCGAATCTCGGGGGCTACACCCAGTGGGTGCACTAGCGCACTCCCACTAGAAAAGGGCACAAGAATACCTGCGGCGAGGCGGAGCTCCTCCTCCTTGGCGGCAAGCTGCGCCTTGAGCTCCCAGTGCTTGCCCAGGAGGCGATTGTAGGCAGCAACCCGGAAGGCGTCAAGATGCTGAAGAGAGCAAAGGTCAGAACAAGGCTAACACTCTAAAGATTCGACCCAACTACTACATAGTTGTCCCAAACCTCGGGGGCTACACCTAGTGGGTACGCTGGCACGCCCCCACAAAGAAGAAATTACAAGAAAACTTACTAGAACGGTGCACTCCAGGTCGCGCGTCCGCTCCACCTCGGCCTAGGCGAAGGCCTCGAGCCGTTCCGTCCGGCCTCGCAGGCGGCGACTGACGGCGTCCAGCGCCGCCTCCTCCTGGGTCTAAGGCCCGAAGACAACGGCGCTCCCGCTCCGCGCCGGCTACGGTACGACAGCTTGCGGCCTCCCTGCCGGGGCACCAAGGCATACTCCCCGCTGACCGCTAGCGACGCGGCCAGCACATCCTCCGACGCCCCTCCCGGCGCCGATGACAACCCGGACGCTGGGACGACCTACGTCGCCGTCTCTGACCCAGCTGCCGGGGCGGCCTCTGGCACCGCCGCCCGCGGTGCCTCCTCCAAAACCGGCGGTGCCTCCGACACCGCCGCCCGCAGCGTCTCTTCCAAGATGGTGCTGCCTCCACCACCATCAGCCCCCGCTTGCCCGACCACGTCGGCCCGCGGCGGGGAGTCATCCGCCACCTCCACGACCGCCCGGTCGGGGATCACCACCTTAGCCCGGCCTCCCCGGCCGCGCTCCCTCACCGACGACAGTTCAAAGACCGTTGCCGCCACCGCCGTGCCCTCCGGCATCTCGCGCTAGGCCGGCTCCGTGCCGTCTCGCGCCCATGTCGCCGCCACGTAGGTCCAAGCACGGACCGACGCCACCTTCAGCTCCGCCTCGGCCCGGTTCCTGTCCCGCCAGGCCACGACTTTGGCATCGTTCAGATCCAGGCCAAGGTCCAAGTCGGCCTGTTCCTCCACCTCGGCCTGGTCGGCGAGGTCGGACTAGCTCCTGCGGAACTCGGCCCCTTCGGTGGCCGCGGCTTCCGCCGCCGCCCTCACCAGCGCGATTGGCGATCTGAAGAAGAAGACAGAATGAGCGCAAAAGAAACAAAACTAGCTCAAGAAAAGAAAAGCTGAGCGTAAACAAGAAATGAAGCTTACCCCACCAAGACCGGTACCGGGGTTGGCCCCCCATGCCCGCCACCGCGCTTCCTCTTGGCCGGCCTCCCAGCCTCGGCTAGGTCCGCCGTGCGCTTCGGGGCCTGGGGTCGCGGCGCGACGCTGTCTTTCCCATGCGGGCGGCTCGGCACCGCCCCATGCGAGGACCCAGCTCCGCCCACGTCGCCGCCTCCCCCGCCCAACGCCGCTACACCAACAACTGGCGTCAGCACCAACCGTTCCGTGCCACGGTCAGTAACCCAAGACACATGAAGAAAAATGTGAGACTTACCCGCGCGACGCCCAGCCGGCGTCGGACTCGGCCTCCTCCTTCCTGCCACGAGTCGCGGGCTCCTCTGGCGCCACCGGCGCCACCTGTGACGAGGCCCATGCGTAAGGATGTCGAATCACGTTCAGAAGTACCACCTGCGTCGCGTCAGGACGGATGAGAAGGTGCACGGCGGCAAAGTAAGAAGACTAGACACTCACCTGCGGCGCCAGGTTCGACTGGCTGTACGGCGCCTTGCCGAACTCCCAGTCCTCCCCAAGGTTGGCCTTGGAGATGTCATTCACGCCGCGCGTGACCTGCGCCGCGGACAGACGCGTCGACCCCATGCGGTTGGGGTCTTGAAGGCCGACCATCTCGCCGATGAGGCAGGAGCACCCCTGAAGCGGAAGGACCCGACACTTGATGAACGCGACGAGGAGGTCGGTGCCGGTGAGCCCCTCCTGCATCCTCATCACCGTCACCCGCTCGCAGAGATTGACGATCTCCTACAACGGGCACCTGGGCGAGTAGCCCCAGTTCGTCTTCGCCCGCGGCGGTGCGATGGCGAAGGCCGGAAGATTGATGCGATCCGCGCCAAGGTTGTGGACGTAGAAGGAGTTCTACCACTTCTTGGCAGAATTCTCCAGTGGGATCTTGGGGAAATCCACCCCGACCGCTTCAAGATGACGGCGGTGCCGCAGTCGGCGAACTCTCCGGCCGACGGGCCCTGCTGCTTCAAGGAGAAGAAGCGCGCCCAGAGGTCGATCGAAGGCTCGACCCCCAGGTACCCCTCGCAGAGGGTGACGAAGCCGGAGAGCTGGACAATGGTGCCGGCGCCAAGATGATGCGGCTGGAGCCCAAAGTACTCCAAGAACACACGGAAGAAGGTGCTCACCGGCAGCCCGAATCTGCGCTCGAAGTGCAAGAGGAAGACCACGCGTTCCTACCCCTCGGGCCGAGGCCTCTGCTCGCCCCACGGCAGGCGGACGCTGACGTCCGTCTCCCGCGGCAGGCGCCGCGTCGCCCGGAGTTGGGCGATGTCCTCGGAGGTGACGCTCGAGTCCATCCAGGAGCCCGATGGAAGCGACATGATCAAAGAAGGAGGATGGAGAGAAGGAGCTCTGCTCGGAGCAGCGGGCGCCACAGTGTGTCAAGTTGCGAAGAGCGGAGCGAGAGCAAAGGGACAGGAGGGCGCGAGCGAGAATAATGTCCGCCGCCCCTGCCCCCCAATTTATAACCCTCGGTTTGAACGTGGGGAAGTGGGATCGTCTGCACGCACCCGTTCCACTACCCCATAATAAGTGCGCACGTACACGCGCAGTAACTGCCCGGGGAAGAGCAACCGGCCCCGGGACGCCGCAATAAATCCGCGCGCTTGGGCCAAGGGCGCGCGGCGGTGGGCCCCAGCCCACCGCTCGGTCCCTTCACGCGCGTGGCCTGTCAGGCCCCTCCGACTTCCGGGCACCACGTGGCGCCTGCGCAAAGCCCGAGGTATTGCCTCAGGATTCGCTAGACTTCTTGGTCCCCACCACGGCTGGGATACCAAGATCCGGTTTCTGAGAAAACCGGCACACAGTGGGTGTTGCCGGACCCGGCGCTCGCAGAATCCACCTTGCTTAACGGGGAACTGCGAAGGCCCACTCATCCTAAGACGGCGGACCTTCACAGCTTCGGGGACTACTGTCGGGGGGATGGACCCCAGGCAGGCAACGGAACCCGGATCCTCTTCAAAAAACAACGGGGTTGGTACTGCCCCTCAATACCGGCATGCGCTTGGCCGCGTCGCTTGACCCGGCCAAGCCCCACAAGCCGTCCAGACTAGCTAACCCGGCAAGACACGTCGACTCGGCCCCAACAACTAGCGCAAGACAGCCGAACCTGGCACGACCAAAGCCTCCTCAACAAGCCAGTGCCACCCGTGGCGTGCTACACAATCCAGCCGCGGGTCCACTCCCGTCCCATCCAGGTTGTATGATGAGACAAGACTTCAATCAATGATGACCGAGGTGATAGTGCCCCGCCCATGCCTCGGGTCAGCGGGTACGTAGCAGCAGTGCCCCTCACCTACCCGCTGACCAGGGCCGGCGTGGCTACAGTGCCCCCGCCTTCACCGCTGACAACAGTGAGCGGCGACTTGACGGAGAGCACTGTACACGACTCGACATGGCCACGCCCTGACGATCGACAAGACAGAGCACAGTCCCCCTAGGCATGCGGGGCCCGCACCTAGGGGAACCCGGTGAACCACAAGCCCACAGCGGGACCCAGCCCGGGTTCCCGGACACCGACAATACGGACCCACCGACTTGTTACATTACCATTGTACCCCCGGCGGGTTGGACTATAAAACCCCCCGGGAGCTCGCGATTGCAACACAACAGAGAGAACTCTTTCCATCACACACACCTAGTGAGCAACACCCAAGGAGAGGGAACTGCCTAAGCCTTGGCCAGCTTCCTTCCTCCTCCATACAGCTCCAGGAGCAACATTGTACTATCGATCATTCCACAACACTCGGCAGGACTAGGGGTATTATCTCTCCGGAGAGCCCCGAACCTGGGTATGTCCGGCGTCCCGCGCCCGCTCATGCCAACCTCGCCTCTGGAGTCCACCAGCACCCTCGAGCCTCCTCCTCTCTTTAGCCATCCCTTGGCATCTGTCGTGCGCCCACCACGACAGATAGTAAGATAAATATTTTTGGTATTTTGTTGTATAGATTGGAAAGTAATGATTGCAAAATAGTAAACGAGATGCGATAATAAAAGAGATGCAATATAATAAGAAAGAGACCCGGGGGCCATAGGTTTCACTAGTGGCATCTCTCAAGATAGCATGTATTACAGTGGGTGAACAAATTACTGCCGAGCAATTGATAGAAAAGTGCATAGTTATGAAGATATCTAAGGCAATGATCATGAATATAGGCATCAGTCCGTGTCAAGTAGTTCGAAACGATTCTGCATCTACTACTATTACTCCACACATCGACCACTATCCAGCATGCATCTAGAGTATTAAGTTCATAAGAATAGAGTAACACATTAAGCAAGATGACATGATACAGAGGGATAAACTCAAGCAATATGACATAAACCCCATCTTTTTATCCTCGATGGAAACAATACAATACGTGCCTTGCTGCCCCAACTGTCATTGGGAAAGGACACCACAAGATTGAACCCAAAGCTAAGCACTTCTCCCATTGCAGGAAAGATCAATCTAGTAGGCTAAACTAAACCGATAATTCAAAGAGACTTGCAAATATATCAAATCATGCATATAAGAATTCAGAGAAGAACCAAATAATATTCATACATAATCAAGTTCATAAACCCACAATTCATCAGATCTCGGCAAACACACCGCAAAAGAGTATTACATCGAATAGATCTCCAAGAAGATCAAGGAGAACTTTGTATTGAAGATCAAAGAGAGAGAAGAAGCCATCTAGCTAATAACTATGGACCCGAAGGTCTGCGGTAAACTACTCACGCTTCATTGGAGAGGCTATGGTGTTGATGTAGGAGCCCTCCGTGATCGATTCCCCCTCCGGCAGATTGCCGGAAAAGGCCCCAAGATGGGATCTCACGGGTACAGATGGTTACGGCGGTGGAAAAGTGGTCTCGTGGCTCTCTGGTGTTTCTAGGGTATAAGAGTATATATAGGCGAAAGAAGTACGTCGGTGGAGCTCCATGGGGCCCACGAGGGTGGGCGCGCGCCTACCCCCCTGGGCGCGCCCTCCTGCCTCGTGGCCGCCTCACGGAGTTCCAGACTTCCACTCCAAGTCTCCTGGTTTTCTTTCGGTCCAAGAAAGATCATCATGAAGGTTTCATTTCGTTTGGTATTCCTTTTCCGCGAAACACTGAAATAGGAAAAAAACAGAAAGTGGCACTGGGCCTTTGGTTAATAGGTTAGTCCCAAAAAATAATATAAAAGAGCATATTAAAGCCCATTAAACATCCAAAACAGATAATATAATAGCATGAAACAATCAAAAATTATAGATACGTTGGAGACGTATCAAGCATCCCCAAGCTTAATTCATGCTCGTCCTCGAGTAGGTAAATGATAAAAACAGAATTTTTGATGTGGAATGCTACCTAAGATATTTATCAATGTAATTTTCTTTATTGTGGCATGAATGTTCAGATCTGAAAGATTCAAGACAAAAGTTTAATATTGACATAAAAATAATAATACTTCAAGCATACTAACAAAGTAATTATGTCCTCTCAAAATAACATGGCGAAAGAAAGTTCATCCCTACAAAATCATATAGTTTGGTTATGCTCCATATTCGTCACACAAACTATTCAAATCATGCACAACCCTGATGACAAGCCAAGCAATTGTTTCATACTTTAGTAATCTCAAACCTTTTCAACTTTCACGCAATACATAAGCATGAGCCATGGACATAGCACTATAGGTGGAATAGAGTGGTGGTTATGGAGAAGACAAAAAGGAGGAAGATGGTCTCACATCAACTAGGCGTATCAATGGTCTATGGAGGTGCCCATCAATAGATGTCAATGTGAGAGAGTAGGGGTTGCCATGCAACGGTGCACTAGAGCTATAAATGTATGAAAGCTCAACAAAAGAAACTAAGTGGGTGTGCATCCAACTTGCTTGCTTGCGAAGACCTAGGGCATTTGAGGAAGCAAATCCTTGGAATATACAAGCCAAGTTCTATAATGAAAATTTCCCACTAGTATATGAAAGTGACAAAATAAGAGACTCTCTATCATGAAGATCATGGTGCTACTTTGAAGCACAAGTGTGGAAAAAGGATAGTAGCATTGTCCCTTCTCTCTTTTTCTCTTATTTTTTTTCTTTTCTTGGGCCTTCCTTTTTTTATTTGGCCTTTCTCTTTTTTTTCCTCACGTGGGACAATGCTCTAATAATGATGATCATCACACTTCTATTCATTTACAATGCATAGATTACAACTTGATACTTAGAACAAAAATATGACTCTATATGCGTGCCTCCGGCGGTGTACCGGGATGTGCAATGAATCAAGAGTGACATGTATGAAAAAATTATGAACGGTGGCTTTGCCACAAATACGATGTCAACTATATGATCATGCAAGGCAATATGACAATGATGGAGCGTGTCATAATAAACGGAACAGTGGAAAGTTGCATGGCAATATATCTTGGAATGGCTATGGAAATGCCATAATAGGTAGGTATGGTGGTTGTTTTGAGGAAGATAAATGGTGGGTTTATGGTACCAGCGAAAGTTGTGCGATACTAGAGAGGATAGCAATGGTGGAAGGGTGAGAGTGCGTATAATCCATGGACTCAACATTAGTCATAAAGAACTCACATAATTATTGCAAAAATCTACAATTCATCAAAAACCAAGCACTATGCGCATGCTCCTAGGGGGGTATATTGGTAGGAAAAGACCATAGCTCGTCCCCGACCGCCACTCATAAGGAAGACAATCAAAGAAATACCTCATGCTTCAAATTTGTTACACAACAGTTACCATTGGTGCATGCTACGGGACTTGCAAACCTCAACACAAGTATTTCTCAAATTCACAATTACTCAACTAACATGACTCTAATATCACCATCCTCATGTCTCAAAACAATCATCAAGTATCAAACTTCTCCTACTATTCAACGCACTTTAAATGGAAGTTATTATTATACCCATCTTGGATGCCCATCATATTAGGACTAATTTTATAACCAAAGCAAATTACCATGCTATTCTAAAAGACTCTCAAGGTAATATAAGTGAAGCATGAGAGATCAATAATTTCTATAAAATAAAACCACCACCGTGCTCTAAAAAGATATAAGTGAAGCACTAGAGCAAAATTGTATAGCTCAAAATATATAAGTGAAGCACATAGAGTACTCTAATAAATTTTGATTCATGCGTGTCTCTCCCAAAATGTGTGTACAGTAAGGATGATTGTGGTAAAATAAAAAGTGAAGACTCAAATCACACAAGACGCTCCAAGCAAAACACATATCATGTGGTGAATAAAAATATAGCCTCAAGTAAAGTTACCGGTAGACGAAGACGAAAGAGGGGATGCCTTCCGGGGCATCCCCAAGTTTAGGCTTTTGGTTGTCCTTGAATTTTACCTTGGGGTGCCTTGGGAATCCCCAAGCTTAGGATCTTGCCATTCCTTGTTCCAAAATCCATCAAATCTTTACCCAAAAACTTGAAACTCAACAGAAAATCTTGTGAGCTCCGTTACTATAAGAAAATATACCACCACTTTAAGGTACTGTAATTAACTCATTTTTTATTTATATTGGTCTTAAACCTACTATATCCCAACTTCTCTATGGTTCATACCCCCGATACTAGCCATAGATGCATCAAAATAATCAAACAACACGTGAAAAATAGAATCTGTCAAAACAGAATAGTCTGTAGCAATTTGTAGGTTTCGAATACTTTTGTAACTCCAAAAATTCTAAACAATTAGGACGACCAGGAAAATTTGTATATTGATCTATTGCAGTTGGAATTGGTATTTTATCGCTCTCTGCTAAAAAGTGAAAATTATTTGCATGAGCGCATACTTTATGTTTTTATCAGCAAGATCAAACAACAATCACCCAAGAAGATCCTAAAGGCTTTACTTGGCACAAACACTAATTAAAACATAAAAAAACACAATCATAACAGAGGCTAGATAAATTATTTATTACAAAACAGTACCAAAAAGTAAAGAACAAAAATAAATTGGGTTGCCTCCCAACAAGCGCTATCGTTTAACGCCCCTAGCTATAGGCATAAAAGCAAGAATAGATCTAGGTATTGTCATCTTTGGTATGCAATCCATAAGTGTCTCTCATAATAGATTCATAAGGTAATTTAATTTTCTTCCTAGGAAAGTGTTCCATGCCTTTCCTTAACAGAATTTGGAATTTAATATTTCCTTCTTTCATGTCAATAATTGCACCAATCGTTCTAAGGAAAGGTCTGCCAAGAATAATAGGACATGTAGGATTGCAATCTATATCAAGAACAAAATCTACGGGCACATAATTCCTATTTGCAACAATAAGAACGTCGTTAATTCTTCCCATAGGTTTCTTAATGGTGGAATCCGCAAGATGCAAATTTAAAGAACAATCATCAAATTCACGGAAACCTAGCACATCACACAAAGTTTTGGGAATCGTGGAAACACTAGCACCCAAATCACATAAAGCATGGCATTCATAATCTTTAATCTTAATTTTAATAGTAGGTTCCCACTCATCATAAAGATTTCTAGGGATAGAAACTTATAGTTCAAGCTTTTCTTCATGGGATTGCATTAAAGCATCAACGATATGTTCAATAAAAGCTTTATTTTGACCATAAGCATGAGGAGATTTAAAATGGATTGCAACAAGAAAATAAAATCTATCAAAGAGCAATTATCATAATTAAATTCATTGAAATCCAAAATAGTGGGTTCATTACTATGTAAAGTTTAGACCTCTTCAATCCCACTTTTATTATTTTTTGCATAAAGATCTAAAAACTCCGAATCATTGGGATGCCTTTTAGCTAAAGTTGACTCATATCCAGTCCCATCTTTACCAAGATTCATATTGGAAAACAAAGATTTAATAGGAGACACATCCATCACTTTTAGATCTTCATCATTATTATCATGAAAACTAGAAGAACACGCTTTCACAAAGCAACCTTTTTTAGCACGCATCCTAGTGGTTTTTTCTTTGCACTCATCAATGGAAATTCTCATGGCCTTGAGAGACTCATTGATGTCATGCTTAGGTGGAATAGATCTAAGTTTCAAAGAATCAACATCAAGAGAAATTCTATCCATGTTCCTAGCCAACTCATCAATCTTAAGCAATTTTTCTTCAACCAAAGCATTGAAATTCTTTTGCGAACTCATAAACTCTTTAACACTAATCTCAAAATCAGAGGGCATCTTATTAAAATTTCCATAATAGTTGTTGTAGGCATTACCATAATTATTAAAGGAATTACTAGGAAACGGCCTAGAATTAAAGTTTCCTCTATACACGTTGTTACCAAAATTGTTCCTACCAACAAAATTCACATCCATAGATTCATTATCATTCTCAATCAAACTGGATAAAGGCATATCATTAGGATCAGAAGAAACACTTTTATTAGCAAACAATTTCATAAGTTCATCCATCTTTCCACTCAAAACATTAATCTCTTCAATTGCATGTACATTTTTACTAGTGGATCTTGCAGTGTGCCATTAAGAATAATTAACCATAACATTGTCTAGGAGTTTAGTAGCTTCTCCTAAAGTGATTTCCATAAAAGTGCCTCCCGCGGCCGAATCTAAAAGATTTCTAGAAGCAAAATTCAACCAGGCATAAATTTTTTGTATAATCATCCACAAATTCAAACCATGAGTAGGGAAATTACGTATCATTAATTTCATCCTGTCCCAAGCTTGTGCAACATGGTCATGATCAAGTTGCTTAAAATTCATAATATCGTTCCGAAGGGAGATAATTTTAGCAAGGGGAAAATACTTAGAGATAAAAGCATCTTTGCACTTATTCCATGAATCAATACTATTTTTAGGCAAAGAAGAGAACTAAGTTTTAGCACGATCTCTAAGCGAAAACGGAAATAGCTTAAATTTAACAATATCATTATCCACATCTTTCTTCTTTTGCATATCGCACAAATCTACAAAGTTGTTTAGATGGGTAGCCACATCTTCACTAGGAAGGCCAGAAAATTGATCTTTCATAACAAGATTCAAAAAAGGGTATTAATTTCACAAGATTCAGCATTGGTTGTAGGAGGAATTGGAGTGCTAATAAAATCATTGTTGTTGGTATTGGAAAAGCCACACAATTTAGTATTATCTTGAGCCACCATGACAGACAATCAATCAAACACACAAGCACACAAGAAGCAAGAGAAAAGAGATGAATGGAAGAGGGGCGAATAAAATGGCAAAGGTGAAGTGGGGGAGAGGAAAACGAGAGGCAAATGGCAAATAATGTAATGCGAGGGAGAAGAGTTTATGATGGGTACTTGGTATGTATTGACTTGGCGTAGATCTCCCCGGCAACGGCGCCAGAAATCCTTCTTGCTATCCCTTGAGCATGCGTTGGTTTTCCCTTGAAGAGGAAAGGGTGATGCGGCAAAGTAGCATAAGTATTTCCCTTAGTTTTTGAGAACCAAGGTATCAATCCAGTAGGAGACAATGCACAAGTCACCTAGTACCTACACAAACAGTTAAGAACCTCACAACCAATGGGATAAAAGGGGTTGTCAATCCCTTCACGGTCCCTTGCGAAAGTGAGATCTGATAGAGATAGTATGATAAATATTTTTGGTATTTTGTTGTATAGATTGGAAAGTAATGATTGCAAAATAGTAAACGAGATGAGATAATAAAAGATATGCAATATAATAAGAAAGAGACCTAGGGGCCATAGGTTTCACTAGTGGCTTCTCTCAAGATAACATGTATTACGGTGGGTGAACAAATTACTACCGAGCAATTGATAGAAAAGTGCATAGTTATGAAGATATCTAAGGCAATGATCATGAATATACGCATCACGTCCGTGTCAAGTAGATCGAAATTATTCTGCATCTACTACTATTACTCCACACATCGACCGCTATCCAGCATACAACTAGAGTATTAAGTTCATAAGAACAGAGTAATGCATTAAGCAAGATGACATGATGTAGAGGGATAAACTCAAGCAATATGACATAAACCCCATCTTTTTATCCTCGATGGCAACAATACAATACGTGCCTTGCTGCCCCTACTATCACTGGGAAAGGACACCACAAGATTGAACATAAAGCTAAGCACTTCTCCCATTGCAAGAAAGATCAATCTAGTAGGCCAAACTAAACCGATAATTCGAAGAGACTTGCAAAGATATCAAATCATGCATATAAGAATTGAGAGAAGAACCAAATAATATTCATAGATAATCAAGTTCATAAACCCACAATTCATCAGATCTCGGCAAACACACAGCAAAAGAGTATTACATCGAATAGATCTCCAAGAACATCGTGGAGAACTTTGTATTGAAGATCAAAGAGAAATAAGAAGCCATCTAGTTAACAAATATGGAACTGAAGGTCTGTGATAAACTACTCACGCTTCATCGGAGAGGCTATGGTGTTGATGTAGAAGCCCTTCGTGATCGATTCCCCCTCCGGCAGATCGCCGGAAAAGGCCCCAAGATGGGATCTCACGGGTACAGAAGGTTACGGCGGTGAAAAAGTGGTTTTGTGGCCCTCTGGCGTTTCTAGGGTATAAGAGTATATATAGGCGAAAGAAGTACGTCGGTGGAGCTCCATGGGGCCCACAAGGGTGGGGGCACGCCCTCCTGCCTCATGGTCGCCTCACGGAGTTGCAGACTTACACTCCAAGTCTCCTGGTTTGCTTTCGGTCCAAGAAAGATCATCGCAGAGGTTTCATTCCGTTTGGTATTCCTTTTCTGCGAAACACTGAAATAGGAAAAAAAACAAAAACTGGCTCTGGGCCTCCGGTTAATAGGTTAGTCCCAAAAAATACTATAAAAGAGCATATTAAAGCCCATTAAACATCCAAAACAGATAATATAATAGCATGGAACAATAAAAAATTGTAGATACGTTGGAGACGTATCACTCAACCCATCTGCCCTCGAGCTCCAGCGCCCAAGATTCAATCTTTTCTGGTCCCACCAAACACTCCAGCCATGTCCGGATCTGGCGCGCAGGGCAAGTGGATGGCTTCCTCCGTCACGGAGGGGAACGTCAAGGAACTCCGGGAAGCGGGGTACTTGGCCACGGAAATTGTCCACCGGCTCCCTGCCAAAAAGCAGATCATCCCCACTCCGGAGCCTAATGAGAGGGTAGTTTTTATCCCCCACTTTCTCTATGGACTAGGGTTTCCCCTCCACCCTTTCGTCCTCGGGCTCATGTTCTATTACGGGCTAGATTTTCACGATCTAGCCCCTAATTCCTTCCTCCACATTTTGGCATTCATCGTCGTGTGTGAGGCGTTCCTCTGCATCCCTCCCCCACTTAGGCCTGTGGCTCAAGGTCTTCAAGTGAAGCCGAAGGTGGTCAATGGTCAACACGCGGAGTGTGGCGGTGCCATGGTGAGTAAGGTCCCCAACGTCACCTGGCCCAAGGGGGCCTTTTTGGAGACCATGAAGGGATGGTAACAAGAGTGATTCTATATCACGGAACCTCGCGACACCACATGGGCCGCCACCCCTGAGTTCAAATCCGGGCCTGGACTGGGCGTCGTCCGACGAGGTGATGACGCTGCTTATTGCGCGCTTGCGCTCCCTCTTAGGGATATGAGTAACGTAGATCATATTCACCGTTTTGACCTCGGGGGGAAATTTTTTCTGTCCCCCTATGTTCGGTGGGTGTCGGTGTCAAAACCGACAGATCTTGGGTAGGGGGTCCCGAACTGTGCGTCTAAGGATCGAAGGTAACAGGAGGCAGGGGACACGATGTTTACCCAGGTTCGGGCCCTCTTGATAGAGGTAAAACCCTACGTCCTGCTTGATTGACTTTGATGAGTATATGGGTTACAAGAGTTGATCTACCACGAGATCGTAATGGCTAAACCCTTGATGTCTAGACTGTATGATTATGATTGCCTCTACGGACTAAATCCTCTAGTTTATATAGACATCGGTGGGGCTAGGGTTTGTACACATTTGGTTTACAGATAAAGGAACCTTCATATCCAAATGCCAAGCTTGCCTTCCACGCTAAGGAGAGTCCCATCTAGACACGGGGGAAGCCATCTATCTTGTATCTTCACGGCCCACCAGTCCGGCCCATGTCACATAGCCCGGACACCCGGGGACCCCCTAATCCAGGACTCCCTCAGTAGCCCCTGAACCAAGTTTCAATGACGATGTGTCCGGCGTGCAGATTGTCTTCGGCATTGCAAGGCGAGTTCCTCGTCCGAATAATCCAAAGTAGTTGATAAAAAAACTATATCCGGCTCTGTACAATAGTTGCAACCCTGGGCCTCAAGGGCAAAACACTTTTAGAAATACGTTATGTCTTCTGACAACTTTCTCGGCAAGGTATTGTGTTCCGGCCTTATTATTATTTCGAACCGTTTTCTAACCTCCTGTTTCGTGTTTCGAGACGAGGTATTCATTGACACATCTTGTCAAAGCATAGATCGTGTCCCCTTATTGCAGGGTTCTCATCAATACGGATTTGGATAATCCAACTATGCCACTCGCATGACTCCTGGGGATCTCATCAATACGGATTTGAATAATCTTGCTGAGTTTTGTAATTATGCTCGCAGTTGACGCGTCTGAGGTCGAGACCCTCAAAAATGCGTTGGCTGAGGCCAAGAAGGAGGCGGAGGGGGAACGAGCCACCCGCCAAAAGCATGAATAACTGGTGGAGGAAGTTCAGCAAGAGCTCAAGGATGCCATAGGTAAATGTGAGTCCGTAGAGCACAAGCTGTCGGATCGAGATTCTGAACTTGCTGACGCCCTCCAAAGCATGAAGGCAGCCTAGGTTGAAGCCCAAGGTGCCTGCTGGGAGATCCAAGAAGCAAAGCAGATCACGGTGGGTAAGGCCTTTAACATGCAAAGCAAATTCATAAGGAGGAGGTACATATTACCAACCCGCGTTTGGAGCTCTCCAGGGGCGTTTGTGGACCTACCTCGGAGTATTGTCGATGCTGCAGAGTTCTTCCGAGCCGAAGATGGGAGTTCAACTGAGAAGCTGTTCTGGTCGTAGTACCTTGCACCAGAGCATCCGGTGCCCTTCAGCGATCAGCTGAAGCAGCTGACCGAGCTGCATAGGGTGGCTAAACTAGCCATGAAGGATGTTATAGTCCGACTTTGGCCAGCCGAACCCATACCTGGCAGTTACTTCGGGCTCGTGAAGCGGCTCGTCAGTGCCTGCCCCCGGCTTGATGTCATAAAGCGGTTGTCTTGTACCGAAGGTGCCAGGATGGCCTTCGCCCGTGTCAAGGTGCAGTGGGCTGATAATCTCCAAGTGCAAGGAATCATCGTAGCAATTTCCAAAGGTGGAAGCGATAAGTATGGAGTGTCGAACCCACAAGGAGCTAAAGGTAAGATCAATATTCTCTCAAGCCCTATCTGCCATTGATATGACTCTACGTACACCGAACGTTTGCTTCCAACTAGCAACGAGAAATAAAACTAGGTTGTGGGTATGAAGAGGATAACTTTGTATGATATCAGAGAGCTAAAATATAAAAGTAGGTGCTGTTATCATGAAGTTAGAATATATTACAAAATATTATAAATAGCGAGTGTGGAATAATGGTGGATCGGTGTGCGGAATTGTCCTAGGCAATCGTTAACAAGACCGGTAATCACTATTGCAGTTTCATATGAGGGAGTGGCATAAGCTAACATACTTTCTCTACTTGGATCATATGCACTTATGATTGGAACTCTAGCAAGCATCCGCAACTACTAAAGACCATTAAGCTGACCATAGCATTAAAGCATCAAGTCCTCTTTATTCCCATACGCAACAACCCCCTTACTCGAGTTTGTGTTTCAGTCACTCACCAACCCACTATAAGCGAATCATGAACGTATTGCAACACCCTACAGCGGGAACCCCTCATGCTTGCGCGACACGGAGGGCCCCATAGGACATCATCAAAGTAAAACATACAACTCATACCAATCTATATCATCAATCAACCCAAAGACAAAAGATATCTACTCAAAACATAATAGGATGGCAACACATCATTGGATCATAATATGTGGCATAAAGCACCATGTTCAAGTAGGGATTACAGCGGGGTGCGGGAGAGTGGACCGCGTAAAAGAGACGAGGGTGATGATGATTCCCCTCCCGATGGCACTCCGGTGCCACCGAGAGAGAGGAGGAGAGGTTCTCCCCCTTGTGCTTCCTCCTCGATGGCCTCCCCCCTAGATGGGGAGAGGTTCTCCCTCTGGTCCTTGGCCTTCGTGGCGATGATGGCCCCTCCGGGATCCTCCTCCATGCCCTCCGGTGATGACGGCCCCCTCCGGCAGGGTGCCAGAGAGGGCCTAGACTGGTTTTCGGTGGCTACGGAGGCTTCTGGCGGCGGAACTCCCGATCTAGGTTAATTTTCCGAGGTTTCTGTATTTATAGGAATGGCATCGGTCTCACGTCAAGGAGGTACCCGAGGCGTCCACGAGGCAGGACCACGCGCCTGGGGGGGGGGGGCGCCCCCACCCTCGTGGATGCCCCGAGACTCTCCTGGCCCAACTCTTTTACTCTGGGGTCTTCTTTTGGTCCATAAAAAATCGTCAAAAATTGGCACGTCAATTGGACTCTGTTTGATATTCCTTTTCTGTAAAACTCAAAAACAACGAAAAAACAGAAACTGGCACTGGGTACTAGGTTAATAGGTTAGTCCCAAAAATCATATAAAATAGAATATAAATGCATATAAAACATCCAAGGTTTATAATATAATAGCATGAATACTTCATAAATTATAGATACGTTGGAGACGTATCAGCATCCCCAAGCTTAATTGCTGCTCGTCCTCGAGTAGGTAAATGATAAAAGAAATAATTTATGAAGTGTGAATGCTAGCAAGTGCATAAGTTTCATCAATGATAGTTTCAATCACTTTTTATAACATCATTATATATCATAACAATAAATCATCTTCATAAAACTTTTCATGATCAAGTAACAAGCTCTTCACATGTTAAAGTATAGATCATAAACTTTTTTGAAACTAACAAACTATATTCTCAGTCATCAAACAATTGCAATTCATCTTATTTTCAGGAAGGGTCTATGTCAGAGCTTTGGTTTAGCAAACTCCATATACTCAACTATCATTTAATCTTTCACAATTGCTAACACTCACGTGATATTTATGGGTTCAAAGTTTTAACGGACACAGAGAAAGATAGGGGCTTATAGATTCACCTCCCAACCTTTTACCTCAAGGGTAATGTCAACAATAATAGTTAATGATAACTTACATCCAATTGGATATATATATATATATATTAGGATCTTTCCAACACAATGTGCTTGCCAAAGGATAAAATGTAAAAAGGAAAGGTGAAGATCACCATGACTCTTGCATAAGGTAGAAGATAAAAGTAAAAGATAGGCCCTTCGCAGAGGGAAGCAGAGGTTGTCATGCGCTTTTATGGTTGGATGCACAAAATCTTAATGCAAAAGAACGTCACTTTATATTGCCACTTGTGATATGGACCTTTATTATCCAGTCCGTCGCTTTTATTTCTTCCACATCACAAGATCATATAAAGCTTATTTTCTCCGTATTAATAGATCATACATATTTAGAGGGCAATTTTTATTGCATGCACCGATGACAACTTACTTGAAGGATCTTGCTCAATCCATAGGTAGGTATGGTGGACTCTCATGGCAAAACTGGTTTAAGGAATGTTTGGAAGCACAAGTAGTATCTCTACTTGGTGCAAAGAATTTGGCTAGCATGAGGGGGAAAAGCAAGCTCAACATGTTGGATGATCCAAGACAATATACTTTATTTCTGATATAAGAAAACATAACCCATTACGTTGTCTTCCTTGTCCGACATCAACCTTTTAGCATGTCATATTTTAATGAGTGCTCACAATTACAAAACATGTCCAAGATATATTTATATGTGAAATCTCTCTTCCTTCAATATTCTTTCATGAATTGTTCAAGTGACCAATTCTACATTTGCTAACTTTCAATAAGTTTACTAACTATACTTATTGTATGTGAAGTCATTACTCCCCATGGTATAAGCATATGAAACATATATAAATTGAGATTTATGATATTCAATTCATTCAAACATTTACTCATAGGATATATGTGAAGCACATGAGTAATGAAAAACTACTCCAAAAAGATATGAGTGAAGGACACTGAGTAGTCAAATAATTAACTAGCCATGGGAGGATTATTTTTCATTTAAGATTTCATATCCAATGATTTTAATCAAACAGCAAGTAAAATTGAAAATACGCTCCAAGCAAAACACATATCATGTGACGAATAAAAATATAGCTTCGAGTAAGGTATACCGATAGTTTTGAAGACGAAAGAGGTGATGCCTTCCGGGTCTTTCCACTCCTTATTCTCCTCATATCGATATCTCACCCAAAGCTTGAAAACTCCAATCACACAAAACTTAACGGAACTTCGTGAGATAGGTTAGTATGATAAAGAGTAAACCATTCACCTTGGTACTGTCAAAGACAAAGATCGTAATTGTTCCCACACAATGCCTACTGTACCATATCATTTCTATAATTTATATTGAGGAATATAAGTCATATAAACTAGAAAACAAGCAAACTATGCAATGAAAACAGAATCTGTCAGAAACAGAACAGTCTGTAATGATCTGAACACTAACCATACTTCTGCTACTCAAAAAATTACGAAATAAATTGGTGGACGTGAAGAATTTCTCTATTAATCTTCTTCAAAAAGAATCAGCACCAAATCACTCTTTCGTAAAAAATGGCAGCTAATCTCGTGAGTGCAAAGTTTCTGTTTTTTACAGCAAGATCACATTAACTTTCACCCAAGTCTTCCCAAAGGTCTTACTTGGCACTTTATTGAAACAAAAGGTATAAAACATGATTAATAAAGTAGCTTAATCATATAAACACCCAAAAAAAGTAAGGGTAAATATTGGGTTGTCTCCCAACAAGCGCTTTTCTTTAATGCCTTTTAGCTAGGCATGATGATTTCAATGATGCTCACATGAAAGATAAGACTTGAACATAAAGAGAGCATCATGAAGAATATGACTAGCACATTTAAACCTAACCCACTTCCTATGCCTAGGGATTTTGTGAGCACACAATTTATGGGAACAAGAATCAACTAGCATAGGAAGGAAAAACAAGTATAACTTCGAAACTTTAAGCACATAGAGAGAAAAACTTGATATTATTGCACTCCTACAAGCATGTATTCCTCCCTCATAATAATTTTCAGTAGCATCATGAATGATTTAAACAATATAACCATCACATAAAGTATTCTTTTCATGATCTACAAGCATAGAAATTTTTCTACTCTCCACATAAGCAAAATTCTTCTCATTTGGAATAGCGGGATCACCAGTTCCTAGAGTTGACACTCTTCCAAACCCGCTTTAGATGATAGTATTATTCATAATCCAAAAGATATAAGTGAAGTTCATGGAGCTTTCTACAATTAATATAAACTAACCAATGTCCAAGCTCAAAATGTATAAGTGAAGCACACGAAGCATTCTATAAAACCATACTCGAAAGATTTAAGCGAAGCACAAAGAGCAATTCTATAAGATGATACTTAAAAGATATAAGTGAAGCACATGAAGCATTTTATAAATCAATGAAGGGCTATCTCATAGTAGCATGGTTCATAAAGGAAGAACAAAAAAAACAAAGGACACAAATCATGTGAACGAAACAAAAACCGAGGTATACCGATAATTGTTGAAGAAGAAAGATGGGATGCCAACCGGGGCATCCCCAAGCTTAGATGCTTGAGTATCCTTAGAATATTTACTTGGGGTGCCTTTGGCATCCCCAAGCTTGAGCTCTTGCCTCTCTTTATTCTTCTCACATCGGTAACTCCTCGTTCTTCGAACACTTCATCCACACAAAAAACTTAACAAAAACTTTGTGAGATCCGTTAGTATAATAAAGCAAATCACTACCTTTAGGTACTGTTGCAAACTCATTCCAATTTCATATTATAACTATATATACTTTATTACAACTTCACCATGGTTCATACCCCCCGATACTACCCATAGATTCATCAAAATAAGCAAACAACACACGAAAAACAAAATCTGTCTAAAGAAGGACAGTCTGTAGTAATATGAAGGTTTAGTAAACTTATGTATCTCCAAAAATTATGAAATAAATTTGAAAATTTGAAAAATTTATACAGAAGTAATGTGCAAAAAGTTTCAGACCTATTTGACTTTCCAGTAAACAATATAAAATCACGCGCTACAGCCAAAGTTTCTGTTTTTGTTCTGCACATAGTAAACAAGCAATCTAATCATCCTAAAACCAAAGCTTGGCACATTATTTTTATAATACAATGGATATATATATATATGTATATATACAAGGGGATAATTATTTACAGAGAAACTTCCATGAAAAATTCTACATTGTTTCCGTGAGCATGAACACTAGTGCTCAAGGTCGACCCTCACTTCTTCAATGCATAACTTTCCAATCACTTCTCTTTTTGAAAAACTTTTTAGGCATGAGAGGCAAGTAATTTTTTGGTATTTTCATTCTTTTAATTTTTTTTGTATGTTTCACCCACGACTAAACATAAACAAAAAGGAAAAAAAAATCTACTTAGTGAAGAAAGCAAACAACCCCACGCTATTGCTCCCCGGCAACGGCGCCAGAAAAGAGCTTGATAATCCCCAAGTGCAAGGAATCATCGTAGAAATTTCCAAAGGTGGAAGTGATAAGTATGGAGTGTCGAACCCACAAGGACCTAAAGGTAAGATCAATATTCTCTCAAGTCCTATCTGCCACTGATACGACTCTACGTACACCGAACGTTTGGTTCCAACTAGCAACGAGAAATAAAACTAGGTTGTGGGTATGAAGAGGATAACTTTGTATGATATCAGAGAGCTAAAATATAAAAGTAGGTGCTGTTATCATGAAGTTAGAATATACGGAACCCCTCACGCTTGCGCGACACGGAGGGCACCATAGGACAGCATCAAAGTAAAACATACAACTCATACCAATCTATATCATGAATCAACCCAAAGACAAAAGATATCTACTCAGAACATCATAGGATGGCAACACATCATTGGATCATAATATGTGGCATAAAGCACCATGTTCAAGTAGGGATTACAGCGGGTTGCGCGAGAGTGGACCACGTAAAAGATATGAGGGTGATGATGATGATGGTGATGTTGATGTAGACGATCACCACGGCGATGATTCCCCTCCCGATGGCACTCCGGTGCCACCGAGAGAGAGGAGGAGAGGTTCTCCCCCTTGTGCTCCTCCTCCATGGCCTCCCCCCTAGATGGGGAGAGGTTCTCCCTCTGGTCCTTGGCCTTCATGGTGATGATGGCCCCTCCGGGATCCTCCTCCATGCCCTCCGATGATGACGGCCCCCTCCAGCAGGGTGCCAGAGAGGGCCTAGATTGGTTTTCGGTGGCTATGGAGGCTTCTGGCAGCGGAACTCCCGATCTAGGTTAATTTTCCAAGGTTTCTGTATTTATAGGAATTTTTGGTGTCGGTCTCACGTCAAGGAGGTGCCCGAGGTATCCACGAGGCAGGACCACACGCTTGGGGGGGGGGCGCCCCCACCCTCGTGGATGCCCCGGGACTCTCCTGGCCCAACTCTTTTACTCCGGGGTCTTCTTTTGGTCCATAAAAATCATCAAAAAATGGCACGTCAATTGGACTCTGTTTGATATTCCTTTTCTGTAAAACTCAAAAACAAGGAAAAACAGAAACTGGCACTGGGCACTAGGTTAATAGGTTAGTCCCAAAAATCATATAAAATAGCATATAAATGCATATAAAACATCCAAGGTTGATAATATAATAGCATGAATACTTCATAAAGTATAGATACGTTGGAGACGTATCATGGGCGATGATGAACGTTGTCAAGCTGGCAACCGAGGGACCGCCCGCGGTAAAAGAGCACCGCACGCCTGAGCGGTATTTCAATGAAGTCTTGGAGTGTTCCCGCATTGTAGAGGGCCAGTATTCGAAGGACACTATTTTCGAACGAATGTACCTGTAAAGCCCGTACTTTGTATTATAGAACAAGGCTTATGTATAATGTGTTTCTTGTTTTATTTTGAAATCCTTTCCTCCTGTGCGTCCGTTTACGGTATCTGAGAGTTGGCCAGTCGTTGGCTTAAGACCCCATGTAGGTGGTACAGGGGTGTTTGGAATGGCACCTAGACACACTTGACCCAACCAGCGTGGTCCTTGAAGGAGGTGTGAGTGCGGCAAATCAGGCCATCACACTATGTGGCTTTACCGCTCTCACTTAGCCATAGGAGTTTGACAATGCGGTTTATAGGCGCAGCCCCTGGTGTTGCTCGATTATCAGAACTTGGGTGTTGTAGACGCCTGACCAGGCATAGGCCGGTCCTTCGCATAATGCAGGCAAAATCACAAGAGATATGTAGTTAGTCGCCGAATAGCTGACCAGCTCTCGCCGCACCATGACAGTCAGTTTTCGGCTTTCTCTACTAAGGTATTTATTCGTATGAGCCGGAAACACAATCACAGTAGTTCTCCCTTTACTGCCTTAGCCGAAAAAGCGTAACTTAAGGCAATAACCACAGGAGCCGGGCAACCCAACTATTGACCAAAGACATGATTCGAAGCCGATGCATATAATGCTATATTCGTGACGCCAAATTTGCACTGCAAAAGTGTTTCAGACTTATTTTTATTTTTAAGACATGTACGTGGCCAAATGGAGCCCCTAGCGATTTAGGTCGTACTATGGTGTACATGGCAATCAGACGAAAAAGAAAAAAAAGGAAGGAATACAGATTAGGAAATAAGCCGGTACCGAGTACGCTGGGCAAAAGACTGTTTCCATTATAGTCTGATTGATACATCAAAACGTATTTTTACAAATGATGTGCCAAGCATCCAGGCTATTTTACATGCCGAATACTAGGGAAAGCTGTGTACGGGTCCTAAAGAGGAAGAGGTGATCTTTAAAGATCCTTTAGATACTCTGCCACATGTTTGCGTAGCGTTGCTCCTTGGTGTGTGATCCTTCAAGAGGATCAACGATCAGTTTTTCACAAAGGGACTGGAGACGGTACCCTTGGTCCATCAAAAGTTGACATGGGTTTAAGGAACCCGAAAAAGAAAAAATAAGGAAAAGAGAAATGATATGGGCATCCACATAGGGTCGAGCCGTATTTGTGGATTTTATTTTTAATATGCCTCCGTATTTTCCCATGGTATCTTTAGTGTGTAGTTATGTACGTGTGGTACATATGCCATGATGCGGTTGGGGCTGAGACGGAGGCCGAACTGCTAATCGAGCCCCTGACGGTCTTGATTGTCGCTCTGCAGCATGGTCCGGACGTGTTTAATAGTGTCCGGGGGCTTGACTGCCGATGTAGTATTTGGCTTGATAAGGCCATTCTGGACTTCCGCTGCAAGGGACGCGGTGTGCTCCTCGGTATGGAGGGAGCGCTCCGTGTTTCCATTGACTATTATGACACCTCGGGGTTCGGGCATCTTGAGTTTCAGGTAGGCATAGTGTGGGATCGCATTGAAGCGAGCAAACACGGTTCGTCCGAGCAGTGCATGATAGCCACTACAGAAGGGGGCGATGTTGAAGATCAAGTCTTCGCTTCGGAAGTTGTCTAGCGAGACGAAGACGACTTCCAATGTGATTGAGCCCGTGCAACGGGCCTCTACTCTAGGTATTACTCCTTTAAAGGTATATTTGGTGGGTTTGATTCTTGACGAATCAATACCCATTTTACGGACCATGTCCTGATAGAGCAAGTTAAGACTGCTACCGCTGTCCATGAGGGCTCGTGTAAGGTGGAATCCATCGATAATTGGGTCAAGGACCAATGCGGCTGAGCCTCCATGACGGATACTAGTCGGATGGTCTCTGCGATCGAAAGTGATCGGGCAAGCTGACCATGGGTTGAATTTTGGGGCGACTGGCTCTATCGTGTAGACGTCCCTCAGAGCGCGCTTGCACTCCCATTTTGGGATGTGAGTAGCATATATCATATTCACCATTTTGACTTCGGGGGGAAATTTCTTCTGTCCCCCTGTATTCGGAGGATGAGGTTCATCGTCGCCATCCTCGCTAGGCGACCCCTTCTCCTTATGTTTGGTATTCAGCTTACCGGCCTGTTTGAAGACCCAACAACTTCTGTGGGTATGGTTGGCAGGCTTGTCTGGGGTGCCACGAATCTGGCAAGGTCAATCGAGTATTCGGTCCAAGTTAGATGAACCGCCTTTATTCCTTTTGAATGGCCTCTTCCGTTGACCGGATTTAGAGCCACTGAATCTAGCGTTGACCGCTATGTCTTCGGTATTATCATTGTTGCTCCGATGCTTGTGTTTGTTGCGTCAGGGCCTGCCGTTGCCGTTTCTGGTTTCAAAGGTACCTACGTCGCTGGTACCATTGTTGTTGCAGGCTAACCAGCTATGCTCTCCCACGCAAAAGCGGTTCATGAGTGCTGTGAGGGCTGCCATGGACTTTGGCTTCCCTTGGCCGAGGTGTCGGGCGAGCCATTCGTCCCGGATGCTGTGTTTGAAGGCCGCTAGGGCTTCGGTGTCCGGACAGTCGACAATTTGGTTCTTTTTAGTTAAGAACCTTGTTCATAGTTTCCGGGCTGACTCTCCGGGTTGCTGAACTATGTGACTGAGGTCATCGACATCTGGGGGCCGCACATAAGTACTGTAACGCCGACGATGCGGCTATATCTCCCACGTGTCGAGGCACGACTTAGAGGCATAACCGCATGGTGGTTTATTCGCAAGTGGGGTAATCTTCACACAATCCCATGTAGTGAATAAGAAAGGGATAAAGAGTTGGCTTACAATCGCCACATCACACAAATAACAAGTTAAACATACATCATCCAGAGTACAATCAAGGTCCAACTACGGAACCAAAATAAAAGAAGACAACCCCAAATGCTAGATCCCCGATCGTCCCAACTTGGCACCACTACTGATCATCTAGAAAAGACACAAAACAACGACCAAGATCTTCATCGAGATCCCACTTGAGCTTGGTTGCACCACCTGCACTGGTATCATCGGCACCTGCAACTGTTTGGAAGTACCCGTGAGTCACGAGGACTCAGCAATCTCACACTCGCGAGATCAAGACTATTTAAGCTTATGGGTAGGATGTGATAATGAGGTGGAGCTGCAGCAAGCACTAAGCAAGTATGGTGGCTAACATACGCAAATAAGAGCGAGAAGAGAAGCAAGGCAATGGTCGTGAAGCTAGAAGTGATCAAGAAGTGATCCTGAAACTACTTACGTTCAAGCATAACACAAGACCGTGTTCACTTCTCGGACTCCGCCGAAAAGAGACCATCATGGCTACACACGCGGTTGATGTATTTTAATTAAGTCAAGTGTCAAGTTCTCTACAACCAGACATTAACAAATTCCCATATGCCACATAACCACAGGCACGACTCTCGAAAGTTTATACCCTGCAGGGGTGTCCCAACTTAGCCCATCACAAGCTCTCACGGTCAACGAAGGATATTCCTTCTCCCGAAAAGACCCGATCAGTCTCGGAATCCCGGTTACAAGATATTTCGACAATGGTAAAACAAGACCAGCAAAGCTGCCTGATGTGCCGACAATCCTGATAGGAGCTGCACATATCTCGTTCTGAGGGCACACCGGATGAGACATCCTACGAGTAAAACCAGCCCTCAAGTTTCCCCGAGGTGGCCCCGCAATCTACTCAGTTCGGACCAACACTTAGAGAAGCACTGGCCCGGGGGAGGGGGTTAAAATAAAGATGACCCTCGGTTGGCCGACCCAAGGGAAAGGTAATAGGTTGTTAGGCAAATGTAAAACCAAGGTTGGGCCTTGCTGGAGGAGTTTTATTCAAAGCGAACTATCAAGGGGGGCCCATAACTCCCCAACCGCGCAAGGAACGCAAAATCAAGGAACATAACACCGGTATGACGGAAACTAGGGCGGCAAGAGTGGAACAAAACACCAAGCATAAGGCCGAGCCTTCCACCCTTTACCAAGTATATAGATGCATTAATTAAATCAGAGATATTGTGATATCCCAACATATCCATGTTCCAACATGGAACAAACTTCAACTTCACCTGCAACTAGCAACGCTATAAGAGGGGCTGAGCAAAAGCGGTAACTTAGCCAAACAACAGTTTGCTAGGAAGGTGGGTTAGAGGCTTGACATGGCAATATGGGAGGCATGATATAACAAGTGGTAGTTAGCGCGACATAGCGGTAGAGCGAACAACTAGCAAGCAAATATAGAAGTGATTTCGAGGGTATGGTCATCTTGCCTAAGATCCCGCAAGGAAGAAGAACGAGTCCATGAAGAAGACAAACAGACGTGGTCTAACGGATCCTCACAAACGCAACATTACCAGAGCTAACACGAAGAAGCAACACCGGAAAGGAGCAAACATCATGGTGAACAACCATCACATAAACATGGCACGATGCACAACCAAGTATGATGCTTGTCCGGTTTAATGAGGCATGGCTAGGCAAAGTGCACAAACAATACTACAAGTTAAGTGGAGCACAATATGCAACAAGTTGCATATTGACGAAACACCACATTCCAACATTTAGTTCACTCTCGTTTATGTACCCAACAATATTAAATGTTATTAAACATGGCAAGAGGTGAAGCATAATAAAACTACCTATCTAGGCAAGTTTAAATGAGGCCAGAAACAACAACAATTCTGAAAATCCTCATATGCTTCGAATTAGCTACTGTTCTTCCCTAAACATAATTTTAGAGTTGTTAAACATGCAAAGTAAGTACATCATGTTAATCTATGCATTTTTCTACCCCATTTACATATAAAGTTTATTAAATTTGGAGCTACGGTTAATTAGTTATGAAATAAAGCATTTTAGCATGGCATTGAAGCAAATTAATACAAACAACAATTTAAACATTTCAAACATGGATGAAAGTTGGAAATTATGAAACTAGATGTAATTCTAAGCATTTTACATATATCAAACATTTTAATCCGATGCATTTTGTTTAGCTGTGAGCAATGCAAGTATAATGGCATTTCTGTAATATGCATGTCCAGGATTTAAATGACTATTCGCAGCGCAAAAAAAAACAAGTCACGGCCGAATCTGGCTGGGCCGAGGCTGCAGAGGCACTGGGCCTTGGATAGCGGGCAAGGAGGTGGCCCACGCGGTAGGACGCGGTCAACGTGCGATGAGCGGGACGACGGGTCCATGGACCCCGAGCATGGGTGCAGCGTGGAGGTCCTGTGGCAGTCGAGCCCACCAGACTTGGTGGCGGACGGCACCGGCGACAAAGTGGACGGGCAGATCCAGGTGAGGGTGACCGCGAGGCGATGGGGAAGGATGGATCCGTTCACTGGGGGCTTGATCCGACCAACAGCGACAGCGATGTGGAGCTCCGGGTAACATTTGACCATGGAGGGGGCTGACGAGCTCCTGCAAAAGGTGAGGGAGATCTGAGAGACCGGAGGAAGCTCGTGAGAAGGAGAAGGAAGGCAGAAGGCCGGCGGGGTATTGTCCTGGAGGTGGTCGCTGGCGGCGACTCCGGCGAGTCGATGTGGAAGGAGCGGACAGGGGGGGGTGTAGGATCGAAAGTATGTCTAGAGGGGGGGGTGATTAGACTACTTGACCAAATAAAAACTTAACCTTTTCCCAATTTTAGTTCTTGGCAGATTTTAGCTATTGTAGGACAAGTCAAGCAATCATCACACAATTCAAGCAAGCATGCAAAGAGTATATTGGCAGCGGAAAGTAAAGCATGCAACTTGCAAGAATGTAAAGGGAAGGGTTTGGAGAATTCAAACGCAATTGGAGACATGGATGTTTTTCCCGTGGTTCGGATAGGTGGTGCTATCCTACATCCACGTTGATGGAGACTTCAACCCACGAAGGGTAACGGTTGCGCGAGTCCACGGAGGGCTCCACCCACGAAGGGTAATGGTTGCGCGAGTCCACGGAGGGCTCCACCCACGAAGGGTCCACGAAGAAGCAACCACCCACGAAGGGTCCACGAAGAAGCAACCTTGTCTATGCCACCATGGCCATCGCCCACAAAGGACTTGCCTCACTAGCAGTAGATCTTCACGAAGTAGGCAATCTCCTTGCCCTTACAAACTCCTTGGTTCAACTCCACAATCTTGTCGGAGGCTCCCAAGTGACACCTAGCCAATCTAGGAGACACCACTCTCCAAGAAGTAACAAATGCTGTGTTGATGATGAACTCCTTGCTCTTGTGCTTCAAATGATAGTCTCCCCAACACTCAACTCTCTCTCATAGGATTTGGATTTTGTGGAAAGAAGATTTGAGTGGAAAGCAACTTGGGGAAGGCTAGAGATCAAGATTCATATGGTAGGAATGGAATATCTTGGTCTCAACACACGAGTAGGTGGTTCTCTCTCAGAACATATGAGTTGGAATTGTGTATGTGTTCTGATGGCTCTCTCCACGAATGAAGAGGAGGTGGAGGGGTATATATAGCCTCCACACAAAATCCAACTGTTACACACAGTTTTCCAATCTCGGTGTGACCGAATCAACAAACTCGGTCGGACCGAAAAGGTAAACCTAGTGACCGTTAGAGATTTTCGGTGGGACTGACATGCAACTCGGTGGGACCGATATGGTTAGGGTTTGGGCATAACGTAATCTCGGTGAGACCGATTACACAAACTCGGTGAGACAGAGTTTGGTAATAAGCTAACCAGAGAGTTGGTCAGGTAAACTCGGTGGGACCGATTTGCTCTTTTGGTGAGACCGAAAAGTTACAAAAAGGAAACAAAGAGTTTACACTACAATCTCGATGGGACCGATTCGCTCTTTCGGTGAGCCCGAAAAGTTATGAAAGGGAAACAGAGAGTTTGCAATCCCATCTCGGTGAGACCGAGATCCCTATCGGTAGAACCGAATTGCTAGGGTTTGGCAGTGGCTTATGACAAGTGAAACTTGGTGGCGCCGGATAGAAAGAATCGGTAGGACCGAGTTTGGCTTAGGGTTTAGGTCATATGTGGATATGGGAAAGTAGTTGAGGGTTTTGGAGCATATCACTAAGCACATGAAGCAAGAGGCTCATTAAGCAACACCTCATCCCTCCTTGATAGTATTGGCTTTTCCTAAAGACTCAATGTGATCTTGGATCACTAAAATATAAAATGAAGAGTCTTGAGCTTTTGAGCTTGAGCCAATCCTTTGTCCTTAGCATTTTGAGGGTTCCACTTTCACATCCATGCCATGCCATTCATTGAGCTTTCCTGAAATAGTCATCTTGGAATAGCATTAGCTCAATGAGCTATATGTTGTTATGAATTACCAAAACCACCTAGGGATAGTTGCACTTTCAATCTCCCCCTTTTTGTTAATTGATGACAACATATAGATCAAAGCTTCGACAAATGATAATAAGCATGAAATATATCGTCGCTTTGAGAAGTATGTGACAAGTAAGAGCTCCCCCTAAATTTGTGCATATTTAAAATTTGCTTTGGACTGCAAATGCACAAAGAGTTAGAGTCATGGGTTACTCTTCCATGTCACATACATCTTGGTGGAGCGCTTAAAATGATAAGAATGAAATACATGCACTCATCACCAAGAATAGTGAATGATCACATAAGATAGATAAGATGATAATATTAAGCAAACATTAAGTGTAGCTTATGATCAAACACATGATCATCAATGTCTCACGAGCAATGACATAGAATCTCACACAAAAGCAAACAAAGTTCGAAAAACCACCAAATAAAACAAGAGAGAATAAAATCAACACTCTCTCTCTCGAAGCCTATGATCTATACATTTTCTCCCCCTTTGGCAACAAGTTACCAAAAAGTTCCTAGAAAATGCATAGTGCTAAGTCGACACTCAGGCTTGATCTTCAGGTGGTGGTGGAGTCCGGAGCACTCCAAGGACGAAGCCTTCTGTAGACGTGGTCGGAGTCGAGGCTGAAGTGGACGCTGGAGCTGGTGGAACTGAGGCTGTAGCTGGTGCAGACGTGGTGGCTCTGGGGTTAGCAACTGGCACTGCAGACGACCTCGGACCTCGTGGCACTCTGGCAAAGTCATTAGTTGTAGTCTTGCCTCTCCTCTCCTGCATGTCATCCTGGAGCTGCTCCACTGCAGTCTGAATCTCTGTCACTTTGACATCCAAGTCATAGAACTTTTGTTCCATGATCCTCTCTAAGCTTGCCTGGTTCTAAGTTAGGGTGGCTAGTCCTTGCTCAATCCGCAGGGTGGATGCAATCAAGTAACCAAGCTGCTCTTGTTTGGTTTTCAGGAAATATTCAGATGCCTCCTCTTGAGTAGGCATCTTGGCAGCTTTCTCCTTCCTCGCCTTCTCCTTCTTGGCTTGTGCTTGGGCAGATGATGGCTCATTCTCAGTCATGACCACTTGATTATCTTCAAAGTCTGGACGGATGGGAAGGTGTTCCTTGTCCAATAAGTATATGCCCGTGCCCATCTTAGAGTTGATGAGCTCCTGAATCTGTGGGGCATATCCACAGCTCCTCTTCTGGTCTGCTGCTGTCCTCTTGATTGTTTCAATCATAAGGCTCATGACTTTGAATTTCTATGGCACGTCAAAGATATGAAGCAAGTTGATCGCGTGGCCCCTGATCATCTTGTGATCTCCAGACTTTGGCAATAGGGTGTGCCTAAGAATCCAGTTGATGGTTGGCAGCCCTGACAGAAGATAGTGTACTGAGCCAAACTTGAACGTATCAAGTGCTTCATTTGGAATCTCCTTGTACATGTTTGACATTGAGTTGTGGTCCATCTTCTTCTTGGCATAAATGTCCAAGTCATCGTCATGCTCTTTTGGGGCATTAATTAGCTGAGCCCATTCAGCAACTGTAGACTGGTACCTCGTACCCTCTGACATCCATACAATCCTGCCATCTGGATAGAAATGGGCTGTGGAGTAGAACTGCATGATGAGTTCCTCGTTCCACTTTGTGAGCTTCTGCCCAACAAAGTCCTCTACTCCACATGCCTTGAAGCTGTCCTGCACTCCAGGGTAGTACTCTTCATTGTCCTTGATGTATTGCCAATCAACCCATCTCATATCACAGACAATTGGCTTCTTGTCTAGCAGCACTGTCTCATAAAAGTCTTGCTGCTCCTTGGTGTGAAACCTGTAGTCAACTGCAGTCCTTCTCCTTGAAGCATACGGGTCTGCTTCTCTCCACCTCCGGAGCCCTGAATCTCTCCTGAGTTTCATATCCTCAGCCACAGGATGAGCATCGTTGTGGTCTGGGATCTTGGGCTTGAGCTTTCTAAGAACATTCTCTTCTTCTTCTTCTGTAGCTTCAGGCACTGGGGCCTTGTTCTTCTCAGTAGCTGGAATGCTTCTTGTGTTCCTCTTTGGCTTTGGCTTTGGAGCTGGCTTGGCCTTGGAAGCAGCTGCCCCTGTTCTTATGGCATCACCCATCAGCTTGGGTGCCTTAGGTGCTGGTGCAGCTACCTCTTCTTCTTCCTCCTCATCTTCCATAATGGAAGCCTTGCCAAGCACTTTGGCTATAGTTTTCTTCACCCTTTCTTTCCTCTTCTTTCCTTCAGCAGCAACTGGCTCAATGGGAGTGGGCTTCTCAGTTGAAGCTCTGGCCTTTGACATAGGATGCCTGCCTGCTGGCCTTTTGATCTTCATCCCTGGTTTTATGCCCTGTGCTGGCTCAACTCTCTTGGAAGTTGCTTCCTCTTCTGCCACATAATCCTCATCTTCTAAGTCTGAGGTTCTCTTCTTTCTCTGTCTTGTGGCAGCTTTAGGCAGATTGCTAGGGGTGCTCCTGCTGCCATCATCTGAGGAACTTGAGGGACTAGTGCCCTCACTCATCTGCACTTACTGCTCTGACAAGTTCTGGCTATCACTTTGGTCTGACATGATGCAAACTCTAACTGCTGACCCTGTGAATAGGTTATAGATGTGGTAGAGTGGATAAGCATCACAAAATGCAGAGATTTTTGCAAAACAATAATTCAAAAACTTAGTTTTAGTTTCCCACTGAAAGCATCTCGGATCTACCGATTTCTAAACTCGGTGATACCGAAGCAGTTTTGGCACCTATACTAGTGAACTCGGTCAGACCGAGTCACAGTTCGGTGGCACCGAGACTGCTAGGGTTTCACAGAGTTCCAAAATCGGTCACACCGATAAGTAATTCTCGGTCAGACCAAGTCTCACTTGTGCAATGGCATAAGCCAAATCGGTGGGACCGAGTTTTTCAACTCGGTGGGTCCGAGATGGTTTCGGCGGAAACCTAACCCTAAAATTTTCGAATTAAACCTAATCTACGAGTTCATTGACTGGATAGAAGTTTAACAAACGTGGCAAGAATCATGATGATCACAATGTGCTAAGAATCGGATTGGGGAATAGCACAAAGATTGAGTCCATACCCTAGTTCGGCGGAGACTCACCACGGCGGCAACGGCGGGGTTGAATTTCTGTTGACGGCGATGGAGACCAGCGACTGGAGGCGGCTGGCGGCGAGGAGACGATCCGGAGACCAAGTTGGCAGAGCAGGCTATCGCGCGGGCGAAGGGGTTCGGAGAATTTTCCAAATTTTTGCCCGTGACTATATATAGCCCGACCCTGTCGGTGTGACCGAGTGGAACAACTCGGTGGCACCGAGATGCAAAAGTGTATACAGTTGTTGCAACTCGGTGTGACCGAATGGTTCAAATCGGTTGCACCGAGATCGAAAACCTAGATCAACTTAATGATCTCGGTAGGACCAAAAGTAGGGTATGGGTCAGACCGAGAATCATAAAGAGGTTTTGGAAGTTTAAGTCTATGACGAATCGGGGACTCCGAGCGCTCCTCACACAGAGTGGTTCGAATCTGACTTGATCAAATTTTGTGATGTAGCATGAATAGAGTTTGAGACGAGAAAAGCATAGATAGCTAGAGGAGGTTCTTAGGCATTCTTGTCCATCCACTTGGCAAAAGGAAATAAAACCAAACAATCAAAACAACAAGTGGATGTCCTCGAATGAGTAAAATATGCAACCAGCATGCTCACACAATAAGATGGCAAATGAAATATGTGACAAGGCATGCACAACCAATTCTAGCATCTATCAAGCAATTTGCGATGACAACGTCATCTATATATGAGTATATTGACTTAGGAGTCAAGTGAGAACACTTGATCATAGGTCATACTCATCGTTTAAGCTCAAGTGGGGTTACCACTTTTACATAAAGCATTGTTGTGTTCACATCTTTAGAGTTGCTTTAGCTCAAGTCTTAGAGTAAAGCTCCCCCTAGATGTGATATCCCCCCTTAGAGGGATGAACTAACGTCGGGTTTTGTCGATGATGACTTCATGTAGATGTTGAAGATGTGGATGCTCAATGTTGATGTAGATCACTTGGAGCTATCCATTTGAGTGAATTGCACTTTCAATACCTACATGGGTTAGTCCCACAAGGAACAAACAAGGATATCCATAGACATAGAGTGATGCACACACAAGATGATGTCCATGAAAACTTTTAGGTTACCTTGTCCCTTGTCTTACCAACAAGAGGGTTTGTGACTCCTTGAACTAGTGCAAGATGTGGAAGTTGATTGCACTTGTTCTTGCCAAAATGATAAGAGTGAAGTATGTTGGCGGAGTCACCCTCAAGAACTCTCTAGTTCTTCTTCTTTTGGATCCACACCATCTTGATGGGAATCCTTGGAGTTGTAGTCGTACTTGATGAAGTGGAACTTGAAGTAGTCTTGGGAATCCACTTGACTAAGGTCTTAGGAGCTTCTTCAAATGCATCAATTTCCTCTTGAAGCTTGTCCTTGCCTTTTTGCTTGTAGTCTTGTGGTGGAAGATCATCTTGAGCTTGTGTCCCCTTGAAAGAAGTATCATACTTCTCTTGTTGAGGAACAAACTTTGTCTTGGTGTATTGATCTTCTTCCCACTCAACTCCATTGGCATTGAACTTTCGTTCAAAACCAACACCTTGATTCTTCCGGTGCATTCCTTGCTTGCGCACAATTTCCTCGAATTGCTTACTCCCGGCAAGGCTTTTGTACACTCCTTTCTCTATAATTCCCTTCAATAAGCTATTTTCTTGCTCAAGTGTAACTTGGCTAAGAGAATCATTAGTGGAATAAAGAGAACTACTAGAAGCAACAATACTGGATTTAGCATGATCATTGTTACTGCTAGAGGAAGAATCTTTCTTGTTCTTGTTACTAGACTTGACTTGAGGCATGTAAGTGGATAAGAGTAAATGCTTGGCAATGTAAGAAGAACTTTTCGTGCGGAGATCATCATTGATTGCTTTTAAGAACTCATGCTCTTGCTCAAGATTGAGCTTTTCAAAGCGTAATTTCTCATGAGCTCTTAAAAGTTCTCGATGATCTTCGAAGATAGTTTCATGAGCTAACTTAAGAGTGTTTAGTTCTTTAGTTAGAGCCTCAATCTTCTCCTTATCATTGTCATTCGTTTTATCTTGATTAGCATGATTAATTGACGTTTCATCATAGTATTCATCACTAGAGTTGTCAACAAGCAAATCATCACCTAACAAGTCATCTTCATCACTATTGAAATCAACATACTCGGGGTGTGTTACCTTAGGACCTTTGGCCATGAAGCATCTTCCAATTCCTTCATTTGGTGAGTCAAATATGTCATAGGAGTTGGTTGACACAAGTGCTAGACTGGCAACACCTTCATCTTGAGTATCTTCGGAGTCGGAGTGATAACTTCTCTCGGAGTGGCTGTCGGAGTCGGAGCCGGATACCCATTCACCAACATGAGCTTGATGTCTTTGTTTTGTGTAGCTCCTTGATGATTTTTCCTTCCTTTCCGAATCCTTGCTTCTCCGTGAGTATCTTCGTTCATAACGATCATCTCTACTCCTTCTCTCTCTTGGTGGTGATTCTTTGCTTCTTCTTTTTGGAGAATCTTCTCTTCTCTTGTAGGGAGCCGTACACTCATTGGAATAGTGTCCGGGTCTTCGACAACTGTAGCAGTTTCGCTCTCGACTAGAAGATCTTTTGTCATTGTAGGACCTTGACTTGAAGCTTCTATCTTTGCTTCTACTCTTGTAGAACTTGTTGAAGTTCTTCACCATTAAGCTCAATTCTTCATTGAAGTTTTGTTTCTCACTTGATGATGTAGGGGCTTCACATGAGGCTTTGTAGGCACCACTTGATTTGTTGTGAAGTTCCTCTAGCACGATGAAGTCTTCGTCGCTGAGGCTCACATCCTCTTCGGAGATTGGTAGGTAATTACTATCCTCCGAGTCACAGGATCGTCGGGGTTTACTTGCCCATCCTCCCAATCATCCTGTTCAGATGTTGGCTCTACAGGGACTTCAGGGTCTTCGGCGTTCTCCGGAGTGTTATTCTCTTCAGTGCCGATATTGCTGTCTTTTTGGCGTTGATGTTTTGGAGGTGCTTCGGCAGGCTTGTCCTCAACCAGATTCTCCTTGCCATCCTCTTTGGGTGTGTCCACCATGTACACGTCGTATGTGGAGGTGGCCGTCCATCTTTGGTAAACGGGGTGTTTTGGCCTTGTTCGTCCTCGGCATCGTCATCCATACCGTCGATGTCTTCGGAGGTGTAATCCAACATGTCAGTTAAATCTTCGACAGTGGCTATGAAGTGGGTGGTGGGTGGGATGCAAAATTCCCCGCTCTCAACCCCTAATCTGGGTTAGGGATAGTTCGGAAGCGATCCTCCCGTAATGGAAAGTGATCGCATTAAGTCCAGGGCCTCGTTTAAAGGTGAGGGTTGGACGGAGAAATGAGAGTCTGTGGGGCTATCCAGATTCGGAGTCTGGCGGCGCCCGCTTGACACAGACCTCGAGAGTTCGGACCTAGAGTCTAGTAGAGTGTCCGGTGCTTCTCCGGCAGCAAGCTCCATAAGTGCGGAGAGTCTGGCAGGGTCTAGACTCCCATCTTCGGACCTGCCGGCCTGCCCTTGATCTAAGGTTAGAGCGGCAATTGGGACCGCGAACCCTTCGAAGACCAAATCTCCTCGGATATTAGCGACATAGTTTAAGCTCCTGAAACTGATCTGATGACCAGGGGCATAGCTATCGATCTACTCAACGTGACCAATCAAGTTGGCTCGCAGTGCGAAGCCACCGAACACGAAAATTTGTCCCCAGGGGAAAATCTCCCCCGAAACTGCATCATTGTGGATGATCGAACGAGCCATCGAATCCTTCGTCGATGACACAGAGGAAGTCTCAATGAAAGCACCAATGCCAGTGTCAAAACCGACAGATCTCGGGTAGGAGGTCCCGAACTGTGCATCTAAGGATCGAAGGTAACAGGAGGTAGGGGACACGATGTTTACCCAGGTTCGGGCCCTCTTGATAGAGGTAAAACCCTACATCCCGCTTGATTGACTTTGATGAGTATAGGGGTTACAAGAGTTGATCTACCATGATATCGTAATGGCTAAACCCTAGATGTCTAGAATGTATGATTATGATTGCCTCTACGGACTAAACCCTCCGGTTTATATAGACATCGGAGGGGGCTAGGGTTTGTACAGAGTCGGTTTATAGAGAAATGAATCTTCATATCCGAACGACAAGCTTGCCTTCCATGCCACGGAGAGTCCCATCCGGACACGTGGGAAGCCTTCTATCTTGTATCTTCATGGCCCACCAGTCCGGCCCACGTCACATAGCCCGGGCGTCCGGGGACCCCCTAATCCAGGACTCCCTTAGTGGGCGAGGTTCTTCATCATTGTCCTCGCTGGGCTGCCCTTTCCCCTTATGTTCGGTGTTTAGCTTACCGGCCTGCTTAAAGACCCAAAAATTTCTGTTGGTATGATTGGCAGGCTTGTCAGGGGTGCCATGAATCTGGCAAGGCCTATCGAGTATTCTATCCAAACTGGATGGACCATCTTTGTTTCCTTTGAATGGCTTCTTCCGCTGACCGCGTTTAGAGCCACTCAATCCGGTGTTGACCGCCATATCTTCGGTATCTCCATTGTTGCTTCGATGCTTGTGTTTGTGCGTCGTGGCTTGCCGTTGCCGTCTCTGGCTTCGGAGGTGCCAGGGTCGCTGGTGCTGTTGCTTCTACGAGCGAGCCAACTGTCTTCTCTCGCGCAAAAGCGGGCCATGAGTGCAATAAGGGCTTCCATGGACTTCAGTTTTTCTTGGCCAAGGTGTTGGTCGAGCCACTCGTCCCGGATGCTGTGTTTAAATGCCGCGAGGGCTTCGGTGTCCGGGTAGTCCACAAATTGGTTCTTTTTAATTAAGAACCTGGTCCATAGCTTCCGGGCTGATTCTCCGGGTTGCTGGACTATGTGACTGAGGTCATCGGCGTCTGGAGGCCGAACATAGGTACCTTCGAAGTTATCTCTAAAGGCATCTTCCAAGTCTTCCCAGCTACCAATAGAGTTTTCTAGGAGGCTGTTTAACCAGTGCCGAGCTGGTCCCTTTAATTTTAGCGGGAGGAACTTGATGGCATGGAGATCATCACCGCGGGCCTTGTGGATATGGTGAAAAAATCTTCGATCCATACTACGGGATCTGTTGTTCCATCGTATGATTCAATGTTCATGGGTTTAAACCCTTCTGGGAACTTGTGCTCCATTACCTTTGTATCGGGCGACATCACGACGCAGTTCAAATGAAGTCCGTATGCGGTTTTTGGCCCGAGTGAGGTTGTGCCTGCTGCGCCAGGCCTGATGGCCGTCTTCGCATGTTGAAGCTCACCCCCTCGATCCATAGATCGATCTGGCTTAGCCTGCTCTACTATCCAGGTCCTGTCGTAGGTGTATCTTGGAGCCGCTGTCTCTCTGCCTTTACTGTGAGGTGGTGCGAGTTGGTGTTCGGCGTAGGTGGACGCTTTATCTCATCCATGTGGCGGCCGGTCTGGTTCATCAGCACAGTCGTATCTTGACGGTATGGGCGCGACGGCCTCGTCGTCGAATTGTGGAAGAACCCGACGCTTCGGATAACTCTTAGTTGGGCATTGAAGGCCGTACTCTTCGGCAGCCAGGACTTGGGTCCATTTGTCGTTGAGTGTATCCTAGTCGGCTTGGAGTTGTTGTTGCTTCTTTTTTAGGGTTCTCGCAGTGGCGACTAGCTGGTGCTTAAAGTGCTCCTACTCGAGTGGTTCCTCTGGTTCGCCGAGGCTCACATCATCCTCGGAGATTGGTAGATAGTTACTATCCTCCGAGTCCTCGTTCCTGACTGGATCATCAAGGTTAACTTGCCCATCCTCCCAATCATCATGTTCATATGTTGGATCGACAGGGGCTTCGGGGTCTTCGGCATTCTCCGGGGTGTTATTATCTTTGGTGCAGGTATTGTTGTCTTTTTTGCGATGCGATTTTGAGCGGCGCCGCTGACCTCGACACTTTGGAGGTGCTTCAGCAGGCTTGTCATCAACCGGATCCTTCCTGCCGTCGTCGTCATCCTCTTTGGGTGTGTCCACCATATACACGTCATATGTGGAGGTGGTCGTCCAACATCCGGTAAACGGCGGGTCTTGGCCTTGTTCATCTCTGGCATCGTCGTCCATGTCGTCAATGTCTTTGGAGGCTAATCCAGCATGTCGGTGAAGTCTTCGACAGTAGCTATGAAGTGGGTGGTGGGTGGGACATAAAATTCCCCGCTCTCAGCCCCTAGTCCGGGCTGGGCGTAGTTCGGAAGTGATTCCTCTATAATAATGAGGGATCACATTAAGTCCAGGGCTTCGTTTAAGAGCGAGGTTTGGACGTGGAAGCGAGAGTCCGCGGGGCTGGTCGGGGTGAAAGCCTCCTGGCCCTGCCTACTTGGCACGGACTTCGAGAGTTCAGATCTGGAGTCCGGGGGCAAGTCCGGCCTTTCAATGATAGGGGGAACCTGGACTGATTCCGAGTTCGCCATGGACACGATCGGCTCCGGATCCTCGATAATGTGGTTTGAAATGAAGAGTATGGTGGGCTCCACACTCCCATCTTTGGACCTGATGGTTTGCTCCGGATCTAAGGCCAGAGCAATGGTTGGGGCCGCGAACCCTTCGAAGATCAAGTCTCCTCGGATGTCAGCGACATAATTTAGGTTCCCGAAACTGATCTGGTGACCACATGCATAGATGTCGATCTGTTCAAGGTGGCCAATCGAGTTGGCATGGAGTGCGAAGCCGCCAAATAAAAAAAATTGGCCGGGGAGGAAAGTCTCCCCCGAAACAGCATCATTGTAGATGATCGATCAAGCCATCGAACCTTCTGTCAACGACACATTGGAACTCTCAATGAAAGCATCAATGTCGGTGTCAAAACCGTCCGATCTCTGGTATGGGGTCCCGAACTATGCGTCCGAGGATTGAAGGTAACAGGAGACAAGGGACACGATGTTTACCCGGGTTCGGGACCCCCTACCCGAGATCGGCCGGTTTTGACACCGACAGAGGGCGCGCGCTCCCAACTTGGAGATGAAGCGCCCTAGCAAGGTCACACAGCCCGCCAGCTTCTGCATCTCCTTGAGGGTATGTGGCTGGCTCATCCTCTCTATTGCCTTGACCTTCTCTGGGTTGGCCTCGATTCCCCTGTGCGACACCAGAAAGCCCAACAACTTGCCGGAGGGGACGCCAAACACACATTTCTCCGTATTGAGCCATAGATCTACCTTGAACAGACTGAAAAATGTTTCTTCCAGGTCTTGAATAAGGGTCCTTGCCTCCCAAGACTTCACCACTGTATTGTCAACATAGGCCTCGGCGTTCCTCCCGAGCTGCTGGCCCAGAGCGATGTGCATCAGCCACTGGAAAGTTGCTCCCATGTTACGCAGTCCGAACGGCATGCAGGTGTAGCAACACACCCCACATGGGGCCAGGAAGGCTGTCTTCTCAACATCTTGCACCGCCATGTTGATTTGGTGGTAGCCTGAGAAGGCATCCAGAAAGCACAAAAAGTCGCATTCAGTGGTGGAGTCGACGATGTGATCAGTGTGCGGAAGCGGGAAGGGGTCTTGAGGACAAGCCTTGTTGAGGTTGGTGAAGTCGACGCACATGCACTCCTTCCCTCCCTTCTTAGGGATGACAACCAGATTCGCCAGCCATTCCAGGTACTGCACCTCCCGAATGACACCAGCTTCTTGCAGTTTTCGAGTCTCCTCGACGATGAACGTTTGCTTCTCTGTGAACTGCCGCTGCGCCCTTTGCTTCACCGGGTGCATGTTAGGGCATACCCTCACGTGATGCTCGATTATCCCCCTCGAGATTCCGATTAGATCCTTAGGCTCCCATGTGAACACATCCTTTTCCTGCGCAAGAAGCTGACCAATGCCTCCTCTTGATCTGGAGGGAGACCAGCACCTATGGCGAAGGTGGCACCCGATGCCCCGTCTTTGTCAACCGGCACCTGCTTCATCTCGGTGCGATCTTGGGAGAAAAACTGTTTCTTCCTTGCTGGCACGCCCCCAGGACCTCTGGGGCTCCTTCCTCACTTGGTTGCGCAACCGTCGCGACCATGAAGGCGAGTTTGAGAGCTAGCAACGCTTCCTTGGTATCTCCTGCCATAGTGAGGACGCTGCTACTTCCCGACATCTTCATTAGATTGTACGCAGGGTGAGTTGCTGCCAGGAACTGGGCCAAGGCCGGGTACCCGACAATGGTGTTTTACGGGAGGCCGATGTGGGCGATGTCGAAACCGATAAGCTCGGTGCGGTAGTTGTCGCGGGTGCCGAAGGTGACCAGGAGGCGGATCTGCCCCAGGGGGTAGGTGGAGCTGTCGACGACCCCGGAGAAGGGTTTGATGGGGCGGAGCCATCCATGAGGCACACGAAGCAAGCCGAATGCCTCCACAGAGAGCACACTCAGGCCGGATCCACCGTCGATGAGAGTCTTGGTGACTGCTACATTGCAGATGGTGGGGTTGCAGAGCATCAGGAGCGCACCAGTGCCAGCGGTGGTCGCGGGGTGGTCCTTTGAGTTGAAGGTGAGGTCTGCCTTGGGTGTTGCCCAGCCTGAGGGAGCCCCTAGTTGCACGCGGGCGACACCCACCTGGCAAAAGAACTGCTTGATGTGGTGGTCCGAGGGTGGCGCACGCGAACCACCAAGGAGGGCCGCGATAGCGTGGGTGCCGGTGCCGTGAAGCGCACGACGAAGAGGCTGTGCAGTTCTTCCCAGGAGGCCACAGAAGATCCTGGCAGGTTGAGCAGCCAGGGGTGTGGCGTGGCTACGAGGGCCAGAGGAAGCCAGTTGGCCATGACCTTGCCGTCGCCGCCGGCCGCCAACACTGCCCCCACGTACGCATGGAGAAAACCTGCTGGGTCCGCCGCGTCGTCGTATCGGGGCGACAGGTCCGACCTGAACTTGTGTGGCCACAGCCCCCACCACAGGGCGGGGGTGAAAGCTCGGAGGCCCTCGGCTCCTCCAAAGGGGCGCGTCGATCCAGTCGATGGAGGAGCGTCCGCCATGAGAGCCAATAGCGGAGCACAGCAGACAGAGCGGCGTATCTTTGATGCACCCCTACCTGGCATGCCAAATGTCGGATTTCGGGTT
This sequence comes from Triticum urartu, assembly GCF_056163025.1. Classification (NCBI taxonomy): domain Eukaryota; kingdom Viridiplantae; phylum Streptophyta; class Magnoliopsida; order Poales; family Poaceae; genus Triticum; species Triticum urartu. Next base: position 213,039,885 of record NC_141875.1, read on the forward strand.
CCGCAGATCCTTAAGAGGTTTGAACTCTAGGGTGCGTGTGAAGAACTCAACCTCCCAGTCTGCCTACTCACCAATCTCACGGCCTAGCTCGATGAACTCAAAGGAAAGAGGACACGACAGTTTACCCAGGTTCGGGCCACCTTGCGGTGTAAAACCCTACTCCTGCTTTATGGTGGATTGGCCTCGTGGGGTTGAGGATGAACTAGTACAGTGGGAGAACAACCTTAGGAGGAGGAGTGTTCTTGAGCTCAAGTGAGCTGGTGAGCTGGTCAGGGTGGAATGGATCTGACCCCCTCTATGGTGATGGCTAGGTCCTATTTATTGTGGCCTTGGTCCTCTTCCCAAATGAATGCGGGAAGGGATCCCACAACGGCCAAATTCGAAGGGAGACAACTAGTACATGCTATCCTGACAAAAGTAGTCTTCGCCTGCAAAAGCCTCTAGTTGTGACGTCGTGGTGGGCTCGTTGATGAACTCCGTCCTGCCGTCCTGCCGATCTTGGTCTTGTTGCGCCGAAATGGAAACCTTTGGCTGATTCCTCGGGACTCCGTGCATCCGCTTGCCTCCTTAGCATCAAAGAGGAAACTCGTACTCTGCACCCGCTGGCGCCCGCCTAGCCATGGTCATCATGGCTCACGTCATCGGCACCTCGCGAGGTGAGGCCTACATAGAAATCTTCGCTCCTCAGGAGGCAGCCTGAGTGGCCGCTCCTTGTGAAGGTCTTGGTGTCGTCCGCCTCGTTAGGCTTGGCCCCTCGCGAGGGTCTTGGGTTGTTGATGCCAAAGCTGGGTCATACCAGGCCGTCAGTAAGCCACGCCGTGGGCTGCAGGCAGACAAGTCTGGGTACCCCCGTTCCCAGAACGCCAACAGTCACCATCGTCATTGCTCCACCACTCGCCGCTGGTAGCAGTACCGCATCATTTATTGACGCCTCCATTTCCAACATCGGTGGCTATCGTTTCCAGCGCCGGCAAATGTCGTATGTAGCAAACAGCTTCCAGGGCACATCGCCTCCCGCAGTGATGGGCACATGGGTGCAGGACCAACCTCATCTCGTCTGCCACATCAAGGTACGGTCGTGAGGCCTGGTTGATACGCTAGATGGTTGGCGAAGAAAGGGGAATAGGAAGAGAGCGCGAGGCGGATGCGGCCATTTGCACAGGTTGTGAGGCACACAATCAAAGAAGATCGCACGGAGCACGTGCGGCCAGCCGGATCTTTAGCTGGACGACTATATTTAAATTTTTCTTTCAACTGGATGATTTCTAGAAACATCAACATGTCCTTCGCACGCCACGACTCGTTATGAGACCCACACACCATTGTCACTTTCAGCCTTATCTTCAAGAGTGTTAGAAATATGCACCGGGGACAATAATATTGTATTATTATATTTCCATATTCATAATTAAAATTTTATACTCTATGTTATAACTGCTATGATCCTGGAATATGCTATTCAGTGGAAAACTCATATGCACGTGTGGACTGATAAATGACAAAATAAGATTCCTAGTATCGCCTTTAAGACTGTCTCAAGTGTTGTCGTGGGTTTGTCACGGCAGATGTCCTTGTGAAAGGACTTAGTCGTGGAGCCATCACAACGGGTTAGCTTTAAAGGGGTTAAACCGGACAAGGGGACACGGGGAGTTTTATACTAGTTCAGCCCCTTCGAGGAAGGTAAAAGCCTACGTCTAGTTGTGATTGGTATTGCTAGGGTTTCGAAGGCCAGGGAGCGAATCCTCTTTGTCTGGCTCTCAAGTTGTTGTCTGTCCCTTGAACCGCTGCCGGGTCATCCCCTTATATACATGGGTGGCGCCCATCGGTTCACATAGTCCCAAAGCTGGATCATAAACGTTTTCGGTTTGGTCTCTACCCTTCCTATCTTACAAAGCAAGTTATATGATTAAGCTGGTTTACATCTACAGGTCTTAACTCACTTCTGGGCCTTGGGCCTTCGTAAAGCGCCATCATCTTCACATCTTCACGTGCTTCTAATCTTCATGAAGTTAATCCGGCTACTCCTGGCCGGTTTACGCCTAGTAGTAATATCCCCAACATTAGGCACCAGATTGGTTTGAACTGGTTCATGTCAATCTCCATCACTTAGAAAAAATTCCTCCTTTACATTTTCACCTTGATCTTGTAAACCGACGTGGCGTCATGCTCCAGACCTTTAACAAACCACCCTGACGTCATCTGTTCATTAAAGCTGAAGATTACCTTCATTAACGCATCTCCAATCATCGAGGTGACACCATTATTTCTTATCCATTTTTTGAGCTCCTCGATTCCCGCACTTGCCGTTGTATCGTTTCGCCTTATAAATAGGGGCAGGGGACCCTTTTTCCTTCCTTTCCTGCTACCCCTTCTTCCCTTCTTCTTCCTCGCGAAGTCTCTACTCCTGAGCGCCGCCGCCATCGACAAGCCTCGCCTCTGCTTCGCCGTCGGCTGCTGCATCACCCGGATCGAACCAGAAAACTGCAGCTTCCCTCCGCCGTTCTTGCGACACCGGTAACCTCTTTTACTTCCACCCTAGATCTTATCTTTTTAGGGTTTCACTGTTCGTCGGAGTTCATCGAAAAACTTCAGTGATGTTCCTCGCTTTTCTTATCTATAGCATTCGAGGCTAGGCTGGACCTGTCGTTCTTGCGCGACTGTAGCCATAATCGTATTCTCCTCATTAAAGTCCCTCTTTATATCAAGAACTTCTTTATCTGAATCTGCTGAACTATTTAAGTACCCGAAGCTTGAACCTGAATATATTCCAGTTCTGTCATCCCTTAGATCCGAAATTTTTATATAAACCTGTGAGATCTGTTTCCCCTTACTTAGGTATTTTTAGATCTGTACTCCTCACACCAATATAGACGGTTTAACTTTGCATAGCAATCAATACCATTAGCCCTCTGATAAACCGGAGGAGCCCTTTACCTCCATAGTTATACTCTGGTTTAACAGTGTCTGGGTACCCATGTTCTGGTACTGCCTTGTTATATATTATAGCATTGATCTCCGTTTTATGCAATTTCACATATCAGTATATCTTTTACTCCATTGCATCTTGTATGTCATCCTGAGTGATTTATAAACCGGCCTTTTGTTTCCAGCTTGTTTGTTCCACAATGGCCAAGCAATTTACCACTTGCAACTGGGCTCGTTCCCGGGTCACGGAGGAACAATTGAACGATATGGTCAGCATCGGCTCCTTGCCTAAGAAAACTGAAATTAAATGGCGAGTTCCAAGAGCAGAAAATCCTCCGACCCCAAGGCATGGTGAGGTGGTGGTCTTTGTTGACCACATAAGCCTTGGCTTCAAACCGCCAGGGTCAAAGTTTTACTGAGATGTGCTTGCCAATTTCCAACTCCATCCTCAAGACATCGGGCCCAACTTAGTATCCAATCTATGTAACTTCCAGGTCTTCTGTGAAGTGTACTTACAGGAAGAACCAACTGCGCAGTTGTTCCGGGACTTCATTCACTTAAACCGGCGCACAGAATTTGTAAATGGCCCCAACACTGAACTTGGTGGTGTCTCAATTTAAAAGCGGAAAGAAGTTGAATTTCCTCATGCCAAACTGCACAGCCATCCAAAGGAATGGAACCAGACTTGGTTTTACTGCCGAGATACGTCCCCTGAAGCTGAGAATCCCCTGCCAGGCTTTCATGATCACCGGCTTTCCAACACCCATCCAATGCCACAATGCTTAAGCTCTGCAGAAAGGACGAAATATGCCCCTCAACTCGCCAAACTCCGGGCTTTCATGGCCAATGGTTTAACAGGTGTTGATTTCGTGTGCTGTTGGATATCTTGGAGCATCTTGCCGCTAAGCCGGTGTCCCAGTTTAATGTGTGAGTACACCGGTGAGGTTGAAGACCCTCAACGCCATTGCAACATTCAAATAACTGATGAAGAAGTCACTGAAGGTGTAAAAAAGATTTTAAATGAATCGGAACTAGTCTGTAGTCAAACCGTCTTGAATCCCTTCTGTACCAAGAACAAACCGCCTGCTGTAAGCATTATACTTCCTTTTCATCTTTGATATCTTTAATTTATGCAACTTGTAATCCTTCTTCTGTGTATGTATGTATAGGGTGATGACCCCTTCTGGAAACGGAAATTCATAGAAAAAACAGTAAAGCCAACTGGGGATAAAGCGGTCAAACCTTCTCGCCCCAAAACCAAAGCCGTCAAACGGATGTCAAAATGGAAAATGACTGACCGGATTAATATGGAACTTGATGATGATGCTGATGATCCGGAAGTTGAGGTAGAACTTGACTCACTTGGCTCCCTTTTCATGCATCTCATTAACAATGATCTTCCTCAGGAGGACGCAGAAGGCAGTCAAGCCGATGATGTAGAGGAAATTACCCTTTCCTCCGGTTCAGACTCTAAGCCAACACAAAAAACCCGTCAAGCAGTCCGGAAAGTAAGCTTTTCTCATCCTCTTGCTCATTTGGATCCAACATTTATTTTGAAGACTCAGCAGCATGAAGCTCGCCGAACAACCCGGCATAGTGGCCAACAGGTTACTTCAACCGGTTTACCTGACACCCCGGTTCAGAAGCGCCGGTCTGAGGTCTCTCCTACTCCTGACAATTCTTATCCCAAGGCAGGTTATTTCAGACAACCTCTTAATCCGTCTGATTCCAATTATCAGGTGACACCTCCCTCATCCTCTGGTGAATCGACAACAACTCAACTCCCCCCTCTGAAAACTGTGGCTGGCTAAGCTTTGCAATCTTGCATCTCAATGTGTTGTAAATCTGGAATAAAATGTTAACCCTCCTTTTAATTTTGTCCGCAGAGCCAAAGCCAGACCCAACAAGAAAGCTTGGGTCAACAATCCGCCCGAAGACCCAGCCACTGTTGAAGAGGAACCAAGAGGTGATCCAGACCAGACTTGTGAACCGGAGGGTCTTCATCCTGAAGCCACCTTTGACGACCCGCCCCTTCAAGGCCAAAACACGGATGAACCAACAAACGCTGAACCTGCCGCGCCTGGCACTAAACCGGCCGAGCCAAACCGTGCTAGTCCGGTGAAAGATGCTGAAACTCCATTATCACCAGCCAAAAACACTGAAGGTCAAGGAGACGATGTTATCATTACTGGAATGGGCCACAGCTCTCCTGGCCATCCCGTAATCTTGGCTCAACATAGTGCCAAGGAAGAATAGGTTGCTAGGGAAAAAGGCAAATGGAGTAGTGATTTATCAAATTATGCTCATATTAATGCTGAAGAGCTTCATTCTGGCTTCTTGAACCATCTTCACTCAAACCGGGACTATGAAGCCGGTTTCGTGAATTTGATGAAGGAGCGATATGAGGTATTTTCATCTCCCTTTGTTCGTTGATTCAAAGTTGAAATACTAGCCCAAGTACCCCCTAAGGGCCGTTTTATGATGTTAATCACAAACCGGGTCTTTGTAGCACTTTAAGTTTCTCATCATTGACCCTCAAAATGTCAGATCTCTAATAAGAACCAAGACTCCTCTTTTAACAATTAGATAGCTTTCCGCAGTGTAGCCCCCAAAGGCCAGTTTAACTTGGCAAGTTAATCCGGGTTTTAATCCATGCATCCATCTTAGAACAGATGTACATTAGCCCCCAAGTGTCAAGGATAATGCTTGCATTGTTCTGGAGACTTGTATAAAATGTAATTATTGAGAGAAAGTAGGCATTAGCCCCCAAGTATGAAGTGCATAACTTGTTATACGCTTTGTACTTTAGAACATATATATATCCTGTTATTTGATATACCTTCAATGTTGCAGGTTGAACTGAGGAATAGAGATGCCCGAAACTCTGACTTGCAAGAGAATGTGAAATCACAACAAGCAGAAGCTGCAAAAACCAAAGAGGATCTGACCCAAGCCCTGGACACAATGGAAAAGCTGACAGAATCTTTCAACAAAGATCATGCCGACTGGGAAACCGAAAAATCCGGTTTAACCAAAAGAGCTGAAGACGCCGAGGCAGCCCTGAAACCAATTGTAGATGAGCTAGCTGGCTTGAAATGGCAAATCAACGCTTTGACTTCTGCTATCTTTGGTAAGTATCTCCTTATGTGGTTTGTTCAATCCAATGAACCTTATCATTGATCAGACTGCCGATGTTAAACCGTGACAGGCACCCGGATTGCTCATCTTGGTACAGACATGCGCATGAAGCTCAAAGCGACGTATACTTTGATTGAACAATTATACTCTAGGTCTCAGCGGGCTATTTCCACGGTGGCATACAACAAATCGGCACGAACCCTGATAAAAGAAACACTTGAGAAACTGGCCATGTTACCAGCCCAGATTGCCAAATTGAAGAAGGCAGCTGCCAGAGCTGGAGCTTTAACCGCACTTATTCGAGCCAAAGCCTGGATTCCAGACCTTGAAGCGGCGGACATCATTAAAGGATATCCAGGAGTTAAGGAAGACGGTTCAGACTTCGACAATGATGACCTCCGGCGGCTGATCAAAGAAATGCGGCCAATAGCCAGCAAGCTGGCCGAAGACACAGACTTGTCCCATTTTCAACCGGCTTATGATGCTGAAGGGAAAAGACAGCCTGCCGAAATCCATGAAGTTGAAGAACTTGTGCCTCCGATTCGTAAGCACACTTACACTCCTGATATTAACCCATCCAATCTTATCCATGAAGAGGCAGTATTTCAAGCTTTAACTAGAATCGATTGGTCGACGGTTGATTTCTAGTGTCTGGGGAGGGATGAAGAAGTGCCCACACCAACTGACCCTCAACCATCAAACCGTCCAGACGAAGCGTCTTAAACCGGTCGCCGGTTTACTGGTTATTGTGTGCCGATATTTTGAAAAATAATTATTCCATTGGAGCCACTTTGAAAGCTTCTTGTAATAGGGTAGCTAAAACTCCGTTATCTGCCATGCCATCGAGCATGTTTTGTAATACCTTGTGACAACTTATGCCACCTTTTTGGGATATATTTATGCATAGCCCATGATGAATTGTGTTCCTGGGTACAAAAACTTAAAAGTATCTAGCGGTTTACCGCTAGATGGGTCATGATGCCCAACAAGTATACAATACGTAGATGAATAATCGAAGTGTTTGTATAAAAAACAATATGTGCAACATACCTCATTGGTTACCCAACAGTGTATACGGCAAAGGTGTTAATACCAATCTGGAACATTGATGACCCCATCCTTATAATGCCAGGTTATATAGTAAACCGGACCGGGATAATTACCGGGTTTTCTTTATAACACTGGTGATTTAGTCAAACGAGACCGGGTCAACGAACACCGGTTTATAACTGATCATGTGCCGACAACTTGTATTTGAAAAGCAAGCCGGGTCAAGGACGCCGGGCTATCAAAAGACACTTATGAATTTCAACAAATAAAACTCAAAAAGGAAATATGAAAGGCTTTTTATGAGCTGCCAGGCTCCAAATCGAGGCTTTTCATGGGCTGCCAGGCCTCTGAGTTAAACCATTTAACAAAGCCTTTTATGATGGGCCTCCAATTAACCAATCGTCGTTTTTACTTTGACAAGTTCAGGGTCTGTAAAAGATTGACTTGTCAAACGTTCGGCGGGTCATACCAGGATTACCTGGACAGGAGTGGCTTACTTGATGAAGGCCGGTTAACCCAGGGTTTTAGGTGAATACACCAGGCTTCCAAGCCGTGGCTTGATAGCCAATTACAAGGGTCCTTTCAAACTCTTTGTTGCTTTGCAAAAAGAGCCCCCAAGTAACTTTGTGAGCTGTGCTCGGTGCGTGCCCATGTTTGAGGCTGTGCTTTGTACAACACTCTCTTTGGCTCCACACATTTTTCTTTTGTGGCTTAAACGCCTATCAAGAGGTGTAGCTATGGTGTGATAACAACCAAGCCCCCTAGTGATATCCCTTCGTGGTGTCAAACCGGTCAAGAGGTGTAGCTATGGTTCAGATATGACCAAGCCCCCTAGTGATTTTCTTTATATCCGTGCGGCTGCTGAGACCAGATTAACAAAAAACTCCGCTTTGTCAGTAAACTCTTGTAAGCACACACATGATGTAAAAAGAACAGATACCCCGCTGTTACGGAGGCTCTGGTTTATTATATGATATATACATCGTCATAAATATGTACATATGAAGAGCCTATGGCTTCAAGTATAGTAAGGCCGAAGAAGAGCTACGTTCCATGGCCGCTTGGTCTCCTCCTCCGATTTACGTGAGTCTTTGTGCTCTCGAACATCAATGACGTCGTAAGACCCGTTGTGCAGATTCTTGCTGACCACAGAGGGTCCTTCCCAAGGTGGGGATAGCTTGTGCATATCGGTCTGATCCTGGATGAGCCGGAGTACCAAATAGCCTTCTTGAAAGGTTCTGGTCTTAACCCGGCGGCTGTGATAACGTCGGAGATCTTGTTGATAAATCGCCGAACGTGCTGCTGCAAGATCATGCTCTTGATCCAACAGGTCCATGGAATCTTGACGTGCCTTCTCATTATCAGCTTCAACGTAGGCTGTCACACGAGGTGAGTTGTGACGGATGTCACTAGGAAGAACTGCCTCCGCTCCATAAACCATGAAGAAAGGTGTGTAACCCGTAGACCTATTGGGTGTGGTGTTGATGCTCCATAACACAGAAGGTAGGTCCTCAACCCAACAACCCGGTGTCCACTTTAAAGGAACCATAAGCCTGGGTTTGATACCTCGTAGAATTTCTTGATTTGCCCTCTCCGCTTGACCATTAGACTGGGGGTGAGCTACTGATGTGAGATCGAGCCGGATGTGCTCACGTTGGCAAAATTCCCCCATCTCCCCTTTTGACAGGTTAGTACCATTATCAGTTATAATACTGTGTGGAAAGCCAAATCAGAATATCACCTTTTTGATGAACTTAACCGCCGTGGCCGCATCACACTTACTGACTGGTGCTGCCTCCACCCATTTGGTAAATTTATCAACTGCTACTAACAGGTGGGTCTTTTTGTCCTTGGATCGCTTGAAGGGTCCAACCATATCAAGCCCCCAAGTCACAAACGGCCAAGTTATTGGAATCATCCTCAGCTCTTGAGCCGGAATGTGCGCACAGCAGGCAAATTTTTGACAACCGTCACATCTCTTGACTAAATCCTCCACATCAGCATGCGCTGTCAACCAGTAAAAACCGTGACGAAAAGCTTTAGCCACCAAAGATTTTGAACCGTCATGGTGACCGCAATCTCCATGAATTTCTCACAAAATCTCACAACCCTCTTGAGGAGAAACACAACGCTGAATTGCTCCTAAAACGCTGTAATGATGTAACTCCCTGTTGAGTATGGTCATGGACTTGGAACGCCGGATTATCTATCGAGCCAACATTTCATCGTCTGGTAACTCGCCCCGGTTCATGTAAGCCAGATATGGGATTGTCCAATCCAGTATGACGTGCAGAGCTGCCACCAATTGAGCCTCCGGATCCGGAATAGCCAACTCTTCTTCGATGGGTACCTTGACTGATGGATTATGCAATACGTCAAGAAAGACATTTGGCAGAACCGATTTACGCTGAGAACCAAGATGACTTAAAGCGTCCGCCGCTTCATTCTTTCGCCGGTCTATATGGTCCACCTGATAACCCTTGAAGTGACCAGCCACTGTGTCCACCTCTCGCTGATATGCAGCCATGAGTGGGTCTTTAGAATCCCAAGTGCCAGACACCTATTGAGCCACCAGATCTGAATCGCCGAAGCACTTAACCTGACTTAAGTTCATCTCCTTAGCCATCCGAAGACCGTGGAGCAAAGCCTCGTATTCAACTGCATTGTTAGTGCAAGGGAACATTAAACGGAGGACATAACAAAACTTGTCACCTAGTGGGGAAGTTAGTATGACTCCAGCCCCCGAGCCCTCCAACTGCCTGGATCCATCAAAATGAATAGTCCAATATGTATTATCTGGTTTCTCTTTTGGTGCCTATAACTCCGTCCAATCATTGATGAAGTCCACTGTAACACCCCGGATGTAATTTACCTTATTTGTATTCCAACTCTTGCCATTTCCGGCACTAAGTTATGTTATTTCCTCGTTGTCGGGTTTTTGCCTTCGCGTGCTTTTGTCTTTGTCATGCATCTCATATCATGTCATCATGTGCATTGCATTTGCATACATGTTCGTCTCATGCATCCGAGCATTTTCCCCGTTGTCCATTTTGCATTCCGACGCTCCTATGTCCTCCGGTGTCCCTTTCTACCTATTTTTGTGTGTGGGTGTTAAACATTCTCGGATTGGACCGAGACTTGTCATGCGGCCTTGGTTTACTACCAGTAGACCGCCTCTCAAGTTTCGTGCCATTTGGACTTCGTTTGATACTCCAACGGTTAACCGAGGACCGAAAAGGCCTCGTGTGTGTTGCAGCCCAACACCCTTCCAAACTGGCCGAAAAACCCACCTAAACCCCTTCCATCATCTAGAGCGTTCGATCACGATCGCGTGGCCGCAAACCGCACCTCATTTGGAGCTTCCTAGCTCCCTCTACCTCTATATAAAGAACCCCCATTCCAAATCCCAGGTCTCCTCTCCCCCTAACCCTAGAATTTTCCCCGCGCCGCACCGGACGTGTCTGTTTCTGGCCGGACATCCTCGCCGCACCAACCACTTCACCCCACGTGTCGCGCCGGGAGCTCCCCCGCCGCCAGCCCGCTCGGCCCAAGCCGGGCCCTCCTCGCCGCGCAGCCGGGCCGCGCCCCGCGCCCGACGCCGCCGCCTGCCTCCCACGCGCGCCGCCGCCTTCGTCCGCCCATCGCCGCCAAGGTTCACCGCGCCGCCACCGTGTCGGTGAGCGCCGCTGCTCCGCGCCGGCGACCGCCCCGCGCCACCGCCTCGGCTCGCGGCTTCCTCACCGCCCCTCACCGCTCCGGCGACTCCGGCCGGCCTCCTCCTCACCTCCTCGCCCCGGCAAGCCTCCAAGTCCGGCGACGACCTCGACGTTACCGGCCGGCCATCCTCGGGAGGCATGCTGCTACATTGTTTCCGGCGAGATCTAGATCCAGATCCAAATATCTCGGTTGACTTTTATCCTCAAAACCCTAACTTTTTGCATAATTTGACATGTCATAACTTCCTCATCGTGGCTCCGATTCGTGCGTGTAGCATATCAAAATGTTCGTCTCGACGAGTACATCATTTCATCTCATTGCATCATTTTCATTTGAGCTCATCTTGATTCCCGAAATGCTATTGGAAGAGGGCTATGTGATCATAGTTTCAGATCTGTTTCAGCAAATGCACTTTTGTCATTTTTGCCATGATAAATGTGTGCATGCTATGATCCTGAGCTCTACATGTGTTTTGTAATATGCCATGCCATCTATACAGGGGGTATGCCATGTATTTTTTGTGATCATCGTGGTGACTAGCAAAAGCATGCAAAGTAGTTTACTCAATGATGCTGATTTCAGGGACTTAGTTTTTCACGAATTCCTTGCCCTGTCCTTATTTTATGACATATGTTCATGTTGTTTCCTAGTGATCCGTGCATCTTTTGGGCATGATCAGTAAGGATGTTTTGTAGATATTGTGGTTCTCTATCCATCCATGTCTTTGGTTGCATTTATGGAGCACCCTAGCTTGAGTCAATCAAGCTCTACTTTTGCTAGAAAATGTTCCTCGCAGATTGTTAACATGTTTAGCGATTTTGCCGAGCTTGTTGTTGTTGATCCGTGCATGCTATGTTGTTGTTCTTGCCATGTCTAGCTTCTATGCCATGTCTACTTGCTGGATGTATGATTATATTATCATGTCATGCTTTGTAGTGAGTGCTGCGAGCTCGTAAACATGCCTACTCGTTAACTGTTTTGAATGTTCCAATTTTTCACTAAGTCTGTATCTGTTTATGTTTTTGCTATGTTCACATGCTTGCAATTGGAGTTTCTGATCCTTTTAGGCTTATGGTCACTAAGGGACTTTTGTTGTATGCTTTGAGTAGCTTCATTCCATGCCTTGCTTTTCCATGATATGTTCCTGTAGCATGTAGTTTTCATGCTCTAAAGATTGCTTCCTGATGATAAATTCCTGACTTGTTATTTCACCAAGTCTGTAACCTGTTATCATTTGCTCTTTTGCCATGCTTGTTTGAACCTGTTAATGAGTGAATTAGCCGTAGCTCAGTTTTCATATTTTATCAAGCATCACGAGCGGATCCCTGCCATGTATCTTGTTGCTATGTTTGAGTGCTTTAGCATATTTTTCTGGATGCATTTAGAAGGCTACTTGTTGTTTATCGCAAACCAGTGCTATATTTGTTTTGCTTGCCATTTCCAAACCGTGCATCCGATTCCGGTGATCTTTATATAGATTTCGACCGAAATCAACCCCTCTTTCTAGTGGCACTCTTGGATTTCCATGTTGAGGCCAGGTTCATTCATTCCTTTCCAAATCATGCATATGCATCACATACCGTATCCCGCATATCATACCATGTTTGCATCATGTTGTTTGAGCATTGCACGTGGTTGATTGTGTTCCTTTTGCTTGTTGTTCTTGCTTGGGTAGAGCCAGGAGACGAGTACGTGACCGAGGAGCCCGTTGAGTACACTTACGAGGATCAAGGCAACTCTGAGAACTTTGCAGGCAAGATGACCATACCCTCGAAATCACTTCTATCTTTGATTGCTAGATGCTCGCTCTTTTGCTATGCATATGCTACGATACCTACCACTTGCTTATCATGCCTCCCATATTGCCATGTCAGACCTCCAACCCACTATGTCCTAGCAAACCGTTGTTTGGCTATGTTACCGCTTTGCTCAGCCCCTCTTATAGCGTTGCTAGTTGCAGGTGAAGATTGGAGATCGTTCCTTGTTGGAACATTGTTTATTGTTGGGATGTCATTATTATATCTTGTCTATCTTAATGCACCTATATACTTGGTAAAGGGTGGAAGGCTCGGCCTTATGCCTGGTGTTTTGTTCCACTCTTGCTGCCCTAGTTTCCGTCATATCGGTGTTATGTTCCCGGATTTTGCGTTCCTGACACGGTTGGGTTATAATGGGAACCCCTTGACAGTTCGCCTTGAATAAAACTCTTCCAGCATGGCCCAACATTGGTTTTACCATTCGCCACCTAGCCTTTTTCTTCCCTTTGGTTTCGCGGAGTCAAGGGTCATCTTTATTTTACCCCCCCGGGCCAGTGCTTCTCTAAGTGTTTGTCCAACTGAGTGATGTCCGGGGCTACCAGGGGCAACTCTGGGCTGGCCTACCCGACGTCTGGCGCATCTGAGTGTGCCCTGAGAACGAGATATGTGCAGCTCCTATCGGGATTTGTCGGCACATTCGGGCGGCTTTGCTGGTTTAGTTTTACCATTGTCGAAATGTCTTGTAACCGGGATGCCGAGTCTGATCGGATTGTCTTGGGAGAAGGAATATCCTTCGTTGACCGTGAGAGCTTGTGATGGGCTAAGTTGGGACACCCCTGCAGGGATTTGAACTTTCGAAAGCCGTGCCCGCGGTTATGGGCAGATGGGAATTTGTTAATGTCCGGTTGTAGAAGACTTGAACTTAACTTAATTAAAATGCACCAACCGCGTGTGTAACCGTGATGGTCTCTACTCGACGGAGTCCGGGAAGTGAACACGGTGTTGGAGTAATGCTTGACGTTGGTTGTTCTAGGATCACTTCTTGATCATAGTTGTTCGACTGTGCCTTTGCCTCCTCTTCTAGCTCTCTTTTGCGTATGTTAGCCACCATATATGCTAGTCGCTTGCTGCAGCTCCACAACCTTTTACCTTTCCTATAAGCTTAAATAGTCTTGATCGCGAGGGTGTGAGATTGCTGAGTCCCCGTGACTCACATATTACTTCCAAAACCAGATGCAGTGACCGATGATGCCATTCCAGGTGATTCGATAGAGCTCAAGTGGCAGTTCGATGAGGACTCAGGACGTTACTACGTGTCTTTCCCAGATGATCAGTAGTGGTGCCCATTTGGGGCGATCGGGGGCTATGTTGCATTTGGGGTTTATCTTCATTTTGGTACCGTAGTCGGACCATGAGTGTACTTGGATGAATGTAATGACTTATTTATGCATTGTGTGACATGGCGAGTGTAAGCCAACTATGTATCTTTTCCCTTATTGAATTACATGGGTTGTTTGTGAAGATTACCTCACTTGCGACATTGCTTTCAATGCGGTTATGCCTCTAAGTCATGCTTCGACACGTAGGAGATATAGCCGCATCGAGGGCATTACAAGTTGGTAATTAGAGCCTTCCCCGACCTTAGGAGCCCCCTGCTTGATCGAATCGTTGGCGTTGTTGAGTCTATAAAAATGTTTTGAGTCATTTAGGAATTATATATCGGAGAGCTAGGAATTCTTTTTACTCCTCAGTCCCTTCGTCGCTCTGGTGAGGCCTCCTAACGTAGAGTTTTGACTCTTCTCTTCTCAAATTTCACTAAAAAAAATTTAGGATCACGCGGGTATCTTGGAATCGTTCCGATGGTTTTGTGACGAGAACATTGTTCTTGGTGCCTCCTGACATTTAGGGGTTGTGGCAGTGTCCCGGGGAGTTGATCTCCGAGGTGTTGTCGTCACAATTTTATCGTTGAGATTCTGGAATACCTGAGTTTCGCCGACATCGAAAATCTCTTTTATGCAGTTGTTGGTGAGATAACCTCGACGCCACCCAGTACTGGGGTGGGAGTTCGGGACTATTGCCATAACTTGTATAACGGATGCTTTTCGAAGGTTGATGTAAATGATTTCCGAAGGTTTCTTGGTTATGTGTTGAAGGATGGATACAGCTGGATGTAGGATTTGCTAGCTTTGGGTGAGATATTATGCTTCCCCTGTATCCCCAACACCTGATTGCATAGCCGGAAAGGTTCGGGAGTTTCATAGGTGGGAATTCTTATAGCTCTAGTAATTCTTCCGCGGATATTTGGTTTGTGATTGGGTAATCCTCACCAAGTATTTGTTCTTGTCTGTACCTTGTTGTTTTATTCTTCTACCTCTATCTAAGTGGCTTCCCAATTTATGGAAATGTGACCATTTCAATTGGAATGCATTCGTTCATTTTGTTCGGATGTTAAGTCTATATGTTGCAATTTCGATCCATTTGATTCAGCTTGAATTTATGTCTGTCAAGATGCTAATGGATGTCACCCTCTTCAGGATGGCCCCTCCAACGCGCACGACTTCGAATCCTGATCCGCCACCACCTCCTCCACCTCCGGAGGCATGGCAAGCTGTGATGGCCGCTACCAATGCAAACATGCAGATGCTTTTACAAATCTTGCAAGAACGCACTCAAGGGAATCAAGGCCATGACAACAATCAGAATCAGTTTGCTACACTAAACCAGTTCCTCGCTAACCAGCCAAAGACCTTCAGCAACTATGTTGAGGCAACAGACGTTGATGATTGGCTCATGGATATCTCCAAGCATTTCGAGTGCAGCAATGCCAGGCCTGAGGACTTTGTCAAGTTTGCTTCGTTCCAACTCAAAGACCAAGCTGCAGAATGGTTTCAGCAGTACAAAGATTCCAGAGGAGGCCTGTGATTACCTGGGATGAATTCCATCAAGACTTCAAAGCTCACCACATTCCTCAGAGTGTTGTTGAGAGCAAGTGTGAGGAATTCCGCAACCCGAAGCAAGGCACTTTGTCTGTTTACCAGTACAACACCATGTTTCAGAAGCTCGCCCGTTTCGCTAAGCAAGACGTCCCTGATGAGAAGAGCATGATATACCAGTTCAGGGGTGGCCTCAGAGAAGAACTCCAACTAGCTCTCGTCCTTTTTGAGCCGAAGAAGTACGATGAGTTTTACAACATGGCAATGAAGAAAGAGGAAGCCCAACTAAAGTGCGATGCTTCCAAGAAGCGAGTCAGAGATGTGACTTCTTCTTCCTCAACTCAAGTGGTTTCTAAGCAGCAAAAGTATTGGCTACCTCCTCCTCCATTCTGTCAGCCTTATCAGTAGAAGAGAAAAGGCGACAATGGATCTTCCCACCCACCCAACCCAGGCTTTCATAACAAGACTTCGTCTCAAGCTCCAAGATCAAGTGCTCCGTATCACCGTCCGCTCTCGGAGGTCACGTGCAACAAGTGTCAGCAGAAGGGTCACTATGCCAACAAATGCTTCAATCAGAGGCATCTTCCTCCTCCTCCTCCTATGAGATCTGCCAGTACCGCAGTGGTCAAGCATAACCCCAAGTCTGCAAAGGTCAACTTGATGAATGCAGCTCAAGCAGAGGACTCGTCAGATATCATCATGGGTAATCTTCCTGTTAACGATATTCCTGCAAAAGTTCTTTTTGACACTAGTGCATCGCATTGTTTCATTTCAAGACCTTTTGTATCTAAGCATGAGTTGCCTTTACAAGATTTGCCTAGACAGTTATCAGTTGTTTCTCCGGGTAAATTCATGAATGCAAGCGCTATGATCCCAGATGTTACTATCACATTGGGCGACTATAAGTTTCTATCCTCTCCAGTGGTCCTTGGTAACTCGGATATTGATCTTATTCTTGGAATGGACTGGCTTTCTAAGCACAAGGCTCAACTTGATTGTGCTGCCAGGCAGATTCAATTGACTCATTCGTCTGAGGATGTAATTGTCTTTGCCGCAAGGGATGATACCATCCGTCTGTTTTCTCGCAATGAGAAGGGTGAGCTGGATGCCATCTCTCAAATTCCGGTCATTTGCGAATATCAAGACGTCTTTCCAGAAGAGCTTCCAGGAATGCCTCCGCACCGGCCAGTTGAATTCGTCATCGATCTTGAGCCTGGCACGGAACCTGTTTGCAAATGTCCTTACAAGCTTGGACCTGAAGAGTTGAAGGATCTGAAGAAGCAACTTGATGAACAAGAGCGAATGGGTCTCATCCGACCTAGTTCTTCTCCGTGGTGTTGTGGAGTTCTTTTTGTGAAGAAGAAGGATGGAACAGAACGACTCTGTGTCGACTACCGTCCATTGAACAAGAAGACCATAAACAACAAGTACCCACTTCCCAACATCAATGAGCTGTTTGAACAACTCAAAGGTGCTCAAGTATTCTCCAAGCTTGATCTCCGTATGGGCTATCACCAGATTCGCATTCGTGAAGAGGATATCCCCAAGACAGCATTCAGAACAAGCTTTGGTTCATATGAATACACTGTCATGTCTTTCGGCCTTGTCAACGCTCCTCCAACATTCTCTCGCATGATGAATTTCATGTTCAACGCCTACACAAATGACTTCATCTTGGTCTACCTCGATGACATTTTGGTCATTTCCAAGAACAAGGAGGATCATGCCAAGCACTTGTGTTTGGTGCTGGATAAACTCAGAGAACATCAGTTCTATGCGAAGTTTTCAAAGTGCAAGTTTGGGCTCGATGAGGTTCTCTACCTTGGGCATATCATTTCCGCCAAGGGCATAGCGGTTAATCCTGAGAAGGTGTCTACAATTGTGAATTGGGAACCACCTCAGAATGTGAAGCAACTCCGCAGTATCCTTGGGCTCGCAAGCTATTGTCGAAGGTTCGTTGAGAACTTCTCAAAGATCACGAAGCCTCTTTCAACCTTCTCCAGAAGCACGTCAAGTACGTCTGGTCTCCTGAATGTGACATCGCTTTCAACACCCTGAAAGAGAAGTTAGTCACTGCTCCAGTTCTGACTCCTCCTGATGAATCCAAACCATTCGAGGTCTTCTGTGATGCTTCCCTTCAAGGTCTTGGTGCAGTGTTGATGCAAGAGAAGAAAGTTGTGGCCTATACCTCTCACCAGTTGAAGCCCAACGAAAAGAACTACCTCACTCATGACCTCGAGTTGGCGGCAGTTGTTCATGCTCTTTTAACTTGGAGACATCTCTTATTGGGAAGAAAAGTGGACATCTTCACTGATCATAAGAGTCTCAAGTACACCTTCACTCAGCCTAATCTCAACCTCAGGCAGACTTGTTGGGTCGAAATGATTCAAGAGTATAATCTGAGTATTGAATATACTCCAGGAAAGGCAAATGTAATTGCTGACGCATTGAGCAGGAAGGCTTACTGCAACAGTCTGATTATCAAGCCTTACCAACCCGAGCTTTGTGAAGCTTTCCGCAAACTTAATCTTCAAGTTGTTCCTCAAGGTTTCCTCACCAACCTACAAGTCTCTCCTACTTTGGAAGATCAGATTCGCGAGGCTCAACTTCTTGATGCTGGTGAAGAAGGTGAAGATTGGGATTGCCAAGAGTCAACCCAAGTACAAGTGCTATCGCCTTGATGACAAGGATACTCTATTCTTTGAGGATCGCATTGTTGTGCCTAAAGGTGACCTTCACAAAGTCATTATGAACGTGGCTCACAATTCACTCCTCTCCATCCACCCTGGAAGTACAAAGATGTACCATGACCTCAAGCAGTCGTATTGGTGGACTCGAATGAAGCGCGAGATTGCTCAGTTCGTGAATGAATGTGATGTCTGCAGAAGAGTGAAAGCAGAACACCAACGACCAGCTGGTCTCCTCCAACCTCTTGCCATTCCAGAATGGAAGTTTGACCACATTGAGATGGACTTTGTGACTGGATTTCCAAAGTCCAAGCATGGCAATGATGCTGTCTTCGTTGTCATCGACAAACTCACTAAAGTGGCTCATTTTCTTCCTATCAAAGAATCTATCACAACAGCTCAGTTGGCAGAGCTATATACCTCCAGGATTGTCTCTCTGGACGGCATTCCGTAGTTGATATCTTCAGATCGTGGCAGCATCTTCACCTCCAAGTTTTGGGATTCTTTTCAGAAGGTCATGGGCACCAACATTCGCTTCAGTACAGCTTTTCATCCTCAAACTAGTGGCCAAGTCAAGCGAGTAAATCGGATTCTCGAAGATATTCTCAGGGCTTGCGTCATCTCTTTCAGTATGAAGTGGGAAGATTGTCTTCCATATGCCGAGTTCTCCTACAACAACAGCTTCCAAGCGAGTTCATGCAAGGCCCCATTCGAGATTCTCTATGGCAGGAAGTGCCGTACTCCTCTTAACTGGTCAGAGACTGGTGAACGTCAACTTCTTGGCAATGACTTGATCACAGAGGCAGAAGAAATGTGCAAAGTCATTCGTGATAATATCAAAGCCGTGCAATCGCGCCAGAAGAGTTACTATGATAGTAAGCATCGTGACAAGGCTTTTGAGATCGGAGACCATGTCTACCTCCGCGTCTCTCCAGTGAAAGGTACTCGTCGCTTCGGTATCAAAGGGAAGCTTGCTCCTAGATACGTGGGTCCTTTCAAGATCATCAGCAAGAGAGGCGATCTCGCCTATCAACTTGAGCTTCCCTCCAACTTTGCAAACGTGCACGACGTGTTTCACGTGTCTCAACTCCGCAAGTGCTTCAAGACTCCTGATCGCACCGTCAACTTCGAAGACATTGACCTCCAAGAAGAACTATCATATCGTGAGCACCCCATTGCTATTCTTGAAGAAACTGAGCACAAGACTCGCAAAAAGTCTATCAAATTCCTCAAAGTCAAGTGGTCACATCATTCTGACCGTGAAGCCACCTGAGAACGCGAGGATCACCTCCGTTCTGAGTACCCGGAGTTTTTCCAGTCCTAGATCTCGGGACGAGATCCTTTTGTAGTGGTGGAGTGTTGTAACATCCCGGATGTAATTTACCTTATTTGTATTCCAACTCTTGCCATTTCCGGCACTAAGTTATGTTATTTCCTCGTTGTCGGGTTTTTGCCTTCGTGTGCTTTTTTCTTTGTCATGCATCTCATATCATGTCATCATGTGTATTGCATTTGCATACGTGTTCGTCTCATGCATCCGAGAATTTTCCCCGTTGTCCGTTTTGCATTCCGGCGCTCCTATGTCCTCCGGTGTCCCTTTCTACCTCTTTTCGTGTGTGGGTGTTAAACGTTCTCGGATTGGACCGAGACTTGTGATGCGGCCTTGGTTTACTACCGGTATACCACCTGTCAAGTTTCGTGCCATTTGGACTTCGTTTGATACTCCAACGGTTAACCGAGTGACCGAAAAGGCCTCGTGTGTGTTGCAGCCCAACACCCTTCCAAACTGGCCCAAAAACCCTCCTAAACCCCTTCCATCATCTAGAGCGTTCGATCATGATCGCGTGGCTGCAAACCGCACCTCATTTGGAGCTTCCTAGCTCCCTCTACCTCTATATAAAGAACCCCCATTCCAAATCCCAGGTCTCCTCTCCCCCTAACCCTAGAATTTTCCCCGCGCCGCGCCGGACGTGTCCGTTTCCGGCCGGACATCCTCGCCGCACCAACCACTTCGTGCCATGTGTCACGCCGGGAGCTCCCCCGCCGCCGGCCCGCTCGGCCCGAGCCGGGCCCTCATCGCCGCGCAGCCGGGCCGCGCCCCGCGCCCGACACCGCCGCCTGCCTCCAACGTGCGCCGCCGCCTTCATCCACCCGCCGCCGCCAAGGTTCGCCGCGCCACCACCGCGCCGGTGAGCGCCGCTGCTCCGCGCCGCCGCCTCGGCTCGCGGCTTCCTCGCCGCCCCTCGCCGCTCCGGCGACTCCAGCCGGCCTCCTCCTCACCTCCTTGCCCCGGCAAGCCTCCAAGTCCGGCGACGACCTCGACGTTACCGGCCGGCCATCCTCGGGAGGCATGCTGCTACAGTGTTTCCGGCGAGATCTAGATCCAGATCCAAATATCTCGGTTGACTTTTATCCCTGAAACCCTAACTTTTTGCATACTTTGTCATGCCAAAAGTTCTTCATCGTGGCTCTGATTCGTGCGTGTAGCATATCAAAATGTTCGTCTCGACGAGTACATCATTTCATCTCATTGCATCATTGTCATATGAGCTCATCTTGATGCCCGAAATGCTGTTGGAAGAGGGCTATGTGATAATAGTTTCAGATCTGTTTCAGCAAATGCACTTTTGTCATTTTTGCCATGATTAATGTGTGCATGCTATGATCCTGAGCTCTACATGTGTTTTGTAATATGCCATGCCATCTATACAGGGGGTATGCCATGTATTTTTTGTGATCATCATGGTGACTAGCGAAAGCATGCAAAGTAGTTTACTCAATGATGCTGATTTCAGGGACTTAGTTTTTCACGAAGTCCTTGCCCTGTCCTTATTTTTATGCCATATGTTCATGTTGTTTCCTAGTGATCCATGCATCTTTTGGGCATGATCAGTAAGGATGTTTTGTAGATATTGTGGTGCTCTATCCATCCATGTCTTTGGTTACATTTATGGAGCACCCTAGCTTGAGTTAATCAAGCTCTACTTTTGCTATAAAATGTTCCTGGCAGATTGTTAACATGTTTAGCGATTTTGCCGAGCTTGTTGTTGTTGATCCGTGCATGCTATGTTGTTGTTCTTGCCATGTCTAGCTTCTATGCCATTTCTACTTGCTGGGTGTATGATTATATTATCATGTCATGCTTTGTAGTGAGTGCTTCGAGCTCATAAACATGCCTACTCGTTAACTGTTTTGCATGCTCCAGTTTTTCACTAAGTCTGTATCTGTTTATGTTTTTGCTATGTTCACATGCTTGCAATTGTAGTTTCTGATCCCTTCTGGCTTATGGTCACTAAGGGACTTTTGTTGTATACTTTGAGTAGCTTCATTCCATGCCTTGCTTTGCCATGATATGTTCCTGTAGCATGTAGTTTTCATGCTCTAAAGATTGCTTCCTGATGATAAATTCCTGACTTGTTATTTCACCAAGTCTGTAACCGCTTATCATTTGCACTTTTGCCATGCTTG
Source organism: Triticum urartu (assembly GCF_056163025.1). Lineage (NCBI taxonomy): Eukaryota > Viridiplantae > Streptophyta > Magnoliopsida > Poales > Poaceae > Triticum > Triticum urartu. Next base: position 213,061,560 of record NC_141875.1, read on the forward strand.
TTTGATCCTGTTAATTAGTGAATTAGCCGTAGCTCAGTGTTAATATTTTGTCAAGCATCATGAGTGGATCCCTGACATGTATCTTGTTACTATGTTTGAGTGCTTTAGCATATTTTTCTTGATGCATTTAGAAGGCTACTTGTTGTTTATCGCACACCTGTGCCATATTTGTTTTGCTTGCCATTTCCAAACCGTGCATCCGATTCCGGTGATCTTTATATCGATTTTGACCAAAATCAACCCCTCTTTCCAGTGGCACTCTTGGATTTCCAAGTTGAGGCCAGGTTCATTCATTCCTTTCCAAATCATGCATATGCATCACATACCGTATCCCGCATATCATACCGTGTTTGCATCATGTTGTTTGAGCATTGCATGTGGTTGATTGTGTTCCTTTTGCTTGTTGTTCTTGCTTGGGAAGAGCCGGGAGATGAGTACGTGATTGAGGAGCTCGTTGAGTACGCTTACGAGGATCAAGGCAACTCTGAGAACTTTGCAGGCAAGATGACCATACCCTCGAAATCACTTCTATCTTTGCTTGCTAGATGCTCGCTCTTTTGCTATGCCTATGCTACGATAACTACCACTTGCTTATCATGCCTCCCATATTGCCATGTCAAACCTCTAACCCACCATGTCCTAGCAAACCGTTGTTTGGCTATGTTACCGCTTTGCTCAGCCCTCTTATAGCGTTGCTAGTTGCAGGTGAAGATTGGAGGTCGTTCCTTGTTGGAACATTGTTTATTGTTGGGATATCATTATTATATCTTGTCTATCTTAATGCACCTATATACTTGGTAAAGGGTGGAAGGCTCGGCCTTATGCCTGGTGTTTTGTTCCAGTCTTGCCGCCCTAGTTTCCGTCATATCGGTGTTATGTTCGTGGATTTTGCGTTCCTTACACGGTTGGGTTATAATGGGAACCCCTTGACAGTTCGCCTTGAATAAAACTCCTCCAGCATGGCCCAACATTGGTTTTACCATTCGCCACCTAGCCTTTTTATTCCCTTGGGTTTCACGGACTCAAGGGTCATCTTTATTTTAACCCCCCCGGGCCAGTGCTTCTCTAAGTGTTGGTCCAACTGAGCGATGTCTGGGGCTACCAGGGGCAACTCTGGGCTAGCCTACCCGACATCTGGCTCATCTGAGTGTGCCCTGAGAACGAGATATGTGCAGCTCCTATTGGGATTTGTCAGCACATTCGGGCGGCTTTTCTGGTTTAGTTTTACCATTGTTGAAATGTCTTGTAACCGGGATGCCGAGTCTGATTGGATTGTATTGGGAGAAGGAATATCCTTCGTTGACCGTGAGAGCTTGTGATGGGCTAAGTTGGGACACCCCTGCAGTGATTTGAACTTTTGAAAGCCGTGCCCACAGTTATGGGCAGATGGGAATTTGTTAATGTCCGGTTGTAGAAGACTTGAACTTAACTTAATTAAAATGCACGAACCGCATGTGTAACCGTGATGGTATCTTCTCGGCGGAGTCCGGGAAGTGAACACAGTGTTGGAGTAATGCTTGACATAGGTTGTTCTAGGATCACTTCTTGATCATAGTTGCTCGACCGTGCCTTTGTGTCCTCTTCTCGCTCTCTTTTGCGTATGTTAGCCACCATATATGCTAGTCGCTTGCTGCAGTTCCACATCATACCTTTTACCCTTCCTATAAGATTAAATAGTCTTGATCGTGAGGGTGTGAAATTGCTGAGTTCCCGTGACTCACAGATTACTTCCAAAACCAGATGCAAGGACGGATGATGCCATTCCAGGTGATTTGACAGAGCTCAAGTGGCAGTTCGATGAGGACTCAGGACGTTACTACGTGTCTTTTCCAGATGATCAGTAGTGGTGCCAAGTTGGGGCGATCGGGGGCTATGTTGCATTTGGGGTTTATCTTCATTTTGGTACCGTAGTCGGACCTTGAGTGTATCTGGATGAATGTAATGACTTATTTATGCATTGTGTGGCGTGGCGAGTGTAAGCCAACTATGTATCTTTTCCCTTATTGAATTACATGGGTTGTTTGCGAAGATTACCTCACTTGCGACATTGCTTTCAATGTGGTTATGCCTCTAAGTTGTGCTTCAACACGTAGGACATATAGCCGCATCGAGGGCGTTACATCCACGAGTGCCTGGGATTTGATCGCTGTGCGGGGTATATATTTGAGTCCATGAGGTCCAAGCTCGATAGCCCACTTAGCAATCCGGCCAGTTGCTTCTCTATTTTGAATGTTATCTCCCAGAGGGGCTGAACTGACCACTGTGATGGGATGGCCCTGAAAATAGTGTTTAAGCTTCTGGCTTGCCATAAACACTCCATACACCAGCTTCTGCCAATGTGGATACCTCTGCTTTTACTCAATGAGCACCTCACTGATATAATAAACCGGTCATTGAACCGGATATTCCTTGCCAACTTCCTTGTGCTCCACCATGATAGCCACGCTAATAGCTCTGGCATTAGCAGTCACATATAGCAATAACAGCTCCTTATCGATCGGTGCTGCAAGCACGGGCGGTTCAGCTAACTGCCTCTTCAGATCCTCGAACGCTTTATCAGCTGCCTCGCTCCAGACAAAGTTATCTGTTTTCTTGAGCATCTGATATAGAGGGATGGCCTTCTCCCCGAGACGACTGATAAAACGGCTCAAAGCTGTAATCTGGCCGGCCAGACATTGAACGTCATTGATACACGCCGGTTTAGCCAAAGACGTGATTGCTGAAATTTTTTCCGGATTAGCCTCGATGCCTCTGTTTGACACCAAAAAACCCAAGAGTTTGCCTGCCGGGACACCAAAGACACACTTCTCCGGATTAAGCATCATCTTGTAAACCCGGAGGTTGTCAAAGGTTTCTCTCAAATCATCTACCAATGTTTCTTCCTTTCTGGACTTTATCACAATATCATCCACATATGCATGAACATTGTGCCCAATCTGCTTATGAAGGCAATTCTGAACACAGCGCTGATAAGTTGCCTGGGCACTCTTGAGTCCAAAGGGCATGGAGACATAACAGAAGGCTCCAAAGGGAGTTATGAAAGTTGTCTTCTCCTAGTCCTTAACCGCCATTTTGATCTGATGATAACCAGAGTAAGCATCCAGAAAACACAAATGGTCACAACCTGCCGTAGCATCAATTATCTGATCAATGCGAGGGAGGGCAAAGGGGTCTGCAGGGCAAGCTTTGTTTAAATCTGTGTAATCCACACACATACACCATGTGCCGTTTTTCTTAAGAACCAGCACCGGATTAGCCAACCACTCTGGATGAAAGACCTCCACGATAAACCCTGCGGCCAACAACCGAGCTACCTCTTCACCGATAGCCTTACACCTCTCTTCATTGAAGCGGCGGAGAAACTGCCGGACCGGTTTAAACTTAGGATCAATATTAAGTGTGTGCTCAGCGAGTTCCCTCGGTACACCTGGCATGTCAAAAGGTTTCCATGCAAAGATGTCCCGGTTCTCACGGATGAACTCGATGAGCGCGCTTTCCTATTTGGGATCCAGGTTAGCGCTGATGCTAAATCGTTTCGATGAGTCGCCAGGAACAAAATCAATCATCTTAGTGTCTGTAGCCGATTTGAACTCCAGCGCCGGATCATGTTCCGTAGTCGGCTTCTTCAAAGAGGTCATATCTGCAGGATCAACTTGCTCCTTATAAAATTTCAACTCCTCCGTGGCACAAACCGACTCAGCATAAGCCACATCACCTTCCTCACACTCCAAAGCGATCTTCCTGCTTCCATGTACTGTGATAGTCCCCTTATGACCTGGCATTTTAAGTGGTAGATAAACATAACACGACCTCGCCATGAACTTAGCATAAGCCGGCCGCCCAAACAGGGCGTGATACGGGCTTTTGATTTTTACCACCTCAAAAGTCCATGTTTCTGACCTCGAACCATAGTCATCTCCAAAAGCCACCTCCAAGGCTATCTTGCCTACCGGATATGCAGATTTACCAGGCACCACACCATGAAAAACAGTATTTGACGGTTTAAGATTCTTATCTGTCAACCCCATACAGCGGAATGTATCATAATATAAGATATTGATACTACTTCCCCCATCCATGAGCACTTTGGTGAACTTATACCCCCCAACTTGAGGGGCCACCACCAGGGCCAAGTGACCCGGATTGTCAACCCGGGGTGGGTGATCCTCCCTACTCCATAAAATGGGTTGCTCAGACTAGCGCAAATACTGAGGCACTGCCGGTTCAACAGAGTTTACTGCCCTCTTGTGAAGCTTCTGATCACGCTTACACAAACTAGTAGTGAAGACATGATATTGCCCGCTATTTAGCTGCTTGGGATTGCTCTGGTAACCCGACTGCTGCTGCTGCTATTGGTTCCCCTAATGGTTGTATCTTCCCTGGTTGCCTTGGTGCCCTTGATTGACGTGTCCGGTTTGGTTGCCTTGAAACCCTAAACTGGAACCGCCACCTCCGTAACCTGGCCCGTGGTAACCACCTCCTGAACCACCAGGCGGGCCATTATCATACTGGAACATATTGGAGTTCTTGAAATCCCGCATGATATAACAGTCCTTCCAAAGATGCGATGCGGGCTTCTCCTTTGATCCATGCTTTGGACAGGGTTGATTTAACAGGCGTTCCAAATTGGGGCCTGAACCTCCGCCCCTCTGGGGCTGCTTGCCCTTGCGGTGCTGGCCATTCTCCTGAGCATTGGTGTTAGCTACAAAGTCCAAGCTGCTGTCGGCCTTGCGCTTACCACTGTTCCCATGGCCTGTCGGATTATGATGCTGACCCTTGGCGTTGCCATTCTTCTTCCCTTTCCCCGGTTTGTCCTCCTGTGAATCCGGGTCCTTGGTATTATCTGAATCGGCATACATAACCAAAGCGGCCATGAGCGTTGACATATCATTGCAGTGACGCTTGAGCCTTCCTAACTTCTGTTTGAGCGGTAGAAAACGGCAATTGCCCTCCAACGTTAGTACTGCGGTATCTGCATTGATACGATCCGATGAGTGCAAAATTGCTGAGAGCCACTTGACCCAATGGGTCTTGAACTCCCCCTCCTCTTGGACACAAGCGACCAGATCCACGATTGACATCGGTTGCTTACAATTATCCTTGAAGTTCTGGATAAACCGGTGCTTCAAATCGGCCCATGATCCGACAGAATTAACTGGTAAGCTATTCAACCAAGTGCGAGCTGTTCCCTCCAACATCATGGTGAAGTATTTGGCACATACCACTTCGTCCACGTCCAGCATCTCCATTGCCATCTCGTAACTTTCAACCCACGCCTCTGGTTGCAAATCGGCAGTGTAATTGGGCACTTTACGAGGTCCTTTGAAATCCTTGGGTAGTCTCACATTATGCAAAGCGGGGGTGATACACGCCACCCCTAAGGAACTAAATACCACCCCTGGTTCTACTAAAGCGGTAGGGTGAACCGGAGTATGTTGACGCGCTCTATGTCGAGCTGCTAACTCAGCCTCCCGACGCGCGCGTCCATGATCCACCACATCTTGTGCATTAGCACCTCCCCCTACCGGGTTTTGCCCTCGCGGCGAGTTACGGCGACGTGCGCTGCTTGACACAGCCGGTTCATCCTCCACGTGTCTGCTGTAGCTCCGGCTTGGACGGGGAGTAGAATGAATCCTCTCCCGACTGTGTGAGTATGCCTGCTGCTGGTTTAGCGCCGTTTGAAGGAGGTCTCTAGCCCGACGTGCCTCAATCGCAACTGGTGATTCACTGTCGGTTGGGAGGGCTGCCAGGCGTGAAGCGGCGGCCACGATATTGTCCAACGGGTTGGAATAATGCCCGGGAGGTGTTGGTACATACTGCGGCACAATGTTGTTCTGACGAGGCGGGTCCATCGTACGCGGTTGAACCGGCGCTCCCGTTCCTGGTGCCTCCGCCCGGTTCAATATTGGCTGGTGACTAGCTACTGCTCCTGGTGTGTTGAAGAGATTCCGCGGCTCATAACCCGACGGGAGATGCGATCGCTACCTTCTTCTCAGGACTTCTTCGGAAGCGTTCTAATCCAGCCTAATTCAGTAGGCCTGTGCTTCCAGTTCAGCCCGTTCTGTAGCCATCCTAGCATTCTCCGCCGCTAGGTCTGCTTTAGCCTGGGCTATCTGATCCTTTACCTTTGCAATCTCCGCGTTGTGCTGATCCCTGGCTGCTGCATCCACCTCTGCAACCATCAATGCTGCCAAAGCGTCAAACAAGTCAGACAGGACTTGAGCCGGAGGCGGCGCAGAGCTTCCTGCCCCCGCTGGTGTGGCCGTTGTTGAACCGGAGAGCATTGCTGTAGCAGTTGATGAGCGAGGCGCTGACTGTGTACCGTCCATGAAGATAGCGGCCCGGTTTGGCAAATCAGGGAGGTCCGGAATACTGTTGCCCTCAGATCCCCCACCAATCCGGCCATCTTGTAACTGATAGAGCGATTCGGTTTCTCCAGAAGACTCGTCGTCGGAACAGACAACTGTCTCTCCATCGGACGCTGGTCCGTCCTCGTACTCTGCTCCATGGATAGCACCTACGAAGACGTGTTTCATCATGGGTTGAACTAGCGAAGAACTTGCACGCTGAGCCGTTTCGATGATGTCGGTGCAGGTGTCCGGCTCAGGGTCCGGTTCGCCAATCTTGCCGATGAAGACGTGAATCCCACCAAAGGGGACCCGGTATCCATATTCAATTGAATCGGCCTTGGGACCCCATCCTGCGTTGTCGATGTAGAGCTTGCCACGACGACTCCTCGTCATCCGACCCACAGCGTATCCCTTGAGTCCATCAAAGTTGCCCTTCAAGAACTCGAAACCACCATGCGATAGCCCCACGGTGGGTGCCAACTGTCGTGGGTTTGTCACGGCAGATGTCCTTGTGAAAGGACTTAGTCATGGAGCATCGCAACGGGTTAGCTTTAAAGGGGTTAAACCGGACAAGGGGACACGTGGAGTTTTATACTAGTTCGGCCCCTTCGAGGAAGGTAAAAGCCTACGTCTAGTTGTGACTGGTATTGCTAGGGTTTCGAAGGCCAGGGAGCGAATCCGCTTTTTCTGGCTCTTGAGTTGTTGTCTGTCCCTTGAACCGTTGCCGGGTCGTCCCCTTATATACATGGGTGGCGCCCGTCGGTTTACAGAGTCCCAAAGCCGGATCATAAACGTTTCCGGTTCGTTCTCTACCCTTCCTATCTTACAAAGCAAGTAATATGATTAAGCCGGTTTACATCAACAGGTCTTAACTCACTTCGGGGCCTTGGGCCTTCGTAAAGCGCCATCATCTTCACATCTTCATGGGCTTCTAATCTTCATGAAGATAATCCGGCTACTCCTGGCCGGTTTACGCCCAGTAGTAATATCCCCAACAAGTGTTGTTGCTGATCATGCTTTCTAGATCTTAGTATATCGCCAAGAGTAACGATAGTCCTAAACAACATTGAGCGTATGACGTCAGAACAACGATCATATAGAATCGACCAAACTTGTTTGTTATACTTTAAGATTATATCGTCAAAAGTCAATTGTTATACATGGAGTGTTAACATGTGATTTAGTTCCTTGTACCATCAGAGTATTTTAGTCACTTCTTACCGTATGATGAACTTTGGGGTTGCTCAAACGTCATCTGTAACACGATGATCATAAAGACAACTTACAGGTTCATCGAAAAATTTGACAAGGGACTAGATAGCTTGAGAGTGGAATTTGCTCCTTCGATGATGGAGAGATATTCTTAGGGCCCTCTCGGTGTGATGGCATCCATCACCCTGGCTAGACATAGGTGACTATGTCACGGGAATGCTGGAACATGTCAACGAGAAAGAAGAACAAAACTGGTAACAAGGAGACCAGTATAGTGAGCATGTGTATGACTCAAAAGGATACCAATATATCTCACCTCGAGTTTTGTAAAGTAACATGAAGCAAAGGGAATAGAAAATGATAACCAAAGTTCAATTGAATGTCATTCATGTATTCATATGGATCAATATAGATGTCCACAGCTCCGCTATCAGTCATTGAATGAAGGGGTTTTGTTCATGTCTATGTTTTACCTAACCTACAGGGTCACAAGCTTAAGGTAGTCACAATCCAATGAGTGTTAGTAGGACAACAGTGATGAGGAAATATTTGTGGAATTATTTCATTAATATTCGAAATAGTTTTGAGAGGAATCAGAACTGTTTCGGGGTCATGAGAAGAGTTTTAGAGTTTATCAGGGGTATTACTGATAAATAATATTTAGGTGGGAAATGTTTCCAGAGATGTTAAATTAAGCATAAAAAGCTATATTAATAGTTAGGAAGCTTTTATATTTAATTAAATATCAATAGGCCTTAAAAGGCCAAGTGGTGGAAGGAGTATTGGGCCACAAGGGCCCAATAGGGGAGATGCCCCCCTTTCCCACTTGAGGAGGCCGAATTAGACAAGGGGAGAACTCCTCCTTCTTCCTAGGGCCGGCGCAAGGAGGGAGTCCTCCTTCCCCTTGTGGCACCCCTCTCCTCTCCCCTACACATATATATACTAGAGGATTTTCCCATTGGGACACACAAGTTTTGGAGCCTCCTCTAGTTCTAGTTGGTCCTAGTTGATCAATTAGAGCTAGATCTAGATCCCCTAATCTTCATAATTAGAAGCCCAGTGTGGTTCTAATCTCCTCTCTCTAATCTGCAGTGATGATTACCTCTGGACAGAGGTGCACTCCTGGATCATGAAGACCGTATGGTTGCAATCTGTAGAGAGGTTGTGCTTTCGGTCTCCCGTTCAAGCGACTGTTTGTGGGCGGTTCATGGGATTGTTCATCTACTGTTTGAGGGACTCCAAGTATGATCTACACCGACTTGTCTTCTACTGCTGCAACTTGGAGTCGGTAACTATCTTATCCAAACTATTTATCACATCTTCATTATGTTCATGGATGATCATAGGGCAATTTTTTTGTTTTCTACTACGTTCCCCAACAATGGTATCAGAGCATTTCTATGAGTAGATATAGGTTTTGATCTAAGATCACATGTGGATGTGAGGGTGATGCGGAGCATCATACTGTCATCCCCATGTACACTACATCTACTCCATGAGCCCCAATGGACATACGAAGAGACCTCAACTATACGCCATTGGACACAAGGTGAACCCATTCCTAAATGCTTCCCCTTTCCATTCATGTGAGACATGGTTGTAACATCCCAAATTTTCAATTTGGAATGTTATACATTAGATCATCATGCATATCTTATTTTCTTGCATTTTGGTCGATCCTAGAAATTTCACGCAACTCAAGGACCTTCGGAGAGAGTTGGAGATTTCGTTATTTTCATATTTGAGAGTTTTCTCGAATTTGAAAAGAGGATCATTTGATTTATTTATTTCATCTTCAATTATTTTTCTGATATAAAAATATGAGAGAGGGAATAATATGACTTTCCCAAAATATAGGAAAAATGAAGATTTAATAAATAGATCAAATTTCGTTTTCCGGTGTTTGTTTGTTTTTCTTTGGATAGGGAAAAATGCGCGTTTTCAAAAATTGCATTTCAGGTCCGTAGAAAAGTTCATTTTGTTCGACTCATTTTTAGGAGTCGGGGAAAATTTACTTTAGGGTTTTTGGAGCCCGTTTAGTTTTTCTTTTTCTTGTTTTTCTGCGCGCGGAACCAGTTAAAAAAAATTCCGCAGGCCAGCCGGGCCAAAGGCCCAGCCAGCCGCCGCTCCACCCCAGCCGCGCGCAGCGCCAGGCGCCAGGCGCCAGGCCAGCCGCCACCTCTTCCCTGGCCGAATCCTATTAGGATTCTAGGCTAACCCCTTTTCCTTGTTTCGTTTTTCCTTTTCCTACTCTATTTCTTGTCCCCTACCCCAAGTAATCTCTCCCCTCTCCTATATAAATACCCCATAAACCCCCCCCCTCTCCTCACACCAAAAAACCCAAACCCCCTCTCCTCCCCAAGCCGCGCCCCACCCCGCGCCCCTCACCCGCCGCCGCCGCCCCTATAGCGCCGCCGCCGCCGCCCTAGCACCCCGCCGTCGCCACCGTTCGCCCCGCCTCGCCAGAGGTAGCCCCGCGCCTCTCTTTTTCTTCCCTGCAGTTCGGTTCTTTTAAAAGAAACCGTTCCGGTTTTCTTTTCCGGTTTTTCTCTCCGATTCTTTGTTTCGGTTTCTTTTCCGAAAACCCTAGATCGGTTTTCGTTCTTCTTTTGGACCGTTCGTCTCAACGAACGTGATCACCGATTATTCCCGGTTAACGACGCCCGTTCGTTTAACCGTTCGTCTCTTTCTTTTCGTCGGATTTATTCCGCGATCGCGATCTCAGATCCGATCTTCGTTCTAGTTTATCTTCTCGCCTGTTTATCGGAATCAGGTGATTCAAGCGCCTGGAGTTTCGTCTCGAAACCGCCGTTCCGTCTAATCAACTTGAACAAGTTTTGCTATGGTAAAATTTGACCTAGTTTCAACTTGCTAGAACCGAGTGGTTTTCTTCCATCGTTTGTTTTCCCGTCGTTTGTTCGGTTCGTTCTTTCTTTGCAACCGGAGTTCTTAAGTTGAACTTTCTGGTTCGTTCTCTCGTTCGAGTTTTACTTGTGCATTAGATGAGTACTTATTGTGTGGTTACTATTGTTTGCTTATGATAGATTGACCGGAGTGTGACGAGTAGATCTATCAAGAGTTTTAAGTGCGAATCATCTTCATCTACATTGCAGGCAAGTTCACACTTTGATCATACCTTTTCTACAACCCATGTTTTATTGCATTAGATCAATCTTCTCACATTGCATGATTAGGATCTAATTAAACTGTGGGATGGGAAGTAGATGAGGTAGTACCTATTACCTGTATTATTATGAAACCTTTGGGAGTTACTTCTACGTTTGCTTATTATTCCATGCTATGCTAGTAGACGTGGATTGGGTGAGTGATATCCATGACAGATGTGAGTTGGTTAATTTTAATGGTTTATCTAAGGTGGCAACTTAAACACACATCTGGGTGGATCGAGGCACCTGATGTCTATCAGGACTTGCCTGTTTTTTTTTGGACCGCCACCCAGGCTCAAAGGGATCATAAGATCTTTCATGCTAGAAACTTCCGTGTGCAGCCACAAGCCATTATGGGCTCTGGCATAGTTGACTAAGTTGTGCGAACTCTTACGGGGTGGACTAGCAGATGTAGGGGTTGTAGGTGGTATGGTCTACCAAGGTGCTAGCGCTTCTGAAAGACTGTGTCTCGGTCATCCGTCTTCTCAAACACCATGTAGTGCGAGAAACCAAACGGAGGCGATCGAGTCTTGTGGGGAAAAGTGCGCAAACCTCTGCAGAGTGTACAAACTAATCATGATTAGCCGTGTCCCCGGTTATGGACAACTTGAGTATCTAGTACCTGGATTATCCTGTTGATCTCATCATGTTACTTTAAATGAATATTGTTGGGTTTAACAATGTTACTTAATTGGGATTGAGAATGCTGTCAACCATTCTCTATGTTCAACAACCACCATGATAGGTAATTAAAATGTATTCCTTTGCAGTAGGGAAAAATTGGCTTTACGCAAAAACCTTATAACCATAGAGCTTTTCCACCAGCCAAATATGCATGTAGTGATAGCCATTGTTCATCATTCTCTATGGTGTGAATTTGCCAGTACATTCAATGTACTGACCCGTTTCGGGCTGCAACGTCTCATGTTGCAGGTTTCTTACGATGAGTAAGTGATATGTTAGGGTTACGATTTCTACACTCAACTTTGCCATTCGTGTTGATGGGAATCCACAACCTTGTTGCTTCCGCTATATGGATTGAGGTAAGAGTATTTACGTTACTTTATACATGTGATTTACCTCTGTTATAAATCCTTCGAGTACTGTGTGTGTCAGCATACCGATCCAGGGATGACACTTAAGCACAGAGACTTGATCCCTTCGGGTCAGGTCGCTACAATGGTTGCTACCTAATGCAAATACACTACATGTGCTCAGGAACCGAGAAGACGACCATGGAAATACTCAAAGCATAGGACAAGTCCACATGGAAGCGGATCAACAAGTGCCTCAAGTGAAGTCATCGCGGAGCTATAGTGGCCGGACATCCGGTAGGAGCCCGGGCATCTGGCACCACCAGGCAGAGGCAAACCAGAGAGAAGCAGCCATACATCTCTATAGCAGCCAGACACCCGGCCGACCCCCGGACATCCGGCATCACCCCGTATATCCAACCCCCGACTATCCAGGGAATAGACGAATCAGCCAGATTTCTGGCTAGACATCTGGTCCCTGGCCGGACATTCATTGACTCCTGTCGGGCCAGGCATCCCTCATCCCACCCGGACTTCCGACGCCCCTGCGCAGCTGTGGGCCAAGAGCCCATGTAAACTCTCCCTGTCTTACCCCTTCATCCCTAGACTACATATAGACCCCCTCCTCCTAGGTAGGGTTAGCAAAGGATTAGCTCATTTGAGAGAGAGCTTTGCTCATCCACTTACCTCTACTCCATTGGAGACCAAGGCCTCCTCGTAGAAGATCCCCCAAGTGGATTCAAGACCCCCATCGCGGGAAGATCCTTTGTGGAGGCTTCTCTATGTATGTGGATCTAGTGTATGTGTGATCGGATCTAGTTGATTTGTGTGTTTTCGTCTTATGTGTTCTTCGTGTTATTCGGGAATCCCGATCCAAATCGTCCATTAGGGTTCCACCCTACATCATCTTGGATCAGAGCAAGGTTGGTCACTAATTTGGAGACCCTACCCTTCGTTTTCTAGCCTAATTTTGTTTGATTTCATCCTAATTTTGAAAATCCCAACCAAAAATAGCCTCCAATTTTTTTATGATTTGTTGGTTTGATGGTGTTTTGTTGAATTTTATCCATGGATTCGATGTGTTTCGAGTAGATCTAACTTTCCCCCATCTTCTCTCCACCTTCTATCCATGAAATTCATCCAACTTTGACCTTGGAATCACGATAGATCTAGCTTTCCCCCATCTTTTCCCCACCTTCTATCCACAAAATTCATCCAATTTTGACCTTGGAATCATGAATTTCCGCCCCATACAAGATCTGGAATCACCGGGCCGGACATCCGGGTCCCCGGCCGGACATCTGGCTCCAACAGTGCAAAATCGCACTAGTTTCTGGATAGAGGGTCCCGGAAATCTGGCCTAGCCCCCAGATGTCCGACCCCTGGGAATTTCAGCTTCCCGTGTTTCACCATTTTAACCATAACTTTCACATCCGAAGTTTGATTTTGGCATTGTTTAGCTTGTTGGATAGCTATTGACATCCCCCCTCCATATAGATAGGTTCCACCATCATTTGAATCCATCATTTTTTTGAAATTTTGTCATCTTTGCCGTTTTGTCATCATTGTTTAGCTTCCACCATATCGTCCACTATACCACCACCGACTTCCGCAACCTAACCCATTTTGTTCCCCGTTGCATTTGTGGTTGCTTGAGTTGTGATTTGAGTCTCCTAAGGTTTTTCGTCTACTTAGGGATGGTTACTTCTTCATTAACCACCACCACTTCTGCATTACAAAATCCAAAACCACAACCTCATTCCGCTACCACCATTTGACATTTGCCGTTTGAGATTTTCAGTTCGCAGTTTTTCTATTTCCTAAGGTGTTTCAGATAATTAGGAACAGTTGTGCATCGAGCACACCACCACTCAGCATCGCAACGAATTCGTCATCGACAACGACCACTTCAACATTTTGACACCATCATCCGTTCCTGCTTATAAACGAGAAGCCACCAACGATAACCTCGATGACATCATTGTACATTCTCCCTTGCCATAGTATTGTTAACCCTGAGCCATCTTTGTGTAACTTTCCTATCGAGACTATCCATTTGAGTTTTTTCTGGCAACGTTACTTGTGCACTTTAGTGATGATTGATCTGCACCTTCCATTGCATGCATATATCATTGTGTCATCCCTTGTATTATCAATTGTTCCCGCATATACACAATTTCTATCTTGGTTTGAGCATTTCGCATAGTGTCCATATCATATACAAAAGAATAAAATTTTAAGCAAAGAGAGAAACAAAGAGCTTGTAAGCAATAGCCATAGCATCGCCGCATTTCATATCATATACCATATTGATCATCTTGGATCATCATGTGCGAAACACCGTGAATCATACAGAATAGCATACTTGGGATAGAAGTCGTTACATTTTGCCTCATAGGTTTTTTGCACAAGTTTCGTATCCGCCTATTGAGCAATCCTGCTAGCATCTCTCTAGAGTTGTGCAACAAGAGCATTTTCCATGGTTTCCACATTTTGAGCTCATTCCTTGGTTGGAAGACCCCATTTATCTATCCATGTGTGTGTTTCTGTGTGCCATTCATTGCTATTGGTCTACTTATTTCACTTGCGAATTTGTGAATCTCTTTCAACATTATTGACTCTTGCTAACAATTGCATCAAATTTTTGTGTCACTATCCTCACCAAGCTCCAACAAAAGCTTTACATGTTTAGGTGTGAGAATTGACAAGATCTAGTACCAATTGTGCAATTTCCATAATACAACATTGGGTGATTGTTGATCCATCTTCAACATTGGATAAGGTACATTGCTCTAGTTCTTTCCTTTCTTCCACTCACGTTTCTTTGAGCATGATGGATAGGCAAAGCACATCATCTCTGGTCTTCGACGACAACGACGGTGCAAACAACTACGTCAACAAAACTCCACACTTTGGCCTACAACGAGCAATGCAAAGGCATTGAGCAACTCGCCATCGACATACGTCACTCCGAAGCAAGGAAAAGGGACTACATCGACACCAAGTTGGATGAGCTAAAGGATCAACTACAAGACATGGTGGCCAACTACAAGTCTTCTTCCCCTTCGTCATCTTCAAGGCGGTGATGCTCAAGTAGCATATCTTCGAAGATTCCATCCAAGGCAAGCAAGATTCGTGATCCACATCATCATGAAGGATAAGTCACATTCAAGCAACACATGCACAATGAAGAAGCACACCATCGAGCTCAAGTATGGAAATGACACCATTAACATGAAGATGCTTGAGACACGCAAACCTACAAGTCCCAACAAGCTCTACATCAAGCTATGACCAACCTTCATGAGCACAAGAGAAGACCGCGAGACTAGCACCACCGAGAGGCATCTACGACTACCGCCACCACTTTGGCATCTTCGCCAAGTGTTATCAAGGCATCTTCGCCTTTGGACGTACGTCCACTTCGCCTAATTCTTACGAGTACTCCTACGTCGGCATCATCAAGTCCAAGGCAACCACCTACAAGAAAGGGCGACACTTTCATCTTCGAAAGCCCCTTAAGGAAGATGTCCAAGCATGGGAATTTCCCTTTGATCGTGGAGACGAGCTACAAGATGCCATATTATATGGGCCTCCAAAAACAAGACAATGACAAGATGGTCGAGCAAGGGCCATCCCTTCGACCATGGCGGCGAGCACAAACCTCTTCAACAACATGAAGACAATGCCCCAATGGGACTCATACTCCGAGTCAAGCTACGAGAGCTCACATGAGACCTTCTCTTTGGTCTCGGAGGCGAGCGATAATTTGCCATATCCTATGGCATTCATCTTTGGAGGTGTTATGGATGACGAGGTTGAGTATGGAGACAATTGCACCTACATCTCTCCAACACCTACATATATATGATGAGATGCCCCAATTCCGACGTGAGGAGATCCACCACGCCATGAGTGATATGACTCACTCCACCATATGTGACATTGAGTGCATTTGCTATGAGAGGATGAGCGTGAACACAACTAGACCCACACACGAGAGCATGCCACACATCCTATGTGAGGTTGAGAGCCATTTAAGTGACTCCACCAACCATATGAGTGAGAGCAACCTACTGATGTCTACTACGCAACCTTCTTCTTATAGACATTGTTGGGCCTCCAAATGCAGAGGTTTGTAGGACAGTAGCAAATTTCTCTCAAGTGGATGACCTAAGGTTTATCAATCCGTGGGAGGCGTAGGTTGAAGATGGTCTCTCTCAAACAACCATGCAACCAAATAACAAAGAGTCTCTTGTGTCCCCAACACACCACTACAAAAAATACACTTCCGTGATGATACGTGTTTGTCACAGTAGGTCGCATTTTCTGTCATGCATGTACATCCATGATGATTTTATGACAGAATCAAGATAGTCATACCTGTGCTGTCGTAGAAGTGTTCCATGACATTACCAAAATTATCATCACGGAAGTGTCCACTTCCATGACGAAAAATCCTGCGTCACAGAAGTGCTTTCGTCAAAGGTAACCGACACGTGGCATCCATTGTAATGGAACACCGTTAAGCTATCGGCTCGTGTTTTGGATCCGATAACCCGTTAACAGCCCCAACCAATGGGGATTTTCCATGTGTAAAATCATCATTGGCTGGAGGAAACACATGTCGGCTCATCATTGGGACAGATGTCATCCACTCATTGGACAGAAGGTGCCTATGATACATCGACACGTGGCACGGCCCAACAGAGGCCCATACCTGTGAAAAGGCTGGCCCGTTTGACTTGGTCAAAAGGTGGCGGGCCGGCCCATGTAAAGCCTGTTAACGGCATGTTCGCATATAGCCCATTTACAGCCCGCTAACCCAAGGCCCGTTACGCCCTATCCGAATTAGGCCCAGTAGCGTCATCTGGGCCACCCAATATGATTCCAGCCCGTTTTCACTTCTGGCCCATGTATGGCCCATGACGTCTTTCGGCCCATATGAGGCCCTATGTAACTCTTGGCCTATTAACGGCCCGTGGTGAAACTGGCTCGTAATGAACAGTGTATCACTTTATACCCATTAACAACCCGTTATTCCGTTGGGCCGGTTCCAGCCCATGTTATCTTTCGGCCTTCTCAGAGCTCATTTATTCTTGGGCTCATTTCCAGCATTCGTTTACTTACGGCCCGTTACTGTCATTTTCTGCTTGTGGGCCAAATTCAGCCCGTGGTTATAGTCGGCCCGTTTGTGGTCCGTTAATACGTTGGGCCCTTTTCATACCGTCATCAAATACGACCTATTAACGATGGCCCGTTATGGTCGGCCCATGAACGGACGATTCCAACTCTAGCCCGTTTACGACCATAATGCGGCCTGTTATTGGCCCATGTTTGGCCAATCGATCATACTGCCCATATAAGGCCCATTGATGATACGGCCCGTAGAAGGCCCATTGTTTCTACGGCCCGTAGAAGGCCAATTGTTTCTACGGCCCGTAGAAGGCCCACTATTTCTACGGCCCGTAGAAGGCCCACTGTTTCTACGGCCCGTAGGAGGCCCAGTGTCACTACAGTAAATATTAGCCCATGGTTATTGTGGCCTAGTTTTAAAAAATAGGTTATTGTAGCCACTAGCAAACCGCGAAAAAAGAACTGCAATGACTACAAGCAAACAAATAAACAAGACAACAAGGAAATAAATAAGCAAGCAACTTACGCTAGGCTATCACGGCTATCACACATATTACATCCACTGGGCATCAAAGTTCGCCACCAGTGCAAATAAACGCGCCGACAAAAGAATATACAAATCTGAGAGCACTTCAGAAGGCACTAGGACTGGCCAGGTCGGGCCCCCCAAATAGCTGAAGAAGCTGAGTAGACCTCAGTTGTGTCAATGATAGATGCATCAACACTAGATTTAAGGCATGATGGTGCGCACGGCAGTCCTCTGACATCTTCATTGCATCTTTGACTTCAAGTCGGAGCTGAGATGAAGCCAGCCTTTCCGCTTTAAGTTGAGACTGAAGAAGTCGAACTGATTGAGGCAGCGACTGCGCAGAGGTTGTCTCACACTTGCTGGTGAGTAGCTTCAACTCACTGTCTTCATCAAGACAGGACCTTGGGGTCATCTCGCTGTCCTCAAGATGGTTTGGCTCACTATCTTCCCTAAAGTTCTGCCTGGCATAAGAGATACGAGTCTGAAAGAGAAACAAGGAGACACGTAACAGGTTTCACAATTATATAAGCAAATAAATGGATCTGCTCTGCATAAGGAACATGTTTTTACAACTACAATTTGAAACTGGTAGTTGTTTCAAACATCCAATCAGATCTAAACAGCAAAGCATACAGTAGTGGATGAAATGATGCCAATCCAAATCTATACTAGAACAAAGTTTGAAGGCTTGAGAAGGATGAACTTACATTACATGTTAACACGGGCTCGACAAAGCCCTTCTCTATGTTGATGGAAGGATAATTCAATAAATTCACCAAAGAAAATTCTTTATAAGCGTTGCCATTATTCTACATTTTGCAAAGAGTAAATATAGATCAAATAATATTGGAAGAAATAGAGGATAATGAAGCTCAAGTGCAGACTGATGATACATAATCAAATAGCAATTAATTAAGTAAAGTGTTACAAGTCAAAAGGGAGAGAGGTACTGACAAGAGCAATGCAGAGCCCATTATTGTTTTGAGATCGTATGATCCTTTGAGCAAGGAGATTCATCTGAAATTAGTTTTCATACAAGAGAGAAGGTAAGGCACAAGCAGAAATTTAGGAGTTCAAATTTTGAATTGATATCATAGACAGTAACTGACACTGGGCTCCCAGCAGTTCTAATAGGGGTTTGGCCACTGCAGTAGGGGTAAAATGTGGTACAGTTGGGTCTGTGTTTTCTGTGGCTGCTGATCTATCTGATTTAACATGTATCACTACCTTTTCCAAATACCTAGTTTGTACTCCTTGAGGATCTGAACTCACCCTCTTCCTTTTGGACATCTATTACGAAAGAACAACATTTGACTGGAAAAACATAGTGTGATGACACATGGAATATGTACAGAAAATGGATATGTATGGCATATACTCATATATGATGCTTAAACTAAGCAGATGGTGTAACAAAGTAGAAGTAATGCAAGAGGTTAGATGCAAAATATGTGCGACCAATACAACTTTGCAAAGTTAGAGAAAGCACCTTTATGGGTGAATAAGATAGGCCATCCTCCACCTTCCAAGTTTGTTAGCCAGTGGATCGTTCCGCAATATTCCTCTCGTGCACCCATTCTCATATTCATTTTGATAATGTTGAATATCTGACATGCATGAAAACATAAAAACAAGTGAGATTTTCTTTGTAATGCAGAAGTGATTCTAATCCAATACTGCCTCCCTGTAAACCCCTTTGTGCTATCTCTGCAATTCTTTTAAAAGATGCCATGCATGTTGTAATTTGTTGTGTGCATTAATATAATGTGGCCTACTACTCAAAATATGAGAGCTCCAGAAGTGATGACACTTCGCAGATGATAGCTTCAACATATAGTAAAGAAGAACAAGTCGACCTGACCTGATAGATCCAAAATATACTAAGGGAGAACAACTCGACCTAACCAGTCGACCGCAAGAGAAGAGTATCATCTTAAAGAAGACCAGAAGAGCAAGCAGATTGAAGATATTACAAGTCTTTCAATACAATGTCGGTTGGCCACCCATGATGAACTAGAGCGCACAGAGAAATACTATTCTTTCCGGTCTCTCCATATGTGGCTCACATGCATTTCAAAACTAAAGTAGGAACATTTAGCTAACCAATTAAGCATCTCTCAGTTTTACTAATATCAGCAATAATATCATATATGAATTTGTAAAACTAAGCTTGTTTAGCTCGATGGGTGGAGCAGTGCTATTACGACACGAACCATGTAGGCTGATTGTGGTCATCATAAAATGGGGAAAACATAAGCATGATGAGTACAGTGTTGACGTGGCAGTGGGATGGCAGATCTGAAGCTGCAACCCACACAAAGGGTAGTTAGCAACCGATGTTTGCTTTGAAATAACAACTGAGATTTGGTATGGACAAGAAAGTACGGTCAACAAGTGACAAAGAAATGCAATTATGCTGTCTCTCTATGTGTCGCGACATGCATTTGGAAACTCAAGTGGGACCTTTAGCTAACCAATTAAATGTGTCGGTTAACTAATATCAGTATCATATCACAATCATATTTGAACAACTAAGCTTTCGAATTCTGAGTGTTGTGTTGTTTAGCTTGAAGGGTGGAGTAGTGCTAGTACGACAGAAAGCACCTATGCAGATCATAGTAGAGTAGATAAAAGGGGAAAACCGTAAGCATCAAGAGAAAAATGAGGAAAGTGGAACTAGCTGGACCAGTGGGTGGCGCACATGCTTTTCGAAACGAATATAGGAACATTAGGTGACCAATTAAACGTTCTCTGTTTTAGTGATATGAGCATCATATCAGATTCATATTTCAACACGTAAGCTTTGGGTTGAGGTCTTGAGGAGCAGTGCTAGCACGACACGAAGCACCTACGATGATGGTAGTGAATATAA
The DNA here is from genome assembly GCF_056163025.1 of Triticum urartu. Taxonomy (NCBI): domain Eukaryota; kingdom Viridiplantae; phylum Streptophyta; class Magnoliopsida; order Poales; family Poaceae; genus Triticum; species Triticum urartu. Next base: position 213,081,860 of record NC_141875.1, read on the forward strand.
AGGGGGGAAACCATAATCTTTATGAGTATAGTGCCCGTGCCATGGCGGATCTGAAGGTGCAAACCGGACAAAGCTACTTCGCAACCAATGTTTGCTTTCAACTAGCCACTACGATTTGGTACGGACAAGAAAAGTACAGTAAATAAATTACGATCTATTTTCCAGGTGAGATCAATAACTTAAGCACATATGGAAGAGTACCACCTCTCTTGCGACGCCGTGTAAGCCTATGCTGATATGTTGAGGGTGCTGCGGGTGCGATGGCTGTCGGCAGCGGTGAAGGAGACTTTAGACGGCAGACGGCCGGGTCGGGGGATATATCTTGTTGCCGTGGACGAGGCAGTCGTAGGAGCGGCAACGACAAGGTGGACGATGGCACCGATGAAGCGAGAGGAGGCGATGAAAGGATCCTGGTCCAGCACCGTGGATGAGAGACGTCCACCTCTTGCAGTGGATGACGGGGTAGGGGTAGCGGCTCCGGCAAGGTGGAGGATGGGGTGGCGGACGGAGGAGGCTGGCCGCAGTGCGGAGGTTGTCGTGCCACCGACGGTGTATGAATGGGGAAATGGTGGGGAGGGGAGATCTCAAACTTTGGGACGCGCTTCTCTGAAATGGGGGAAAGTTATGAACTTATCCCCCGTTTAAAATTTTAGACATCGTGTCAGTTGGGGATAGGACGGTGATCTCGCATCTCCCAAATATTTGCCGGTAACTATTTTGGGCAAAGAGAGGGTGTTTTGCCGCCCACGGTTGGCGCCCACGGTGTATGAACATGGCTGACAGGTAGGGCAGTTGTGTCATGTCTGATCCTATTTAAAATCTTAGCCTACATCGATTTCGGACGAGGACAGTTTGTTTTTCCGCCCACCGTGTATGAATGGGGAAATGGAGGAAGAGACACATGTCTTTTAGACGATCTTGAATCAAATGTGTTTTGCCGCCCACGTTTGGCGCCCACCGTGTCTGAATGGGCTCAGAGGCCGTCATGTCACATCTGATTGAAGTTACTAGTCTACCCCTATCGACAGCAGTGTAAATCCGGTCGATAAGGATGTCAAGTGTCAGGGGTAGACAATAATTTCCATCTCGCAAACACTTGCTTTGGGCAGCCCATAAATTATAGTGGGTGTTTAGCCGCTTCGTTCAAAACTTGGGAGAAGTAGCATTCACGTTTGCCCTGGGACCTGGCAAACTAAATTCAAATCCAATTTGTATTCGATTACAAATATCCACAGATAATTATACGTTTATTTATTTATTTCTTCAAAACCACAACAAAGTTTTATTCCACCTTTATATATGATTATGATTTAGAAATGCCGTGATCTTCGAATTCAGTAGGTTGGATACACTCTGAGTCAAACAATTATTTCATCCAATACAATATGCTCACACAAAAAATAGTTCACCTTATGTCAATCATACAAGTACTAAGGATTACCTCGCCTAAAAAATTCGGATCATTACAACACATCGACAACATAGCGGGTCTTGCAACATAATCCATTCAGAGACATGACACAACATGCAAGTACAATAATCTAATGACAATTTCAACTGGTATCTAAAGAAGAACCGGGATTACCTTGGGCTTCAGATAGTAGAAACAGCAGGACCTCCTCCGTCTTCAAATGCAACATTCTTACTTCCTCCAATTCTTGGGTTGCTTGCATAATGCGTGCCGCTAATTCCGTAATTTCCAGCCTCAAGATAAAGATTACCTCATTCATGGCAGCCACACCATCTCTTTCTACCTCTAGTAGAGCCTCAAGCACTATAATATCTATGCTCAGACTGCTCTCCGGCGGTGTTGCCTCTGAACTTCTACCATCTAATAACATGAATGGTGCACTACTTCCACAAATAGATTCTGGGGTTGTACATTGTGTCCTAGTGTGAACGGCATCCTGAAAGGTTTCCGGTGGACATTAGTAAGAGATAGTTATCGTATGATCTAGCCAGTAATCTTACATGGTAAACAATGGACGAATTATTGCCGAGCATGGCAAACTATATTTAAATGGTTCGAAGCAGCATCGGCCGAAAAGAAATTAAAATGGTAAGATGAAACTAGGGACGTAAGTGGCAAATAAACGACATCCACCAGTCCCATCTAGTTAGTTTTTGCTACCTCCCTAGTTCATTTTCCTCAAAAAAACAAAAACTCTTTTGAACTATCATACCACTAGTGGACTTTAATCGGGATTAAACGGGACCCAGTTGACATCCCTAGTTGAAAGGGAGTGTACAACCACTATATTTAAGTTGCCAAGGCATCTAAGCAGTTGAAATAATCTGAGAAAGCACTTAACAGTGTGACCTCATATAAACTACGAAGACAGTCTTGTGATGAAGTTGAGAGGAAAAGTTAAGGACTCAAATGAAATAGGCATGCATTTCTTTACGATAGTACAGCAGGCACTGCTGGCATATTGGCCAACTCAGGTATAGCGTAACAACAAATAAGCATTCGAATCAAGCAATAAAGCAAAGCAAACAACTGAACTATTTGTAATTCGGTAGGATTACACGTTGAGGGCACAAGCCAAGAAAGCAGCCCACTCGCATTACATTTCACATGTACTAAAACACACTGGCTTACCATATGTTGCTGTGAAGCCTAGCTGCTGTTGCAATGTTCTTTGAAGATATCGTCAGCATCCCATGGTTGCAAATCTAGTTGTTGTAGTTTATTCTGCACCATCTATTTAGGTAAAATTAATTTTAATCACATGCACTGGTCCGAATTGATCATCAATGGTTCATCTAAACTAATTAAAGAAGGGTGTGTGCATACACGACAATATATCTACTTCCCTCTATTTTTATGCTTGTTCGAGGTGCTAGCCCCAAAAGAACAAATAGTTTGCTTGATGGGGTTGGCAGCTCCATAATTAATAGAAGCATCAAATTAGTCATGCAACTTGGGAAGATCAAGAACACACAAACAAGTAATGAACAGAGGCTCGGAGCAGTGATGTAATAGCTAGCATCAGAAAATGTAGGGTAAAATGAACAAAAAGCAGCGAAACCACATGCTAGTTTGCTGATGTGTAATTAAGAATAGGGAAGATTAAGCAGTCTGATGGAACCAACAGGTGGCATCAGAACAAAACTAAAGCATATTAACTATATGTGCACTGGTATGTAATTTAGCACATGTAACATGTTCACTGCCAGAAGTATGGCCCTACAGGTGCAAGTAGAATAACGCGTCTCATGAAAAACTGAATGATGCCCTGAAGAAATTCAAAGGTGCGGTGCTTATGCTAGGAAAGTGAACGTAGGCGCCGACCGTTGGATAATAGTACCTGATTCTCAGCGGCCCATGGGTATCATTGTCATACTTGATAGCTAAGGATTTTCGATGGTGCTCGTGTTGCGGTTGAGTTTGGGCCGGCTGTTGCCGTCGCTGAAGCGGCTCCGGTGCTACGGTTGCGGCGCCTGTCGACATACAAGAAAGCTCATCTGTGGTAAGTGAATAGTTGCATGATAAAGAGAAAAACCAAAGGAGTACAAATCTAAATAACCTGATGAGGCTGCGGCATCGGTAAAGTAGGGCCGGTAGAGTTGAATATGGCGTCCGTGGAGCCGGTCCGGTGCAGTGGACGAAGGCTTCAACGGGCGCGTTGTACAGTGCTTTCGGTGAGGCGTTTCTGTTGCGGCGGATGAGGGCTTGTATGAAGGGCCAGCGAAGGGGCGGACGAGGGAGTCAGTGAAGGGCCTACGCTGTGGTGGACGAGGGCGCCGGTTAAGCAGATCCGGTGCGGTGGACCATGATGGCGGTCAAGGAGATCTGGAGCGGTGCACAAGCCAGTCGCTGAAGCAGCTCCGGTGAAGTGGAGAGTTGGCAGTTGGGGGTTCCAAGGTGCGGAAGGTAGATCCGGCGAGGCGTGAGGTCCACCGCTGCGGCGGAGGACTAGATTCGGCGGCTTGCCGTGGTTGGGGGGGGGGTCGGGGAGGGGAAGGGGAGGGGAGGGGCTCTGGGAAGAATGTTGGGGGCAAAGAGGGGAAAACAATGGAGTTACCAAAGCAGTCCTTTTCCGTTCATGTGGCAGGGGTAAGACAGGAATATCACAGGGGCGCATGATATTTCGATGTGAGCGGGAAGTTTGAAAGCTTTTGGCGCCTAAAATTATAAGTATTCTGCTCTCATACGGCCGACTATGATATCATGGCCGACAATTTGTTTGTTTTGCCTGCAAAAAAATGTGCAAGTTTTGAAAATCAATGTCTCCAACTTGAAACTTAGATTGTCCATTCAATTCAAATATGGATCATTGAGCTACTACAAGCAAATACCATCATACGGTCCAATTCAAATGAAATTCCAGATGTGTTTATCCTAAATATGATGACAAAAGGAAAAATGTGTATGTGTATGAATAAAGTGGATGATTATAAAGTTTGAACATGCCCGTATGTGTATATCTCTAGGTTTGATATATGAATTTGAAATCACGAAATCCCGGCTTAAAAAATGTACCTCCGTTTAAATGAATTACAAAAGCTAATGATGGAGTCAAATTCCAAAATTCCAATCTTAGGTTTGTAATTCTGGTACATCAAGGTATATCGCGCATGTTCAAAAGTATCGTTATCTCATAGTACAAACTGTGAAACAAATTGATCAACCATGAGTGCACAATATCTCAATTACACTAAAGTCCCTCAAATATAGACACCTCACTCTATATTTGAAGTCAACCCCCCCCCCCCCCACCACACACACACACACATAGAGAGAAGTCGTTCTCTCCCCCAAACACCAACACACGAGCACATTCACACCCCTCTCTCTTGTAAAGTCTAGACACCAACATAGGTCTCTATCACTTTGTCTCTCGGGCATGCACACATCTCTTCCCTCACTCTCTAGGTCTCCCGCTATCTCTCTTACCCAAGCACACGCACTATGTAGAGTGTATATTTCCCATACACACAAAACGTCGCCCCCAAATGTCTATCTCCCTAGTTATGTGGTTCTCGCGCACTCACCTCACACACCACCCCCACTGCAAACAAGCACACTTTGTGTCCTTGTGCACCACTCTCCTCTTTCTATCTCTCCCACATGCGGACCCGCCCCAGCTCCTTCCCTGTATACATATATGTCGTGACTCTTTGCATAGCTCCCTAATGTATAATCGTTCTCGATTTCGCACATTGTTCTCTACACCATCTATTCTAGATCTCTCATGAAGTCCCTATCACACACACGATGACTCGCTTCCCTTGCGTCTCCATTCATAGGCCAATTTCGGACAACATCAACATTGTCTCCCTATCTATACACCATTTATGGACACAAACGACCCCTCTCGCACCCTCTCTTCCTCTCTCTCTCTCTCTCTCCGTCGCTAGCTCTCTCTTTCTCTCGCTCTCACACCCCTCTCCCACACACACACTCGATGTCTCTTCCAAATAGTCTGCTCCCCCCGCCCGCACCGTGCTATCTCGCTACTACACATATGACAGCATTCCATGTTCCCTTATACTAGGTTTACATCATCAGTGGTCTCTCTACTCCACATACACTCTCTCCCTCTCACACACAAATGCGTGCACAAACACACATAGACACGCACAAACACCCATTTATCTGGATCCTCATCTCTCCTCATGTCCGCTTGTGTATCTCACACACTCACTCTCTAATTATGTATATGTGTCTCCACGTTACACAACACAAAGCCCCATGTACATGTCTCTCTCTATCCTCCACACACATAGACACAAATCTGTTATCATTGCCTCAGTCTCTAACATATCACACACGCACTCTCTCTCTCTCTCTCTCTCTCTCTCTCGCAAACATGCTCAACAAGGGTTTCCCCGTGAATAACTTACCGTCTATTCATCAACAGTCGTGGCAGTACGGTGAACATGAGACGTGAAAAAGAATAAATCTACACGTGCTTAGACCACCTAGTATGATTACTAGGACTAGAGCAAGCCAAAAAGTGCGCCGCCATCACGCCCTCCTTGTCGGCGACGGCAAAATCTCTGTTTTACACAGTCGAGAAGTCATTGTGCTAAGGCCCCACATGTCGAGGCGTTGAATAGAATGTAGATGCTAGTTTACGGAAGCAAGTATCGATAATACGTTTGTATCTCCATACATATATCTTTTCTCTTATAAAAAACCGAGTTGGTGATGATGGTACGTCTGCCATCTTGCAATATAGACCGCCCGATCTATATCTGACGGATGGAAATTAAACTAAAAGATACCCGCACCCCTCTCCACATTTGTAGACAAGGCCTTCCCTCGTTCATCCTTATCCCCAACAAACCTCATTGTTGAGCAATTAAGAAAGGAAGCCTCTGGAACAAACTGGCCTAGTGGCCGCTGCCGGCGTCATCAATCCCCATGCCCCCGCTCAGTCTGACCACCAACCACCACCACACCCCACTCCTCTTCACCTTATCTCATATTTCTCGAGATATCATTAGTTTTTACACATGGGATTACTTCTGCAAGGGTCAATCACAACAAGTGTTTTATAAAAAAATGCATCTTGATGTTCCGTGCAATGCACGGATCTTGCTAGTACTCCTACACAAGACTAAGTTGGTGATGTTGGTGTGTCTGCCATCCGTCGTTTCTGACCATTAGATCTACATCTAACAATTGTGAGGTTAGTTGTTGCCTTTTCTCACCAACATCCCACTTGTCTACCAATTTGCAGAAAAACCCATAATTAGTATCTTAAAACCAACCACATCCCTCCCTCACCTCACCAAAACATCCCAAGGAATGTACTCTAATTGAAACATAATATATCTCGAGTGACATATGTGTATCAAAATTAGAGTGTTTTGTACCAAGTTTGTGAATAAGTATTATTCTAATTATGATTCATTGCAACGGACATGAACATTGCTAGTATTTCCAACCATGCATTTTTTTCCTAGTATTCCATAGTTTCGAGTTTTCCATCAAGATGTTAGTCACTCATGGTTGATATTTACTTTCAATCATGTACACATATGCACTATGTAACTAGCATTGCTTATTGGTTTCCAAAGCTTAACTTTCACTCCTACTGTGACGCCCGGATAGTTACGCTACAGTAATCCTTCGCTAATGATGCCACGTCACCTCGATTATTGTGGCTAATCTCGCATTAGTTCGAAACCGATTTGAATTTGATTTAAAAATCAGGCAAACAACAAAAGTTTTCAAAAATTAAAACTAAAATGTTCAGAGTGAGCCAAATAATGCATAAGTAATTATGGCAGAGGAACTACACTTTTATAAAATGTTCAAATACTCTAAAACGATTTAAATAGTAGCAAAAACAATTATTTAAATGCTTTTAAAATGATAAATAATTACAAACTAATATATTTAGGTGCCAAGTTAATTGTGGCAGTGGTATAATTCCTATTACCAATTTAGGCATCATTTTTGTACTTTACAAAACTAAAATAGAATGAGGAACAAAATAAAACAGAAAAGAAATAAAATACATAAAAGAATACAAAACTAAAATACAAAAAAAAGCCCCCTGGCCAACTGGGCCAACGGCCCAACCGGGCAGCTCACTGGCCCAACCGGCCCCCGCACCACTTAACCCCCCACGCCCCCATACCCTAGCACACCGACACCCCCCTCGTTCCCACTCACCCCCACGCCGCTCTCTCCCCCTCCTCGATCCAGATCTGGATCGGGGAAACGAAACCACAACACCCTTCCCTGTCGCCCCACACGAACCCCCCCCCCACACACTCGTTCTCCATCGCCGTCGAGATCTCGTGCCGCCCCAACGCGCCTTGACGCCGGCGCCCATCCCCTGCGTCTTCGCCCGTCATCACCGGACTGTCGCCGCCTCGTCCTCTCCCTCGTCGGACTTCCCCGACCTCCGTCGAGCCCGCGGCCCTTGACCCTGCGAACCCGCGGTGAGGCCCCGGGCTCCCACCCCGTCTCCTCGCACTCCCTCGCGACCGTCGCCGTGCCTCGCGTGCTCCGGCGCCGCGCTCACCGTGGCCGCGCCCTGGCCACGCGTCGCCCGGCCGTGCCCGTCGTCCCTGCTCATGGTGCACGCCCCACCTGCCGAGCGCTCCCCCGCGCCCCCCTCCGGCCGGTCCGTCGCCACACCATCGTGGGTGACCGCACTTGCCCGTGCCCTCCTCCCCGCACATCACGTCCGTCCCGCCACAACCGTGTTGCTCTATTGCCGCGGCTCTGCTCCGCCAGCGCCGCCGCGCCCGTGCAGCCCGCCCGCCTGCGCCGCGCCTAGCGCCGCCGCCCGCTTACGCTGCTGCCGCCTACGACCGCACCCATCCCCGCAACCACCTCCAGCGTCCCCTCGTTCAGGCGGTTCTGCCCACCCAGATGCGCCCCGCGCCTGAACCGATAGGCCCCTATGGGCCTATGGCAAACGGGGCCCATGCCCCAGAACGATTTATAAGAAAAAAGGAATTTAAAAAAATATAAAATAAATAAATAATAAAAATAATTAATTAATTAATTAACTTAATTAATTCTTATTAAAATTGCTAATTAAGATTAATTAATCTAATGACTAATTAACCTAATTAACTACTGTTAATTAGCTAACAGAGTATGCCGTGGGGCTCACCCCCTATTTAATACTAATTAGGTCAATTAAATTGTTTAATTTAAATGTGTCACTGACTAGTGGGACCCACTGGTCAGGTTGACCAGTCAACCCTGTTGACTGCTGACGTCAGCATGACCTCATGCTGATGTCATAAATCCATTTTCGAAATTAAATTAAATAATTAATTAAATTCCAGAAATTAATAAAATCTTTAGAAAATCATATCTTTTAATCCGTAACTCGGATTAAATTATTTTCAACATGAAAGTTGCTTAGAACGACGAGACGAATCCGGATAGGCAACCTGTTTGGCCACCACGCATCCCATGCATAGCAAACACGCAACTTTCCCCCTCCGGCTCCTCTATCCGAAAACACGAAACACTGGGGATAATTTCCCGGATGTTTCCCCCTTCACCGGTACCACCTCGTACCGCGTTAGGGCACACCTAGCTTTACGCTTTGCCATGTCATGCATTTGTTTGCATTATATTTATTGTTTCTCCCCCCTCTTCTCTCGCTAGACACCGAGACCGATGCCGCTGCTACCCAGTACGACTATGGTGTTGACGACCCCTCTCTCTTGCCAGAGCAACCAGGCAAGCCCCCCCTTGATCACCAGATATCGCCTACTCTCCTCTATACTTCTTGCATTAGAGTAGTGTAGCATGTTACTGCTTTCCGTTAATCCTATTCTGATGCATAGCCTATCATTGTTGCTCCAGTTGTTGATACCTTACCTACAATCCTAAATGCTTAGTATAGGATGCTAGATTACCATCAGTGGCCCTACATTCTTGTCTGTCTGCCATGCTATACTATCGGGCCGTGATCACTTGGGAGGTGGTAACGGGTATATACTTATACATAATATATGATACTTGTGGTGATTAAAGTCGGGTCGGCTCGTAGGAGTACCCGCGAGGGATTCCGATGTTGGGGGCTGAAGGGGCAGGTGGCTCCATCCCGGTAGAGGTGGGCCTGAGTTCCCGAAGGCCCCCGACGGTTACTTTGTGGCGGAGCGACAGGGCAGGTTGATACCACCTAGGAGAGAGGTGGGCCTGGCCCTGGTCGGCGTTTGTGGTTATTTTAAAATAACACACTTAACGAGATCTTGGTATTTGATCTGAGTCTGGCTACTGGCCTATACGCACTAACCATCTATGCGGGACAGTTATGGGCACTCGACGTCGTGGTATCAGCCGAAGCCTTCGTGACGTCAGCGACTGAGCGGCGCGCGCCGGGTTGGACCGCGTAACGCAACTTCCTTTGTAATGGAGGTTGCTAGGTCTGCTCTCCGGCCGCGTACGCAACATGCAGGTGTGCAATGGGCGATGGGCCCAGACCCCTGCGCCATAGGATTTAGACCGGCGTGCTGACCTCTTTGTTGTGCCTAGGTAGGGCTGCGACGTGTTGATCTTCCGAGGCCGGGCGTCCCCTAGGAAAGTGTGTCCGACCAAATGGGATCGAGCGTGTTGGGTTATGTGGTGCACCCCTGCAGGGAAGTTAATCTATTCGAATAGTCGTGTCCCTCGGTAAAAGGACAATCCGGAGTTGTACCTTGACCTTATGACAACTAGAACCGGATACTTAATAAAACACACCCTTCCAAGTGCCAGATACAACCGGTGATCGCTCTCTCACAGGGCGATGCGGGGAGGATCATCGGTTAGGTTTATGCTATGCGATGCTACTTGGTTAACTTACCATCTACTCTCTTCTCCTGCTACAAGATGGAGGTTACCAGAAGCGTAGTCTTTGATAGGACTAGCTATCCCCCTCTTATTCCGGCATTCTGCAGTTCAGTCCACATATGATACCCTTAATCCTTTTGATACCAATGCATACATATGTAGTGTAGCTCCTTGCTTGCGAGTACTTTGGATGAGTACTCACGGTTGCTTTGCTCCCTCTTTTCCCCTTTTCTTTACTCGATTGCTGCGACCAGACGATGGAGCCCAGGAGCCAGACGCCACTGTTGATGACGACTACTACTACTCGGGAGGTGCCTACTACTACGTGCAGCCCACTGACAGCGAACAGGAGTAGTTTAGGAGGATCCCAGGCAGGAGGCATGTGCCTCTTTCGATCTGTATCCCAGTTTGTGCTAGCCTTCTTAAGGCAAACTTGTTTAACTTATGTCTGTACTCAGATATTGTTGCTTCCGCTGACTCGTCTATGATCGAGCTCTTGTATTCGAGCCCTCGAGGTCCCTGGCTTGTAATATGATGCTTGTATGACTTATTTTATTTGTAGAGTTGTGTTGTGATATCTCCCCGTGAGTCCCTGATCTTGATCGTACATGTTTGCGTGTATGATTAGTGTACGATTGGATCAGGGGCGTCACACCTACTTACAATATGTAGAGTATTTAACAAAAAACTACCACTTTCAACCAGCCCTAGGAAGAATCTATTGTACAAAAAATAGCAAAAACATAGCCAAAATTTCTTAATCCACGCCAAAAACTACCTAGTACTCCTACCGATTAGGTTCGTTTAAACCCATTTATGACAGGGTTGGTCCACACGTCTGTGTTGACGAGGCAGCTTAAACCAACACATTTTGTTTGACCGTTGACACGAGGGACCCACATCTGACCTTCTATCCTGTTATTCCCCCTCAAATCACTATTTTCCTGAACATTACTTCATACAGTACTGATGCATGTTCGCCGGTGGCGCCGGTGATGAGCGAGTTGGCCGCCGCTTCGCCGGACGGGCCGGACGCTGCGCTGGCCTCCGCATGGGTTGGCAGGCTGGCCCGAGCATGAATCACGAGCAAGCAAGCCGCCGCGCTGGCCTTCGCTCGAGCCAGATGGCTGGCCTTACCACGGCGCGCGCGAGCAAGAGGCCGCACTGCCGTGCCAATCTAGCTAGCAAACCTTGCAGACAAGTAGCTGGACGGAACTATCTTGGCTAGCTAGCGGCCACGAGCGCCGGACGGAGCTGGCATCCGGGCTGCCGCAACATGGGCTCCGCACCGCCGGTGGTTTTGACCTCGCCTTCTACCGGCGGCGGTAGCTGCGTCCCATGGCCGAGGATGACTACGTGGACGGGCGGGAGGTAGCAGGTCACTCGAGGATTTTTGTTGGTAATGAAAGTGCTAGTGCTCGACTAGAGGGGGGGTGAATAGGCGATTTTTATGAAAGTCTTCAAAACATGTAAGTTTCGAAGACAAACGATGGAAATAAACCTATTACCCTACAGCGGAAGGTAGACTACACTAAGCAAGCCATAGTCAAGTATTTAATGAAATGAAAGCACAAAGGCTAATAGCAGCTAGGCAGTATAGATCAGGATGGAAGATAGTATGAAGCCAATCAGAACAAGCAGTCACACAGTGAAGACAAATAGATAATGCAAACAGGCAATGACTTCACAAGGACCAATCTGCAAATAAAGAGATGGGAAGGATGGAACCAGTGGCTCGTTGAAGACAATGATTTGTTGGACCAGTTCCAGTTGCTGTGACAATTGTACATCTGGTTAGGGAGGCTGAGATTCAACTCAGAAGACCGCGTCTTCACCTTATTCCCCTTGAGCTAAGGACACCCAGTCCTCGCCCAATTACTCTTTTAAGTCTTCAAGGTAGACTTCCAAACCTTCACAGACTTCATTCACCGGCGATCCACAATGACTCTTGGATGCTCAGAACGCGACGCCTAACCGGCTGGAGGATTCACAGTCCTCAAGTGTAATAAGTCTTCAGATCACACAGACAGGAAGACTTCAGTGATGCCTAACACTCTTTGGCTCTAGGTGTTTAGGGCTTTATCCTTGCAAGGATTTCTCTCTCAAAGGCTTCGAGGTGGGTTGCTCTCAAACGACAAAAGCCGTGCACTAACTCTGAGCAGCCAACCAATTTATGGTTTAGGGGGTGGGCTATTTATAGCCACTAGGCAACCCGACCTGATTTGTCTGAAATGACCCTGGGTCACTAAGGAACTGACACATGTTCCAACGGTCAGATTTCAAACACACACGACAACTTTACTTGAGCTACAAGCAAAGCTGACTTATCCAGCTCTGGATAAGATTTGCTCTCATTGTCTTCGCTCGAAGACATAGGATTTTGGTTAAGCATCACTTCAGTCATTCTGACTGGTTTACTTGGACCCCACTTAATAGTACGGTGGTTCCTATGACTCAACAAAGAAGAAAAAGAACGACGAAACAACTAAGTCTTCGCGCTCCATAGTCTTCACGCGATGTCTTCTCTTGTCATAGTCTTCAATGTGAATGTCTTCACATACCACCTTTGACTTCAATGTCTTCATACATTTTTAGGGGTCATCTCCGGTAGGAAAACCGAATTAATGAGGGACTTCTACCTATGTTATCCTGCAATTCTCACAAACACATTAGTCCCTCAACCAGGTTTGTCGTCAATACTCCAAAACCAACTAGGGGTGGCACTAGATGCACTTACAATCTCCCCCTTTTTGGTGATTGATGACAAACTGGTTGAAGTTTTCAACGGGAATAAAGTATGTGAAATTGTAAAGGATTTAAGTACTGTCTTCGTAAGTAGCAGAAAGGCTCCCCCTGAAGATGTGCATATAAGTATTTTGCTTTTGAATGCAAATGCACATGGCAGGTTGTACTTGCGGAGCTCCTGTTTTACTTATGAAGACAATTCATCATGCATGAAAGGATATATCAAAGATAATGACATGCATAATGAAAAATGGACCTCTGCAAAATGACTTCGTGCGGAATTTATCGTCGCACATGCGAAATTTATCATCGCATCACATAGTGTCGAAAAAGGTAGCAGACGACCATCAAGTTTAAGTGTTACAACTCAAAACGAACCAAATGTTTCAAAAGAGAGAGTTGTAAGCACTTGGCACAAGTAGCAAAAAGTAAAGCAACCACCCATATGGTCCCGCTTGAAGACTACCAAGTCATATGCTTCTCCCCCTTTTGTCAGTAATGACCAAAAAGGTTTGAAGACATAGGTTTTCTACTCGTTCCCATGAGGTGCAGGCGAAGCAGCAGGTCGTCATTGAGGTCCGGTGGTGCAGAAGAACTTGGTGCAGTGTCGAGACGCACTGAAGGTGGAGGTGGTGAAGTGGCATCATCTTGATCATCGATAACTCTGGCATTCACCGTGGCAGCTGACGAAGAATAGTCAAAGTCTTCAAGGGAGGGAGTCCAACGCAAGTGAGCATTCCTTGGAGGAGTGGAGTCAAACTTGAATCTTTCTGTGAAGACATCGTCTTGAAGATCTTCTTTGGCAGTGAGAAAAGTCAAACTCTTCCAAGACCTCCGACAGGTTTCATGTGTAACAAAGGCATTCTTGGTGGCAAGATTGCGAATGCGTTTAACATCAACCAAGAGGCTTTGCATCTGACGCTTAAGCCAGTCATGATGCTTATCCTGTTTCTGATGTAGCGTGACAAGAAGCTCTCGGTCATTGAGAACACGAGATTGCTTCCGAGGCCTTTGGGCAATGGTGCTTCCAGTGGCGTCAGTTTGGGCACGAGGGGCACGTGTGTTACTAGCCAAGGGATAAACACGAGAGACTGCCTGAACTCCTTCAACGGGCTAGGTGAAGCTTTGACGATCAACATTGTGAAGATAAATTGGATCCTTAGCAGGCTCTGGGTAAATAGCTTCAACAGACAGATCAACCTCTGGCACGAATACAAGATGATTGTGCGCTGACGGCTGATAGTGGAAGGCAGAGTGAAGCTTGATAATACGCATTACCCATGGAGCATAGAACTTCAGACGAAAAATGTCAGAGCCAGATGTAGCCAACTGCCTGATGAAGAAGTCTTGAGCATTGAAGCTTATGCCATTGAAGATATAGAAAACGAAACTCTTCATTGCTCCTTCAAGCTTCGTTGCAGATGAATGTCCTTTAACAGGCCATAGAGTCTTTCTGATGATATGATAAATGGTGCGGGGCAGATACTCTAGGTCTTCAACAAAGAATTCGGTTGGGTATTCAGCGTCGCATGGCAAAGGCTTCATCATGCTCAACATTTGACTCATGTTGGGTTCTGGCTTCTGGAAAATGCTCTCCAAAGCATTCTGGTATTGTTGACAACTTGGTTCATATTATTCACCAGGAGTGGGCAGGGCTGTGAGCTCAATGATGTCTTCAGCTTTAGCTTCATGATGGACATCTCCTGTCATCCACTCAAGGATCCAAGTCTTCGGATCCCTGTTGTATCCACGAATGTGGAGGGTAGCATAGAATTGAAGCAGAAGTTCTTCATCCCAGTGTTCCTTTGCAGTCACAAAATTAAGCAGACCCGCATCACGGAAGCAGTCAAGGGCTTCTTCAAGGCATGGCAGTCCAGTAATGGCTTCACAATCAAGATGCATGTGAGGGAAGATGCGTCCCTGATTGTACAAGATGCATGAATAATTGCTTCGCTGTTGATAACTCTAGAATTGGTCCAAAGAGATTCTTGGCCTCATGTAGGAGTTCTTGGCACTGTTGAAGAATGTGTTGTGTGCCTTGAATCCATTCAGATTAAATGATCTTGGTGAAGTTGCAGTACCTGGAAACCATGGTAGCCTTGGCTTTGGCTTCTGGACCTGAGGCCTGTGCTCCACATGATAGGCAAACTGAGGTCCGGGAGCAGGCGGAGGAACCAGGATTGGCCAGCAGATGGTAACAAGCTGTCCACGGTCATATGCTTGCTCGATGGTGTGTGGCCTTGGAGGAGGTACAGGAGCAGAGGCATTGGCTTCAGGCAGCGGATTTCCTTTGGGTGCTGCATTGGCTTCAGGTGCATTCACTTCTGGCACCACATTAGCTTCAGGCGCCACATTAGCTTTAGCCATGACAATGTCATTGGCTTCAGTGTTGATGTTGGTGGCCGCCTCAGTATTGGTAACCTCCACTTCAGGAGCTGGAGGGTCGGACACGTTCTCCTCGAGAACAACTTCAGGATTGGACGGGGGTGTACCAAAACATTATTCTTCTCTTGGCTCTTCTTCATGGTCATCGGCTGATGTAGCCGGAATATCTTCAGCTGTTTTGGCTTCAGATTCAGGAATGTTCACAGTAGGAGAGGCTTCAGGAAAGACTTCGCGTGAAACGGATTGGCGCTCTTCTCCTTCTAGAACACTTGACAATGTGACCTGTGGCTTTGGTCCTTTGCGAAGCCTATGAAATGTTGGCGACGCCTATGGAGATGGAGTTGGTTGGGCCTCAAAGTCTTCACTGTCAATCACCAGAGTGGTGACCTGTGGTGAGGGAGTGACTGGTGTTTCTTCAGCACGAGGGGATTCTTGAGGGTGATCAGCCCATGAGTCATCCTGAGCAATTGGCGTCAATGGACGACCAATGCTGATGAGTTCGTTGTTCGTGAGAACAGGCGATGATACCAAATTGTGCTCGACCTGAGGAAGGACTTCATCATCTTTAACATTGTCGTGAGGACCAATGTCTTCAGCTGTGGTGAGGTCAACAGCTGGATTCTCTTCAGCTTCAGGAGCCTCTGTGAAAGCAGGCTCATGAACTACCAAACGACGTTCTCGATGTGCAGAGGAAGGACGAGCAACAGAAATTGGCTCGACAAGAAGGGGCTCTGTGAAAGCAGCCTGGTCTCTCTTCTTTGTTTTTTCTTTTCTTGGTTGGGGGAGCATCATCAGTGGTGGCTTTGGTCTTGCGCTTTCTGGCTTCGGCTTCAGCTGCTCTAGTTTTATTGAATTCTGAAGCCAGTGTGGGGACCTTAGGCTTCGAGCTTGTCATACTGGCTAGGAAGACAATGCGAGGTTCTTCCTGCCTTGATGCTTCTGGTTCGGCCACAGCTGGCTTCTTCTTCTTCTTGGCAGCCATTCTGGGGTCGATGCCTGGTCACCCCAAAGCCTTGCGCTTTTTAGCTTCATTGTAGCCTTGAACACATTTGGCAGCAAGATTCTTCATGCGCTCACGAGAACCTTTTGCTTCTTCTCGTTTCTTGTGGAATGCCTCCTTGAGCTCATGCATCATGACCTTGAAGTTTTGAATGTCTTCAACATTGAGCTTGGCCATGTGCCTCTTGAACTGAGCCTTTTCGTAATCGATCTTATGCTTTAGCTCAACAATTTTCTGAGCAGGAGCCAGCTCAGGAGCAATGGCTCCATGGAAGGAGTCGCTGAGGCCAATTGGAAGCTGAAGATCATCAAAACTGACATCTGGGCTGTCAAACCACTCATCAATAAACTTGTATAAGATTTCCACATCAGAGAGAGGAAGATCATTGAAGATTTCTGCCTCTTGTTTGCTCTTTATCAACTGCTCAAGAGCGTCATCGCCAAGATCATCATCGCTGGACAGATCAATGGCGTCATTCTTGTTTCTCAAAACAGCAGCAGGGGTCAGTGCTTGACCAGTGGGTTGCATGGGCTTTTTCAACTTGGCAAACTTGGAGATGCGTGAGAGATCTTCAGACTGCACACTGGCTTTAGGAGGTGCAGTACCAGAGGCTTCGCCCATGAGACCTTTGGTGCAGAGGGGGGATTTGAAGCCTTTGGTTTCTGTTGCTTCATAGGCTTCGGAGGTGCAGGCGCTTCATCAGAATCAGAGTCATCTGCAGAGTGGTCCACGGCTGCCCCTTGAACCTAAATGTGAGTGATGAGACCTTCTAAGTTGTAGAAGGGCCCAATAAGATTGGGTTCAGCTTCGTGTGTGCCATCAGCTCGTGGTGTAGAGGGGCCTGTGTTGAAGTCTAATCCCAAAGACTTCTTGTTTTCCTTGGCCGAGTTCTTTGCAGCCTGATAGTTGTGCTTGAACAGATTATCTTCACGACACCATAACAGAGAGGATGGGTCGGCATTAGCAGGCTGAGGTCCACGAATCATGCAGGGGTAGAAGCCTTGAGCAATAGCTTCGGACTTCGACTTGGGCTGAAGACCTTTGTAAATTATATCTCCCCAGGGGCCCTTTAAGGCATTCTTCTCAGCATACTCCTTGGTGACGAATCTGTACTTGAACCATTCCTCTGCCCAATGTCTTCGAATCCATTGGATTCTGTTCTTGCGTTCTCCATAGGTTTCTTCTAGATATGACTTGTATAACTCATAGAGATCCGGTGGCAGGTCCTTAGCGGTGTTTCCATGGCATTGTCTGCCACCCTTCCTGACTGATTTTTGAGTTTTCATGAAGTTTAGACTGAAAGGCTTCAACACTGTCGAAGTCTTCCATCTACTGGTCAGACAGGAACTGGCTTCAGGAGAATTTATGTGACGCTGTAAGAACTCTGCAAATGAGTGCAGACTATGAGAACCAATGGATTCTCCCACGGACATGTACCTGTGCTAGCATTAGAGATGCGAGGGAAGGGGAAGGGGTCATATGCATTCTCAGAAGATTTTGAAGATAAATCAGTTTAGAAGACATTGACCTCATAGTGCGAAGACATTCACTCATATGTAGAGAGTTGGTTCCAGATTTGTACGAATCCACGAATAAGTACAAGTGAGGATTCCAACTACTTTGTGAAGCATAAGTGAACATACTAGGCATGCTATGAGATGCAGAATGAGATAGATCCAACTTATAGGAACATAAACCACTTGTGGTTGAAAATGGATGAATCTATCGGATCAAAAAGACTGTAAAAAAAGGTTTTATTTACCACACGAGGAACTACTAGACGGAGTGGGAGAGGAGGTCGAGAAGTTCGATCTTCTGTGCCCTAACTTGGCCATGGAGGACACCTACGGCGACGGCGTAGAAGACGATGTCCGCGGCCGGCGTGAGGACGGCGTCGGTGAGGTCGCGATAGCTAAGCGCTTCGTCGCCGGAGTCGTCGAGGGCTAGCGGTGGCGCTAGGGTTTGTGCGGGAGTGGAAGAAGAGATAATGACTGGGGTGAGGCGTGTATTTATAAGGATAGGGATGGCACAGTGTTATTACACAGGTGCCCCTGGCGGTTCACATCTGAAGGACACGTGGTGATCATGCAACACATTGGAGGTTGTTCCATATTCCCACGGACGCCTGGATTGTCGGGTGGTCGTTCCCACTTCTTCGGGTTTCAGGTAAAAAGGATTGAGCATTGAAAATAGATTAATGTTTGTCTGTGTGTCTTCTATTGACAGGGACGAAGAGAAGACGTTTTGATAGTTTCAATAGAATGCATATGATTTGGATAGATAGACTTAAGACGGGAGCATAGAAAGGTCAGGGTCCCATCACATTCACTTACTTCAAAAGATTCAACTAGAAGACATAGCTATAAGTGAATGTTGTAGAGGACAGAAACCAAATCAGTACATTGAAGTAAACATGAAGCCATGTTAATAATGAAGACAAACAAAATGCGAAGACTTTGCAAATGTAACGCCAACAGAAAGTATTCCAAACAAAAGTTTGGTGGTGGCTTTATCCACCGTATAGGAAATATTAGACCCAGACACGGAGCACAATTATCGTGGCGCTCCGAAGTCAAATTACGCGTTAATGTATTCACACTTAGAGTGTAAGTCTTCATTTGTTGAAGATATATGTTGCTTCGTGTGTTTGCACATCTAAGTCATCAACATGCATAAGTGTTAGGATGTGTGCATGATCACAGGACATTTGAGGATTCCAAGATATTTAGCTCACACCGCAACTTGCAAAACCTTTTCTCATCCAAGGGCTTTGTGAAGATATCTACCAGTTTCTCTTCAGTGCTGACGTGAATGATATCAATATCTTCCTTCATGACATGATCTCTGAGAAAGTGATGATGGCTCTGAATGTGCTTTGTCTTCGAGTGCTGAACTGGGTTGTTGGCGATCTTGATGGCGCTTTCATTGTCGCAGTAGAGTGGCACTTGCTTCAGATGAATGCCATAGTCTTTGAGTGTTTGCTTCGTCCATAGAAGCCGAGCGCAGCAAGATCCAGCAGCAATGTATTCAGATTCAGCAGTGGAGAGAGATACACAGTTCTGCTTCTTTGAAGATCAACACACAAGTGATCGTCCCGGATAGTGACATGTGCCTGATGTAGACTTGCGATCCACCTTGTCACCAGCATAATCAGCATCCGAGAATCCAACTAGATCAAACTCTGAGCCCTTTGGATACCATAATCCTAGTGTTGGGGTGTGAGCCAAATATCAAAGAATTCACTTCACAGCTAAGTGATGCGATTCCTTTGGTGCCGCTTGGAATCGGGCACACATGCAAACACTAAGCATGATATCTGGCCTAGATGCACATAAGTAAAGCAAGGAACCAATCATGGAGCGGTATACCTTTTGATCAAACTCTTTACCATTGGCGTCAGAATCTAGATGACTCTTGGTAGGCATTGGCGGCGTGTAACCTTTGCAGTCTTGCATTCCAAACTTCTTCAGGAAATCCTTGAGGTATTTCTCTTGAGATATGAAGATGCCATTGCGTTGCTGTCGTATTTGATGACCAAGGAAGAACTTCAGCTCACCCATCATGGACATCTGATATTGATCTTGCATCATGTATCCAAACTCATCACTGTATTTTTGATTAGTGCAGTCGAAGGTAATGTCATCCACATATATTTGGCACACAAATAGTTCACCATCATATGTCTTCATGAAGAGCGTGGGATCCAGGGAACCAGGTTTGAAGCCTTTGCTCTTCAGGAAGTCCTTGAGTGTGTCATACCAAGCACGAGGGGCTTGTTTGAGGCCATATAGTGCCTTGTTGAGCTTGTAAACCATGTCAGGATGTTTTGGATCTCCAAAGCCAGGCGGTTGTGCAACATACACTTCTTCTTCAATCTTGCCATTGAGAAAGGCACTCTTCACATCCATTTGATACAGAAGAATGTTATGATGATTTGCATAGGCCAGCAGTATGCATATAGCTTCAAGCCTAGCCATAGGAGAAAATGTTTCATCAAAGTCGATTCCTTCAACTTGAGTGTATCCTTGAGCAACGAGACGAGCCTTCTTTCTGACAACTTGACCATGCTCATCTTGCTTGTTACGATATATCCATTTAGTGCCTATGATACTGTGCTTACGAGGATCAGGACGCTTGACCAGTTCCCATACATTATTCAGCTCAAACTGTTGAAGATCTTCTTGCATAGCTTGAATCCATTCAGGTTCCACGAAGGCTTCATCAACTTTCTTGGGTTCAGATATTGAGACGAATGTGAAGTTCCCACAGAAATTTGCTAGTTGTGTTGCCCTTGAATGAGTGAGTGGACCAGGTGCATTGATGCTATCAATTATTTTCTCAATCTGTACTTCATTTGCAACACGAGGATGGACAGGACGAAGATTTTGCTCTTGCTGATCATTGTCATCGTTAGAAAGATTGTCTTCAGGCTGAGTATTGTCTTCAGGTTGATCAGGTGCAGAGATGATGAGTTCCTCTTCGGGCTGTGCTTCAGACGGTATGATTTCTCCAGTTCCCATAAGCTTGATGGATTTACTGGATGGAACTTCATCTAGCACATTTGGCAGGTGCTCTCTTTGCGAGCCGTTAGTCTCATCGAACCGCACATCCACAGTTTCAACCACTTTATAGTGAAAGAGGTTGAAGACTCTGTACGAGTGCGAATCCTTTCTGTAACCAAGCATAAAACCTTCATGTGCTTTCGGTGCAAATTTTGAAGTGTGATGTGGATCCTTGATCCAGCACCTGGCACCAAATACTCTGAAGTAACTGACATTTGGCTTCTTACCAGTGAGGAGCTCATAGGATGTTTTATTCAGAAGCTTGTGAAGCTAAACACGGTTGATGACATGGCATGCAGTATCAATGGCTTCAGTGCAGTTAGGGGGATAGGCTTCACGAAGAGAATTGTGAAGCATAAAAATTCGATGAGCAAGTGGATTATGAAAGCTTAGATCGAGGTTAGGACTGATAGGGCAAGTAGCAAGCGACTCAGGAACAAAATACATAATAAGAGCACTTGGGAATTTGATCTTGCGCCCTACAAGATGTTTAAGGTCCCCAGCAATAGCTTTAGACGCATTTGATTTTCGGCTGGAGACCCTTCCCTGCAAAAGAGAGTTAAGCTTTCTTAGCCACCCACATCTTCAAGGGTGGCTTCGAAGCAATGAGTCTAAGTGCAGCATCTGAGAACTTTGGCTTTGGAGCCCTAGCAAATAGTCTTGCAGGTGGACAATATTACTCATAAGAATAAGCAGAGTAGTTCTTGGTCTTATGAACATGGAGGTTTGATGAAACACGCTCATATTCATAGGCCTGAGTATGGTTTCCCTGCAAAACATTTGCATTAGTGCGACTCAAGTGAGTCCTCTGTCTGTATGAAGCCTTTGGACCATATGAAGCCCGTGGTCTGGGGTTTGTCTTCTTCACTTGTGGTGTCATGACGACATACACAGGAAGATTTTCCACACACTCTTTCGGCACCCAGACTTTCTTCATAGGTGGCCCATTCCTGCAGTTAGTACCAATATACCTGGAAAACACTTCACCATTCTGATTCTTAAACAGTTTATAGTTTGCATCAAAGGATTCATCAATAACAATGGGATTAGCACAAGTGAAGACAGATAGGGTGGATGGATCCACTGAAGGTTCCTTTACAGCAACCCATGTGGTTTTGGGGTACTGCTCAGGTTTCTAGTAAGAGCCATCAACATTCATTTTCCTTTCGAACCCAACACCCTATTTCCTAGGGTTTCGGTTCAGGATCTACCTTTTGAGGACATCACATAGTGTCTGATGCCCTTTGAGACTTTTGTACATCCCTGTTTCAAGCAATGTCTTCAACCTAGCATTTTCATCAGCAATAGCAGTGGCATCCTCAGCAGAGGGGTTACTTACCACATCAACAGTTGAAGATATTGCAACAGTAGCAGCAGTAGAACATCCAGCAACAGAAGTAACGTTGTCACGCTCAATGCATTTAAGACATGGTGGTTCAAATCCTTCCTGAGCGGAACTGGTCTGTTTGGCGTGAAGTGACTCGTTTTCCTTTTGAAGATCTTCATGAGCCACTCTCAATTTCTCAAGATCTTGCTTCCTTTGAAGATAATCATAGGAAAGCTTTTCATGAGTTGTTGAGAGCGTTTCATGACGAATTAGTTCCTCATACTTAACATGAAGATTTTTTATGTCTTCAATTAAGGACTGAGATCGAGTCATTTTAGCATCTAACAGGTCATCGCTTTTCTCTAACAGTTTTGGAATATGTTCCATAGCTTTCTGCTGTTCAGTTGCAATTTTAGCAAGTGCTTTGTAGCTGGGTTTGGAACCACAATCAGAGTCATCTTCACTGGATGTTTGATAGTGAGTAGTGCCTGAGTTTACCTTGGCACCGCGTACCATGAAGCAGTAGGTGGGAGCGGCGTTGTCCTTGTCATTAGCATCGGCATCGGTGATGAAGCCATTGTCTTCAGTGTTGAAGATGGACTTGGCAACGTAGGCTGTAGCCAGACTTGCAACGCCAGAATCGGACTCCTCCTCAAACTCCACCTCCGCCTCCTTAGAAGCAGACTCCTCCTCTGAATCCATTTCCTTGCCAACAAACGCACGAGCCTTGCCAGATGAGCTCTACTTGTGTGATGAAGACTTTGATGAAGACTTGGAAGAAGACTTTGAGTATTTCTTCTTCTTCTTGTCGTCAGAATCATATTCCCTGCTCTTCTTCTTCTTGTTGTTCTCATTGTCCCACTGCAGACACTCGGAGATGTAGTGACCAGGTTTCTTGCACTTGTGGCATGTTCTCTTCTTGTAGTCATTAGCAGAAGCTTCATCATTCCTTGAGCTGGATCGTGAGGACTTTCTAAAGCCTTTCTTCTTGGTGAATTTCTGGAACTTCTTCACAAGCATAGCAAGCTCCTTTCTAATGTCTTCAGGATCATCAGAACTGCAATCAGATTCTTCTTCAGATGAGGAAACAACTTTTGCCTTCAAAGCACGAGTTCGCCCATAGTTGGGACCGTAGATGTCTCTTTTCTCAGAAAGCTGAAACTCATGTGTGTTGAGCCTTTCAATTATGTCAGACGAATTGAGTGTCTTGAAGTCAGGGCGTTCTTGAATCATCAGGGCTAGGGTGTCAAATGAGCTATCAAGTGATCTCAGGAGTGTCTTGATGACTTCATGCTTGGTGATCTCAGTAGCGTCGAGAGCTTTAAGCTCATTTGTGATGTCAGTGAGTCGATCAAACGTGAGCTGAGCATTCTCATTGTCGTTTCTCTTGAAGCGGTTGAAGAGGTTGCGAAGGACACTGATTCTTTGATCTCTCTGGGTTGAGACGCCTTCGTTGACCTTGGAGAGCCACTCCCAGACTAGCTTGGATGTTTCCAGAGCACTCACACGGCCATACTGTCCTTTGTTCAGATGACCACAGATGATGTTCTTGGCAGTGGAATCCAGTTGAACGAACTTCTTGACATCAGCAGAGGTGGCACCTTCACCAGCCTTGGGGACGCCATTCTTGACGACATACCAGAGGTCGACATCAATGGCTTCCAGATGCATGCACATCTTATTCTTCCATTAGGGATATTCAGTTCCATCGAAGACTTGGCACGTAGCGAAGACTTTGATTATCCCTGCAGTCGATATAGCTAAAACTCCAAGTGGTTAAACCGAATCACACAGAACAAGGGAGTACCTTGCTCTGATACCAATTGAAAGTGCCAGTGATCGACTAGAGGGGGGGTGAATAGGCGATTTTTATGAAAGTCCTCAAAACATGGAAGTTTCGAAGACAAACGATAGAAATAAACCTATTACCATGTAGCGGAAGGTAAACTACACTAAGCAAGCCATAGTCAAGTATTCAATGAAATGAAAGCACAAAGACTAATAGCAGCTAGGCAGTATAGATCAGGATGGAAGATAGTATGAAGCCAATCAGAACAAGCAGTCACACAGTGAAGACAAATAGATAATGCAAACATGCAATGACTTCACAAGGACCAATCTGCAAATAAAGAGATGGGAAAGATGGAACCAGTGGCTCGTTGAAGACAAGGATTTGTTGGACCAGTTCCAGTTGCTGTGACAACTGTACGTCTAGGTAGGGAGGCTGAGATTCAACTCAGAAGACCGCGTCTTCACCTTATTCCCCTTAAGCTAAGGACACCCAGTCCTCGCCCAATTAATCTGGTAAGTCTTCAAGGTAGACTTCCAAACCTTCACAGACTTCGTTCACCGGCGATCCACAATGACTCTTGGATGCTCAGAACGCGACGCCTAACCAGATGGAGGATTCACAGTCCTCAAGTGTAATAAGTCTTCAGATCACACAGACAGGAAGACTCCAATGATGCCTAACACTCTTTGGCTCTGGGTGTTTAGGGCTTTGTCCTCGCAAGGATTTCTCTCTCAAAGGCTTCGAGGTGGGTTGCTCTCAAACGACAAAAGCCGTGCACTAACTCTGAGCAGCCAACCAATTTATGGTGTAGGGGTTGGGCTATTTATAGCCACTAGGCAACCCAACCTGATTTGTCTGAAATGACCCTGGGTCACTAAGGAACTGACACGTGTTCCAACGATCAGATTTCAAACACACATGGCAACTTTACTTGAGCTACAAGCAAAGCTGACTTATCCAGCTCTGGATAAGATTTGCTCTCATTGTCTTCGCTCGAAGACATAGGATTTTGGTTAGGCATCACTTCAGTCATTCTGACTGGTTTACTTGGACCCCACTTAATAGTACAATGGTTCCTATGACTCAACAAAGAAGAAAAACAACGATGAAACAACTAAGTCTTTGCGCTCCATAGTCTTTACGCGATGTCTTCTCTTGTCATAGTCTTCAATGTGAATCTCTTCACATACCACCTTTGACTTCAATGTCTTCTTACATTTTTAGGGGTCATCTCAGGTAGGAAAACCGAATCAATGAGGGACTACTACCTGTGTTATCCTGCAATTCTCACAAACACATTAGTCCCTCAACCAGGTTTGTCGTCAATACTCCAAAACCAACTAGGGGTGGCACTAGATGCACTTACAGGTAAGAGCATGTACAATGGTTGATAAGGTAGTCTTATCTTAAGTCTGCCACGTATGCAAGTGGTAGTAGTTTCTTGGCATTTTAGTGGTTTCTTGCATTATTAGAGCAAGTACAATAGAGTTGAGTCAGTGGGCTATAAGAAATAAACTAGTATATTTCTGCTTAGTTGGAGGAAAGAGAAGAGGAGAGAGAAGGTAAGCGGGCTCTTCGTGAAGAGCCAGCTCTAGCACGTGCTCCTAGGCACTTTGTGAGAATGAGAAGTGGGCCACATAATAAAAAATTAGTACTCTTTTGATCTATTATTGTACATGTTGGCTATAAGATGGGCTGTAGATGACATGGCACTGGCTTATAGCCAGCAGCTGGCTATACTATTAACCATGCTCTTAGGGGTTTCTTGTAAGGAACAATGTACGTACTACTAGTGACAAAAGGCGATTCTAGGTTGCGTTGTACTCCAACGAGTACTACTAGTGGTCGCGGGAGTGTATACCTCGTTTTGTGGGTTCGATCCCGGCCGAACGCACGGCGGCCTTTTTAAAAAAAATAGTACTACTACACTTCGCTACAAGCCAATATTTTACACGGGTAGTTTGAGTTTTGAAGTCAAACGGACGTGCGGCCCCACAATCTGGGTGCACTGGACAGCCTAGCCACGTGAACGGGTTTTCCTTCCCGGCATCCCGTGGCTCGCGTGCTCGCCCTAGCCGCACCTCGCTTGCAGCTTCCTCATTAGCTAGTAGCGAATTTAAACTAGCGCCTCCCAATTAAGCCCAAGGAGCCGGAAAAGCCTGGCGGGGCATTGGGAACTATGCAATATGGCTCTGTACGTATGGACTTCACTCCATTATCGGCTCTACTATAAAAGAAATTCCTCTTGACGTGTTTTTTTTGAAACGGAGGCAAAAGCTTTGCTTCATCTCATTCATAAAGAAGGAACTACTAACAAAGTTCGAGGAGATCCATTACACCTCCACAAATGGAAGTGAAAAGCCTAGTCTCGCTGTATCAAATAACTCAAATGTTCTGCCCCCATAGTAACCTTTGCTGATAAACAGGCTGCTAGTGTGTGCGTGAGAGGAGTGGCTGAGTAGGCCAGCTATGTGAGAGGAGCGGCTGAATAGAGCACCGAGAGTACCCACTAGGCCACTACGCAGGTGTACTTCCCCTGCATTGATAGTACAGTGATGGTTCTAGAGAACAGTAGTACCCTCCACTTCCAATTGTAGCTCCTTGGCCCTGAGATTCAAGAGTTCAAAACTGGTGCACTATACTAGACTAGACTAGAAGTACAATACATCACACTACTAGTTGAGAAAAGTAGTACTAGTACTACTATAGTACGAGTACGTACTCCTCCGTCACATAATGTAAGATGTTTTTTGACACTAGTTGGCGTGTACAAAAAATGGCAAAAACATACCCACAATTTCTTAATCCACGCCAAAAACTACTACCTAGTGCCAAAAATTTCTTACTAGTGTTATTATTTATAGTATAATGCAATCCCATAACGCTCCATAATGCTAGTACTAGTAGTAAATAATAGCCTCAACCCTTCGCTGAGGAACGATCTACAGTTGGAAGGGACGAGGCCCTGCGGTTACTATGCTCTTATCTCCTCCTCGCCAGTTCCCCTCCCCCCGAAGAGAAGGCAGTTCGTCGCTGCTCCCATGGATTCGCCAGGCGGTTCTCCTCCTCGTCAGGGCTGGGAGACCTTGGACGAGAATCCTCTGGGAGAAATCGCACGCCGCTCTGATGTCCTCACCGCTGCAAGACTCGGTGCTTCCTGCACCAACTTTTTCAAGTTGCTGCCTAAACAGGATTTGGAAAAGGCCATGCTTATTGGTCTTCCATGCGTCCTCAAGGAGAAGGTTCTTCTATGGGACAATCCTTCGAACAGTCCACCGCTCCCTGGCCATGGTTGCACGTTGACTCCGCTAGAGTTGCCGACGTTGAGAGGTAGTCGGATTTTGTCCGACGAGCAGGTCAGTGATGGAGTTTGATCATGTAGTACTTAGTTATTCCATTTCCATCCCGTAATTTCTCTGCTGCCCACCGTCTTATATATAGGTCTAGGTCGGTGCCAACGAAGATTGGCTTGCATACCTCCGGCCGGATACCACCATCATTTTGCACAACATCCACAACAGTGCGGCCGTTCTGGTAGACCCCTTCTCCACCATTGGGATCGGCCTTCCGAACTGGCTGCGCTTGAATACGTATGATGATGCCTACATGAGATTGAAGAAGATAGCAATTGCGGACCCACCGACAAAGCGACGCGGCTATAGTGATTACTATCTCATCATGGTGTTCGACATAAGGATTGCCATCAATGCAAGAGGCAGTAACGACAGAGGCTGGCGCATGTTGGCGGCGGCAGATTTGTACCCCTACACGTTCGAAGACATCGTGCGCCATCTAGGCCGCATCTTCGCGGTGACAAACCAGGGGACTTGTTTCATCTGGTTTCCATGCTATGGTATGGGAGATTACAAACGGAATGCACAAACCATCATTTGCATCCCTAACGATACTCCATTATTTTGCAGGGACCAGTCATCCCCCGATCAAAATAAGATCGCCGATCCTGGATGTGCATTTGCATCCGCGATTCGGTCTAACCTGGAACCTTGTAGCTGACTTTGACATATTGGGATCAACTATCTTAGCAGTCATTACCCATGATACCACTGATGTGCAACATGGTCACACAATCTACCACGATCGGATCGTCACCATCTACCCAGGTATTCCATTTTTTAACCCTCTCGCCTTCTCTTTCATTGTTGTACTAGTAGTACACTTTGTAGTACTAGTAGGAGTACTTTTTACCTTGGAGGACGCGTATAGCTAGCTAGGCCCTAGAAGACTTGAACCCACTAGATGCCACCATTTTTGTTTTTCCATGTCTTACTATCTCATCCATGTAGCCAAGAGTGGATATATATAATAAGCCGGTTATTTTACTTCCTCTATACCGGAGTAGTACTATTTGCTGCATAGTATTACTAACCGCCATATTTGAGCACAACATTATTATGCATGGACCTTGACTATGTACGTCACCATGTGCCCAGATCTGGGATGCCGCGTGTACCAGATGAACAGCGCCGAGTTCGACCCCCGTGATGCTACGTGGGTGCCGAGGAACACTCTTGGAGAGTACTCGCTTTTCATCGGGGACAGCTACCCCATTGTGAAGCGGATGCCACCTTCCGTGCACGACACGGAACGCCTGCCGTTCATGAAGCATGGTTGTGTCTTCAGTGCGCACCGCCGGATGAACGACATGCTGGGACACGCTATCCCTAATTTATGCCGCTTCAGCTTGGATGAGTCTCCATTGTGTGGAACCGGACTAGAAAGCTGCGACAATGATTCCCGTTGCCCACCGCTATGGATTGTACCATCCATGAAGAACACTTGGGACTGGAACCTGGAGGAGGACATGTAGCCCATCTATAACGTGTAAGTGGAGTATGGTAATTGTGAACGGTAGCGCTACGAATATATGTAGACTAGTCGTGCACAAATTTATCACATGAATTGGAGATGAACTTGTGTGGCATACTGGCATTTGTCCTTTAGAATATATTACTAGTAAATGTGTTATGTGTACGTGCAACTTGTGTGGTTGTTGCACGGGCTCCAACACGCTCTTTGAGAAGAAAAGGTGGCACAGCTTTGGATATACGTGACGTGGCGGCATCATACAGTAGCATCATTCGCTATAGTTGTAGTACACTCCTACTAGGACGACAACTCCTATAAAACCTTGCGCTTGGCTCTTTGCCTCTTTGGGAGGTTCAACAGTTCGTACTCGTGTGAACCTTGCACTTGGCTCTTCACCTCTTCGGAAGGTCCAACAATGATGATACTACAGTACAATATGCTTCTGGCAATCTGACACCGATTGAACTGCTGCACGTCCACCACGAGGGCGAGGGCGAGGGAGAGGGTGCTATAGTCAAAACCTTCTCCTCATCCTGTGAACCACCACGCGCGTGGGCGAGGGAGAGGCGTAGTAAGCAAGCTTCTCCTCGTTCGGCGAGTTGATGGGACACATCAAAGCAGTACTAGTACTAGTAGTAGTAGTCCATACTGCGTCCCTTCCGATTAATATGGCTTAATTTGAAACGAGAAAAATACACTGGCGGTCGACGTATGTAACAATACGCTCTTTACGGTCACTATATATAGTTTTGCGGCGATTATACGATCACTAGCTCATCGTAGAGCACCATATTGCACCCTACTGACCGGCCACATAGTCGACGTGGCACTTTGTTGACTGGTTAAATTGTCACCTGGTTTTTGGGTCCCACCTATCAGTTGGCAGAGCAAATAAATCAGTTAAACAAAACTTTACGCAGGCACGACACGAGTCCAACCCTTGCGCGCGAACCGCCCTGGCTGTGTATGTGAGTGCATGCACGTGTCCTCCCTCGGTCTTCCAACAAAGAGTGTACATCGTCTATAAAACAAAGAGTGTAGTACATGATGTACATCTACACTTCCAATGCATTTAGCCTTTAATGGAAATTGATATTGATTGACTAATGCACCAACTTGTGTTGTAGGTATAGGCTACATGTCTATCCTTAATTATAGCATGCAACGGCCTTCATTTAATCTTCTTATCTCAATGGTCGCATGCACACATAAGTCTGCTACTTTTGGGCGTTAACTATGCCCTGGTGAATGTGTAAATCTCTAAATGTAAAGTGTTTCACGGACGTAGGGAGTAGGTTGAGCACTTGAGCGTGAGCGTGTGTGTTGCATCGTGTGCTGTGTGCCGCATGGGTGCGTGAGTGTTGCGTGCGTCCATGTGTACGTGTGAGTGTTGCATGTTGCATGCATGCATGGGGCTTACTCCCTCCCATTGACATGTTCATATTTCAAGCTTCCTCTGTTCCCTCCATATGGTGATACACCCTCTGTTCCCAAATAGTACAGAGTAAAAGCCTCTCTTTGTTCCCAAATACGGAGTATTTGTCTTTCTACAGATTTCAACAAGTGACTAGGTACTGAGAAAAATGAGTGAAGTGAGCGTAGAAACATAGGGATACTGTAGAAAGGAAGTCCTCGCGATCCATTATTCCCCATCTCGGTTAGATAGAACTATTCAACTAGTCTTTGTAGTGAAGTGACAATACACGCAGCAGCAGATGGGATACGTAATTAATAAGCTGAACCAGCGTGTTGGTGTTACTAAATCAGCCTTACCCAGTACTGTCATCTCTTCTTCTTCCTCCTCTCTTCCCCATCGTCGGCCGCACACCATTTACCCCTGCTCACTGCTCGCCCGCCCGCGCCATCTTCCTTGGTAGCTCGTGCGTACCATATCCCCCCGCTCACTGCTCGGCCACACGAGGAGAAGCTTCTTCGCTCGCCTGCCCGAATCCACTTCCCCGCTGGCTCGCAGGAACCGAAAACGCCAATGGCAGAACCTACTGACACGCAGAGCCGCGATTGGAATTCCCTCCCCGATGTTCCCTTGGAGCAGATCTGTAGTCATCTGGACCTACTCAGCACCGTTCGTCTGGCCGCATGCTCGGTGTCTTTGTAGCGTCTACTCGTCTACAACCGGTCGGCTCTTTTCAAGACACCCTGCTTGCTGATGCCCGATCCTCGCAAGTGGCCCAGACACCGACTTGACGATCCTATGGAGGTTGTCGTGGTGCCCCTCGACATGCTACCACTACCCATCCACCTGTCCTTCATGCGTGGCCACTACAGGGCGGGCATGAAGGCCAACTGGATCGTCCTCATCCACCACACCGGTAGTCCATGGCGTCTCGTGGATATCTACACCCAGCGAGAGATCACTGACGGTGTCCTGGACTGGGGGGTACTCACCACGTAGTCTCTTGATCTATTAGATTGGGCCGAGGACCCCCGTGGCCGTATACTCATGGGCCAGTTCGGATGGCTACCGCATACAGGGAAGATTCCACAAGACTTGGCGATCAAGACAAGGACTTCTCCCCACCGGCGTATTCGGCTAGGACTCTTGTTATCCTAGGCCTCCGGTGCATTATATAAACCGAGGCCAGGCTAGTCGATAGATATACAATATACACAACAATCATACCATAGGCTAGCTTCTAGGGTTTAGCCTCCTTGATCTCGTGGTAGATCTACTCTTGTACTACCCATATCATCAATATTAATCAAGCAGGAGTAGGGTATTACCTCCATCGAGAGGGCCCGAACCTGGGTAAAACAAAGTGTTCCCTGTCTCCTGTTACCATCGATCCTAGACGCACAGTTCGGGACCCCCTACCCGAGATCCACCGGTTTTGACACCGACATTGGTGTTTTCATTAAGAGTTCCGCTGTGTGATCGACAAAAGGATCGATGGCTCGCCTGCAGATCAACTGCGGCTTCGGCGTCTTCGTCACCAGTTTGACTGGTCACCTTGGTTCAACCAAGAATTGCGCCCCGTGTTCGGATCACCATGTCCGGACGATGGCCTTCATCAAACATCAACTCCGATCTTTATCAAGATCACGGAGGAATCATCTATGGAGCTCGGGGGCTCAACGTCAACATTGCCCTCAAGCGACCGTGCTGTTTTTCTGGACAGCGAGCTCGTATCTGCCACCACCACCTCCTCGAGTATCTCTTTGACGATCGCCTTGGTGGAATTGTGCGGAATTGAGTCTGTAACAACCCTGGAAAATTTCGTCGAGTTCCGATGGAGGAATCTCTGGCAATCCACGATGTACCGGAGCCTTGTCAAATCTGGACGGAAATTTGGATGAGTTTAGGGCGTGGTGCCCAGCTTCTAGCTCGGACATCCTTCAGAAGATCCAACCATTGATCGGCTGCGGAATTCCTATATCTACCACCTCTCAAAATTTCGGCTCGATCCGACCGTCCAAACTCCGGGAACCTTCCAATTAGTGCATCACTTTTCGGATCTGTTTTCTGCACGAAAACGAATCCGACCCGAGTTCATCTTTTTTATGAACTGGATTTCGGACATCCCTTTTGATGGAAGTTTTGTATGGGGTATTGTGTTTTGTTGCCGAACACATCCCACTAACTTTAAGATCTTTTGAACATGATCTTCAACATCATGCTGGTGTCAAACCAGTCCGGCAATATTACTCCACGGCTGCCGACCTGCGCTAGACACGTCGTCACTTTAGCCGAACTCAACTTCTTCGGATCATCATCTCGGCAAGCCGAGCAAGAGTCCGGCATCGCGAAGGATAAATCATCATCAACATCGCCGCCCCATGGATTACACGGAGCGGGCATACCGGCATCGCCGCATGGTCGCTTCATCAAGCCGGCATCGATCACATCACGACCTGCACCGACTGGGCCGCACTATTGCTTCTTCAAGCTGGTGTCCATCAGGCCGACCTACTTCGACATCTCGGCTGGACCTGGGGCTTCACCATCTCTTCCTTAACCTACTCCGGACGCTTCGGCATCACTAGCTGACCAGCTCTGTCATGTTAGCTGGGCCGAGGGCTTTGCCTCGGCGAGTCAGCCTTTACCAGCATTGCCATGCCGTCGTTTTATCGCCCATCAGGCAATGGGTGTGCGGAGCGAGTCCCAATTTTGGGAATCATCTTCCTTCGGATTGCTACAACAAATAAACCAGGTGCTATTAATCCCAGTATTTTTTTCTTGTTCGGGTTCATTTTTCCCAAGGAATTATTACTCTGGTTTGTCCATGATATGTACATAGGTCTATCAAATGGTGACCACATTAACGACAGTCGCGTAGTGGTTCGATCAGTTTCCGTACATAGTCCGGCGAACGCCGCATCCGGAGCTCGGACCGACCTGTGAATTCAGGCTTTGCCACGCCTTTACTACATCACGCCGACGCCTTCATCGACATTGACTTCGGCGCCAGGCCATATTTCTTCTATTCCTCACTTTGCATAAATCATTTATTATGCAACCTTTTTTTAATTATCATTATTACTATTATCTCCGGTTTGCACTACTTTTTGTGCACAGGAAAATGATCCGGGGACTTCGGCATCACTCTGCCGGTCTGCATTGACCGTGCTATGTCAC
Source organism: Triticum urartu (assembly GCF_056163025.1). Classification (NCBI taxonomy): domain Eukaryota; kingdom Viridiplantae; phylum Streptophyta; class Magnoliopsida; order Poales; family Poaceae; genus Triticum; species Triticum urartu. Next base: position 213,115,356 of record NC_141875.1, read on the forward strand.
CACTTCGGCGTGTCGAGCTCTCCGCTCCGCCACCTCGGGACCGGCTTGGGGGATGGAACCTTGCCCCGCATCAAGCTCGGACCGCGTCATCAATACCGAACACATTAACCAGCTAAGTCGCTTTCATGTTCAAAGCTTTAATTTCTAACTTGTGTTCGGTTCGACCAAGCATTATACTTTTTTGGAAAAAAGGTTGCTTGTAAATTTTTTTATAGCCCTTAAAGGCTCCTCAAGTGACGTGCTACTTGTGCTCATTAAACCTGGGGGCTTCTTTAACAGAAGCTTATTTACTCAGGATTCACGCCCACCATATGTGTCAAACTTCCGCATGTACCTTTTCTTCACCATTATATGCATCGATATGACTTAAGTTTTGGCCAAGATGGGTTGCCTGGCTCCTGTGCTTACCCCTACGTTCCCGATTGTTCGGCTAGGTGGTAAAGGGAGCACCTCTGCGATTGTTACTGCCGGATCAGCCGGATGTGTACCTCAGACTGGGTGAAGCCGAAAGCTAGCGTTCTTAAGGGAATATTCGGTCGGTGAACTGAAAGATGACCCTTTTTACTTATTTATATATATGCCCCCAGATGATTTTCCTGCGTTTGCAGTCCGGACATGCACTTTAGGGCATGCCTCCCAGAGAAAGGAACCCCTAACGGAACTATTCTCTCTGGAAGATGTTTCTTACTAACCATGTAATATAACATAACTAGTTGGGCACTTGTCTGATAAAGCACTAATGACCCCTACGCCTGGTCTCCATGCATACCCCGGTTCTTACATAACTGGTAGAGTATTTGGACACACTCCGGACCGTCAGGTCCTGAGGTTGAAGCGAAAAGGTCGGCAACGACAAACGGTCTATAATCCGGCTAGAAGGCATTACACATGTCAATTAAAATTACATAGTCACTCTGACTGATTGTATTCCTCTTCAATACCATCTAACAGGCTGTCTAACTTACAGTCCTGCTGGGAATACTTTGCGGCCAATTCTACTTGGCCGTATACTAAGCTACTTGGCTAAACTGGCCTAATGAGAAGTACTCCGCCCTCGGGATAGGAGGTTGAAGCCGTAGGCTGACCCGCTCGAAGTCTTGAGATATGATGTGTCATGTTAAAGGACGACAGAAGCACTTCTTTTTTCTAAGACCAATTTTCGGATTGGCACTGAACACTTGATCTTGTTCGGACATCATGTTTTTACTGACGTTTCTTGGTTTTCCAAGCTTTTTGGCACTTTTAAACTATTTGTGCTTTTCCAGCATTAGTCTCGCAGTGCAACACCGGACACCTTTAGGGATTCGGCAAAAACATTCTCAGATATTGCTATATATGCATCAGTTTCGAATTGTGTCTTCGGTCAATAGTTGGGTTGCCCGGCTCCTGTGCTTTCCTCCTACGTTCCGCTTTGTTCGGCTAGGTGTGCAAAGGGAGAACCACTGTGATTGTGCTTCCAGCTTGCATGGTCAAGCACCTCAGTGGAGAAAGCCGAAAACTGACTGTCACAATAAGCGTAAACTGGTCAGCGATCCGATGACTATGACGGGCCGTTCATAACATTGGCCGAAGTGTTCATGGCTTGACCTCGATTGTCGCCGAACACTACCGGGGGCTATTAACTGGCCTCCCAAACTAAATCCTCGATATTTTGCTCTTACATTAGAGCTGAGGATTAATGATCATGCTTAGCATGACAACCCAAAGAAAGGAACCGATAGCGGGACTATTTTCTTTGGAATACATTTCTTCTGTTAAACAGTAATATAACATATCTCTCTGCGTACCTTTGTTTATAAAACCGTGTGGCCAGATTGCCTTGTTTGTCGTAAATATTTGCCCTCATAAAGGCTTTATAAAGTAGGACAAACACTCCTCAGCCACTGGCCAAGGAGGTGGAAGCCGATGGTCGGTCAACAAAGTTTTGTACAATGCGGATCCGAGCATTAATGACGTAAAGTACTTGGATACATAGAGTCATTACACATAATTTGTGATTTTACTATGGATATTGATCCTTAATTCGGCCACCCGTGCCCGCATTAAGGCTCGGGGGCTACTGGGCTTTGGGCTTATTATTTACAAATATTAAAGGGGCACATCGATCCCCTGATCTGGTGTTGCCACCCGACCAGTGTCTCGGGGGCTACTGCATTGCTTGTCCAATGCAGAAAATTTTATGTGCAATATAGTTTCCGAGGAGATTTTGATCCTCAGGTTGGTCGGCCGCACCCAACCTGAGTCTTGAGGACTGAGCATGCCGCTTTTGTGTCCCGAAGTATTCTGCCGAGCTAGGACTTGATCCTCAGGCCGATTTCGCAAATCAACCTGAGTCTCAGCGGCTACTGGGATCAGCGGTCTCACGTCATCCTTCAGGTGCATCTCGGGTTTTAGACAGATACACACCTTGAGGGCTACTGGCTATATATCTCGGCAGAGAATAAATTGCACCAATAAAAAATATTGACAAAAAATCAGCCCATAGTCAGGGTGGTGCACCACCTCGGAAGCAGTCCCGCATAAAGCTCGGGCGCTAGTGGCTGTCTCCATAGAGGGCATTTCCGGCATTAAGCTCGGCTAAACTCCTTCAAACCTTTTTGAACCAAGGTGATATGACACCTCGGATATACAGTCCAGCTGTGGAGCTCGGATACATAGTCCGGTGTTGGAGCTCGGATACATTCCGGCGCTAGAGCTGGGAAGCGGTCCGGCGTTGGTGCTCGGCTGCAAAAGATACCTCGAATGCAGTCCGGCGTTGGAGCTCGGACGCAAGAGGACCCTGCCTCCCGGGAACAACTTCAAACCCGAGGTGTAGCATAAAAATAAACAAGGCATTGATAAAGGCCGGAAACTTAAAGGGGCTCCTCGGATACCCGACGTGTAAACTCGTCGAATGCATTTCGGCGATCCTCAAGATCGAAGATAAAGAAGATTTGTTGAACCAGTTTTCAAGACCGGCAACCGAAGATGAAGAATAGTTCGGAAGAATCGAGGAGCGTCCTTAACTTGAAGACCGGTTCAGGGGGCTACTGACGGTGTCCTGGGCTAGGGGGTACTCACCACGTCGTCTCCCGATCTATTAGATTGGGCCGAGGACCCCCGTGGCCGTATACTCATGGGCCAGTTCGGACGGCTACCGCATACAGGGAAGATTCCACAAGACTTGACGATCAAGACAAGGACTTCTCCCCACCGGCGTATTCGGCTAGGACTCTTGTTATCCTAGGCCTCCGGTGCATTATATAAACCGAGGCCAGGCTAGTCGATAGATATACAATATACACAACAATCATACCATAGGCTAGCTTCTAGGGTTTAGCCTCCTTGATCTCATGGTAGATCTACTCTTGTACTACCCATATCATCAATATTAATCAAGCAGGAGTAGGGTATTACCTCCATCGAGAGGGCCCGAACCTGGGTAAAACAAAGTGTTCCCTGTCTCCTGTTACCATCGATCCTAGACGCATAGTTCGGGACCCCCTACCCGAGATCCGCCGGTTTTGACACCGACAATCACCCTTCCATCGTTGGATACCACCGCCATCGAGCCTCGCGGCCCGCCGGACACTCCTGCCTACTACGCACGAGACGCTTCAAGCTTTTGGCTCGACCTCTGTTTGCAGAAAGTTGTAATCTGTGAAGTGCCCACATCATCAGAAGACTACATGGATTACAAGCTCATTGCCTTGTTCAACATGGGATTAGTCTATCTGGAATCTGATCGCCATACATGGTTATGGCTCATCATCAATCCTGTTGAGGCAACATTTTTGTCTGATGCTATAGTGCACAATGGCATCGTTTACGCGGTCGACGCATAGATTGGCTGCCTATACTGGTGGAATCTATCGTCGTGTAATTGTTCTATCTCATCTCATCTTTACCTTATGAATACGACTGCTTGTTCATTTGTTACAAATTTAGAATGCATAACATGTCTATAACCACATCATTGCTATATGTTCCTCTCATTTCCTAGATTTTTATGACCACACATGTTATTGTTAGAGTTGATATGAGAACAATTGGCATCTAAGGATTGTTAGAATACATATTACGAGCATAACATCATGATTGCTATATGTTAATTACCCTCGTTTACAAGATTTTTATAACAACGCATGTTATTGCTTAGAGTTGATATGAGAACAGTAGTAGTAAGTGCTATGGTAGAATATGAGTAGGCGCTGTCATAGCTGTTTTCCTCTCATTGTTACATGATGTTTGAACCATGACATATTGCTAGAATATGAAAGCCATTGGCTTATTTTTTTAATTTGGGGTATGATTATGACCACGACATTGCAATTCTCTGTCTATGATATCTATCACTATTATAATAATCTTAATTCCACACATACTCTGAACATGATTGTTTATTTTTGTCCTTTTGGTCTCCAATTTGAATTGTTGCAGCAGACGCAAATGCGCTGGCCTTCATGATTCCAGGACCTGGAATCATACCAGCCGATGTGTGGTGGTTTATCGCTCGTTCAGCTGACGGCGGTCATTTGATGCTCATTCACATGTACCAAATTGACCAAACCATTACATCAAACCACATGAAGTATACAATGCGTGGGGCGTTCGTGACATTGATGGCTATGGCTGCTTTGTGTTCGAGAAAGATCCCAGCTCCGTTGGGCCAGGCGTATTCAACTGCAGGCGGGTTTACAGCCTCAGCAACCACTCCTTGTTCCTCGGGCTCAATTATCCGATCATCCAACCAATCATCGATCATATCACCCGCGATGATTACTGTGCTATGCAACTTCCATTCACGAGGGGGGGCTGTGTTTACACATCATACCATGGGTTTCATGAATCACCATATCTAGAGATTCGTCGACATAGCTTGTTGCCAGATAATCTTCAGTGTGTGAAAGGCATCAAGCTTCCATGCGATGGATGGCTTTTGCAAACCCAACATGCGGCGATGTGGCTCATGCCAACAATAAATATGCACAACTTGATTTTTGCTGATATCTAGACTGAGCCATGTATTCTGTTGCTGTAGCATGACCCTCTTTTGTTGGATATTATGTACTGTTGTTAGTTTGAAGCACTCCTCTGGTTTGAAGGATATATACCTTCCTAGGATCAAGTGCATCCTAACTCACCTGCGTATGATGTACTGATAATGAGGATGGAGATGCTGTGCAGAAGCCATATATATATCAGTTAGGCTTCAAGTGCGTACTTGTTAGTTAAACCTATGTATAAATTGTGACACTAAATACGACTAGTAAGTAGTACAGTAGCAGTACTAGTATACGTCGGTCAAATTATTCATCATGTCCACACATTGAATTGACGTGACAACACGCTGCGCGAGAGGTGACATAAGAATCCCGGTGGCGTGTTTGGGTATTCTAGATTCAGAATTGGAGTACCACTTATCTGTCGAAATCTTTCATCATTCACTTAAAACAGTCGATTGATCATACATTGAGTACCATATAACTGGAATTACCGATGCAAATCGAAGAAGGATTGGCCGGTGCTGCCGGCTGGCGTCAAGTTCGATCCCACGAATCAGGAGCTGATCGAGCACCTTGAGGCCAAAGTGAGTGCTGACAGTGCGAGATTTCAGTCTCTCATCGATTTGTTCATACCAACCATCAACAGCGAGCACGGCATATGCTACACCCAACCTGAGAAACTTCCAGGTAAGACACCGATCGGCCGTCTACTTGCACAAACATATTCCTTTGTTTATAGCTCTATTTTTCTTTTTAGACGCAGACCTGGTGAAGCAATTACAATTTAACGGTTAATAAAAAGTGAAACAAGTGACTGCAACATGCCAAAGATGTTATGAAAATGCCAACTTGGTACACTAAAACCTGTATTCCACAATACTGCAGGTATCACACTGAGTGGCCTAAGGAAGCATTTCTTCCAGCCCAATTCCAGGGCGTTCAAAAGGGGCACGTGGACGCGTCGCAAGATACAGTCGGAGTGCGGCATGCACGCGATGTGGCACAAGACCGGCAATACCTTGCCGGTGATGGTCAACGGCCGGCAGACGGGCAGCAAAAAAGGTTCTGGTGCTGCACACCAACAAGAACTTTGACCAGCAGAGGACCAACTGGGTGATGCACCAGTACCACCTCGGGGACCTGGAGCAAGAGAAGGAGCGGGAGCTGGTCCTCTGCAAGATTTTCTACCAGACGGACACTAGGGCCAGGAGTAAAAAGATTATAAGTTAGTTTGGTATTGGTAGTTGTACTACCTTGTCGTCCGCAAGTTGGTATTGTTGTTATAGATCTTTTGGTATGAACTTGCATTTGCTTCCAACCATCATGCCGAGGGTGGACATGGATATAAAGCTGAATCATTTGTTTCGAAATGAATTTTCAGGCACCTGATTTTTATTTGATGGGTAGCATAAGCACCCGCCGTTCGAATTCCCAGTTCTCCAATTTTTTCGAAACAAGTGCATGCACTTATTATCACGATAAAAAAACAATATCCATGCTGCATCCCAGTTATCAGTTTGTACTTGCAGAATTCTCTCGTTTATTGAGCACGTATATTATTTTTTCAGGTCGAGCAAGTTTCAACTGGGTTGTAGACTGCCCAGGGTTGGTTTTGTTTTTAACAGGCCCAGCCCATGACGACAATGGGGCACAAAGATCCAGTAGGTATCTACTGGCCTCTGGCCCGCCAGCGTTAGTTATATTTTGTCTTACAACATCCGCAGGCAGTTTTTTTACTAAATCAAACACACAGCCCAGTTCTATTTTCCTCTTGAAACGCATGTCCTACATCCGTTTTCTAATCTCTACCTATAGTTTTACTAGTTCATATGCATGTATCATTATATTGAAAACACATAAAATTCCCTTTTCATATTTGACATCCTTATTTTTGTTGTTTTTTCCCACCCAGCGTTGATTTTTTTACCACTGGTATTCCCTTAAACCAACTCAATTGTCCCACGTCTTATTTGCTTACAAAAACAAAACGACTTTTTTGGCAAATCAATAAGTTCTTAAAAAATGTTTATCATTTCGGGATTACAACAGTTCAGACTCCACCAAAATATGCAAAATAAGGTAGAACTTTTTGACCGTGGTCCTGGGCAGAAAATGGGCTGTAATAAATTACTTAAGAATTAGCAAATGGGCTGCAAATTATAAAAATAGAAAATGGGCTTTATGTTGTCTGTCAAAAATTTGGAGGCTGGCTTGTGGGCCTACTAAGTTCATGCGTACACAAGGTTTCTCAAAAAAGAAACTTAGTCAACAATCGACTCTACCAGCGTTAGACCGTTAGATGTCAATCTAATGGAAATCATGCTTCTTCAGTCTCTGATCTTCCTGCCCCAGCCGCCCAAACCAGCGCCGTCAGAACCACCTGCTCCCGCCTCCCATGGCCGGTAGTGCTGCCGGGAAGGCCTCACGGCCCCATCATACTCGCATCCCTGGCCTGTCTATCCCTCTACTCACCCACACCTCCTGTTATTTTCCGGCGACGGCAGCCGAACCAGTCAACCCTCGTACTCTCCACCGCATGGGCATCCACTGCCGTGTCTTCCCCGGCTCCGTGTCGTTCCCTTCGTAGGCCTCGCCGTCGTCCACCGCCCTGGTGCTCTCGGCACGGCGTGGTCAACGATGTCCATCCAACGGCCGTAGTGCTTCTTCAACCTCTGGTCTTCTTGCCCCAGCCGCCCAAAGCAGCGACGGTCGTGCCGCATGCTCCTGCCTCCCGTGGCCGGCTGTGCTGCCGCGGAGGCCTCACTGTCCCCATACAACTCCCACCGCTGGCCAGGCCTTCCCTCCACTCACCCACTCCCCCTGTTATTCTGCGGCGACGGCAGCCTCACACCGTAGCCGAACCAGTGAACCCTCGTACTCCTCTCCGCGTGGGCATCCACTGCCGCGTCTTCCTCGGCTCCGCGTCGTCCCCTTCCTAGGCCTCACCGTCGTCGACCGCCGTGGTGCTCTCGGCGCGGCGTGGTCAATGTGGTCTACGACCGACTTCCATCGGAAGAGTACTGTACGTGGAGAGGCTGACAGCTGGGTCCATGGCAGCCGCAAGGAAGTGCCTCCTTATTACGTGCAAAATAATTATTCCTCCACCTAACAGCAGGGACCCACCAGATAGGCCACTAGTATTTCACGGAAAAAACATTTCCCCCCTGACTGCTGGGATCCACCAGACAGGCCACCGTATTTTGCGAAAAAAAACGTTTACCCCTGACTGTTGGGACCCACCGGACAGACCACCATATTTCGCGAAAAAAGCGTTCCCCCGCTGTCATCTCGGTCCCACCGGAAGTGCCTCCTTATTACGCACAGAAAAATGAATACTCCCCCTGCTAGCTGGGACCCACCATGGTGGGAGGCTGACTTGTGGGCCTACTAAGTTGACAGGGACGGAGGGCTTTGTCAACTTAGTCAATATGAACGATTCTACCTCCAGTGACCGAACGATGTCCATCCAACAGCCGTCGTGCTTCTTCAATCTCTGCTCTTCCTGCTCAAACCGCTCAAACAAGCGCCGGCGGGACTGCCTGCTCCCTCCTCCCCGCGGCCGGCTCTACTGCCGCGTAGGCCTCACCGCCCCACCGTACTCCCATCGCTGGCCTAGCCATCCCTCTACTCACCCACACCTGCTGTTATTCTCCGGCGACGGCAGACGAACTAGTAAACCCTCGTACAATCGTACTCCCCTCCGCGTGGGAAACAACTGCCGAGTCTTCCCTGCCTCTGTGTCGTTCCCTTCCTAGGCCTCGCCGTCATCCACCGCCCTGGTGCTCTCGGCACGGCCTGGTCAACGTGGTCAACGACCGACATGCATCTGAAGTGCACTATACATGGAGAGACCGACAGCTGGGTCCACGGTCGCACGCAAGGAAATGCCTCCTTATTACGCGCAAAATAATGATTCCTCCACCTAACATCAGGGACCCACTGAAAGGGCCTTTGTATTTCGCGAAAAAAACGTTACCACCGCTGACAGCTCGGACCCACCAGCTATATCTTCACACGCAAGGAAGTGCCTCCTTATTACGCACAAAAAAAAATGAATACTCCCCCTTTTAGCTGGGACCTAGTATAGCGGCAGGCTGACGTGTGGGCCTACTAAGTTGACGGGGACGGAGGGCTTTGTCAACTTAGTCAATATGCACGATTCTAGCTCCAGTGACCATACGATGTCCATCCAACGGTCGTAGTTCTTCTTCAACCTCTGGTCTTCTTAGTCTAGACGCCCAAACCAGCGCCGGTCGTGCCTCGTGCTCCTACCTCCCGTGGCCGGCTGCGATGCGGCGGAGGCCTCACCGCCCCCTACTACTCCCACCGCTGGCCAGGCCATCCCTCTACTCACCCACACCCCCTGTTATTCTGTGGCGACGACAGCCTCACACCGCAGCGAACCAGTGAACCCTCGCACTCCTCTATGCGTGGGCATCCACTGCCGCGTCTTCCCCGGCTCCGCGTCGTCCCCTTCCTAGGCCTCGCCATCGTCCACCGCCCTGGTGCTCTCAGCGCGGCGTGGTCAACGTGGTCAAGGAACGGCTTCCATCGGAGGTGGACTGTACGTGGAGAGGCTGACACCTGGGTCCATGGCCGCAGCACGGAAGTGCCTCCTTATTACATGCAAAATAATTATTCCTGCACCTGACAGCGGGGACCCACCAGATGGGCCACCGTATTTCGTGAAAAAAACGTTTCCCCCCTGACTGCTAGGACCCACCAGCTACACCTTCGCACACAAGGAAGTGCATCCGGGCAAAAAAAACGATTCGCCCCCTGACTGCTGGGACCCACGAGCTACATCTTCACACGCAAGGAAGTGCCTGACAGTCGGGACCCACCTGGTCAAAGCGTACGTAGTGTTGTCATTCTGGTCGCGAACGTGTGCGTACATACTGGTCGATGTAGAGGCACGCACGTGTCGTAGTAGAGGCGCGCACATAGCATGTACACGTACGTACAGTGGCCAGGGTGCAAGAAAGAAAATACGGCCACGTATGTGTACATATGGGCGGGGTCTCGAACGCCTACTCGCGCATACGTATGGCCAGGGCTCGTGTACATGGCTGGGCCAGAATGGAGAAACAACGTCGTAGTCGTGTTCAATGGGAGGCAACGGAATGCGTCGTGTTCATGGGGAGGCAACCGAATGCGTCGTGTTCATGGGGAGGCAACGGAATGCGTCGTATTCATCGGGAGGCAACGGAACGCGTGGGAGCCAACCGGCTGGGTCGGAACGGAATGCATGGTCGTGTTCATCGGGAGGGCTTGGACGGAACAGGTGATGAAAACGAGGCCTGGCGTACCGCATAACGGAGGAAACAGACCTCCTACGATCGAAACGGGGGTCCTTTTGATCGGGAGGGGTGTGTCGTACCGCAAAACGGATGAAACGGACCTCCTACGGTCGAAACGGGGGTCCTGTTCATCGGGAGGGGTGTGGCGTACCGCAAAACGGGACTCCACGGGATACTGTTCATCTCCACCGTCGACCTCCTCCAGCCTCCACGGGCTACCGTCGACCTCCTCCAGCCTCCATGGGATACTGTTCATCCAGCCTCCACCGCGCGCTACTCCACCGGCTACTGTTCAACCACCCCTCCACGGGCACCCCTCCACCGTCTACTGTTCATCCAGCCCTCCACACCACGGGGTCCTGTTCAACCACCCCTCCACGGGCACCCCTCCACCGTCTACTGTTCATCCAGCCCTCCACACCACGGGGTCCTGTTCAACCACCCCTCCACCATCTACTATTCATCCAGCCCTCCACACCATGGGGTCCTGTTCATCCAGAGGCAATGCCACCGCTCACTATTCATCCACCCCCCTCCCCGCAACGCTCACTATTCATCCAATCGATCGGCTTCAGTTAGCAGCAGTAGCAAAGGAATTGCTCAATCGGGTTCAGTTAACAGCCATCGATCGATCGCTCGGGTTCAGCAATGCGTAGCCTGTAGTGCAATCGCTCGGGTTCAGTTAGAGCCAACGCCTCGCACACACACGTGTACGTGTACGAGAGAAACACACATCGCTCGGCCCCCAACCTCCCACCGTAACCGAGAACTCCCCGAAATTTTCCTCGCCCTCGCTTCTACCACGATTTTTTCCGTCATGGACGGCCCAAAGAATGTCATGCAGCTGCATCTCCGGCCCGCCCAAGACGAAAAGCCCATTTTCTGTCATGATTTTTTTGTCATAGAAGTAGGAGCCCACCACATCTATGATGATACCGGGTTTTGTCACAATTATCATCATAGAAGTGTCATATGTATGACAGAAGTTTTTTTCGTTCGGCCCAAAATGTCACGGATGTGTCTTTTTTTGTAGTGCACCCAATACAATGGTAAATTGTATAGGTGCACTAGTTCGGCGAAGACATGGTGATACAAGTGCAATATGGATGATAGATATGAGTATTTGTAATCTGAAAATATAAAAACAACAAGGTAACTAATGATAAAAGTGAGCGTAAACGGTATTGCAATGCTAGGAAACAAGGCATACGGTTCATACTTTCACTAGTGCAAGTTCTCTCAATAATAATAACATAATTGGATCATATAACTATCCCTCAACATGCAACAAAGAGTCACTCCAAAGTCACTAATAGCGGAGAACAAATGAAGATATTACTGTAGGGTACGAAACCACCTCAAAGTTATTCTTTCTGATCGATCTATTCAAGAGTCCATAGTAAAATAACACGAAGCTATTCTTTCTGTTCAATCTATCATAGAGTTCGTACTAGAATAACACCTTAAGACACAAATCAACCAAAACCCTAATGTCACCTAGATACTCCAATGTCACCTCAAGTATCCGTGGGTATGATTATACGATATGCATCACACAATCTCAGATTCATCTATTCAAGAACTTCAAAGAGTGCCCCAAAGTTTCTACCGGAGAGTCAAGACGAAAACATGTGCCAACCCCTATGCATAAGTTCACAAGGTCACGGAACTCGCAAGTTTATCACCAAAACATACATCAAGTGGATCACGTGATATCCCATTGTCACCACAGATAAGCACATGCAAAACATACATCAAGTGTTCTCAAATCCTTAAAGACTCAATCCGATAAGATAACTTCAAAGGGAAAACTCAATCCATCACAAGAGAGTAGAGGGGGAGAAACATCATAAGATCCAACTATAATAGCAAAGCTCGCGATACATCAAGATTGTGCTGAATCAAGAACAAGAGAGAGAGGGAGAGAGATCAAACACATAGCTACTGGTACATACCCTCAGCCCCGAGGGTGAACTACTCCCTCGTCGTCATGGAGAGTACCGAGATGATGAATATGGCCACCGGAGAGGGATTCCCCCCATCCAGCAGGGTGCCGGAACATGTCTAGATTGGTTTTCGGTGGCTATGGAGGCTTCTGCCGGCGGAACTCCCGATCTATTCTGTTCCCCGATGTTTTTCGGGTATATGGACATATATAGGCGAAAGAAGTCGGTCAAGGGAGCCACAAGGGCCCACGAGGGTGGGGGCGCGCCTAGGGGGTAGGGCGCGCCTCCTTGCCTCGTGGCTTCCTCGAAGCTTCCCTGACGTCTACTCCAAGTCTCCTAGATTGCTTCCGTTCCAAAAATAACTCTCCCGAAGGTTTCATTTCATTTGGACTCCGTTTGATATTCCTTTTCTTCAAAACACTGAAATAGGCAAGAAAACAACAATTTGGGCTGGGCCTCCGATAAAATAGGTTAGTCCCAAAAATAATATAAAAGTGTTTAGTAAAGCCCATAAACATCCAAAATAGATAATATAATAGCATGAATACTTCATAAATTATAGATACGTTGGAGACGTATCAGCATCCCCAAGCTTAATTCCTGCTCATCCTCAAGTAGGTAAGTGATAAAAGAAAGAATTTATGAAGTGTGAATGCTAGCAGGTGCACAAGTTTGATCAATGGTAATTTCAATCACCTTTTCTAGCATCATTATATATCATAATAGTAGCTCAACTCATAGGACTTCTCATGATCAAGTAACAATCTATTCACATGTTAAAGTATAGATCCTAAACTTTCTTAAAAACTAACAAACCGTGTTATTAGTCATCAAACAATTACAATTCATCTTATTTTCAGGAAGGGTCAATGTCAGAGCTTTGATTCAACAAACTTCACATGCTCAACTATCATTTAGTATTTCACAATTGCTAACACTCACGTGATATTTATGGGTTCAAAGTTTTAATCAGACACAGAGAAAGATAGGGGATTATAGATTCGCCTCCCAACCTTTTACCTCAAGGGTAATGTCAACAATCATAGTTCATGATGCCTTACATCCAATTGGATATATATATCAGGATCTTTCCAACACAATGTGCTTGCCAAAGGATAAAATGTAAAAAGGAAAGGTGAAGATCACCATGACTCTTGCATAAGGTATAAGACAAGAATAAAAGATAGGCCCTTCGCAGAGGGAAGCAGAGGTTGTCATGCGCTTTTATAGTTGGATGCACAAAATCTTAATGCAAAAGAATGTCACTTTATATTTCCACTTGTGATAGGGACCTTTATTATGCAGTCCGTCACTTTTATTGCTTCCACATCACAAGATCGTATAAAGCTTATTTTCTCCACACTAATAGATCATACATATTTAGAGAGCAATTTTTATTGCATGCACCGATGAAAACTTGCTTGAAGGATCTTATTCAATCCATAGGTAGGTATGGTGGACTCTCATGGCAATACTGGTTTAAGGGATGTTTGGAAGCACAATTAGTATCTCTACTTGGTGCAAAGAATTTGGCTAGCATGAGGGGGGAAGGTAAGCTCATCATGTTGAATGATCCATGACAATATACTTTATTTCAGATATAAGAAAACATATCCCATTACGTTGTCTTCCTTGTTCAACATCAACCTTTTAACATGTCATATTTTTATGAGTCCAAGATAGTATATTTATATGTGAAATCTCTCTTCCCTCAATATTCTTTCATGAATTGTTCAAGTGACCAATACAATGTTTGCTAACCTTCAATAAATTTAGCACCTCTACTTCTTATATGTGAAGTCATTACTCCCCATGGGATAAGCATATGAAACATATATAATTTCAGATTTATTATATTCAATTCATTCAACCATTTACTCATAGGATATATGTGAAGTACGTGAATGAATAACAAACTACTCCGAAAGATATAAGTGAAGATCAATGAGTAGTTAAATAATTATTTAGCTATGTGAAGACTCTCCCATATAATAATTTCAGATCTTAATATTTTATTCAAACAATAATAAAAAAAAAATAAAATGACATTATAAGAATAGCAAACATCACGTGAAGAAGCAAAAACTTAGGATCAACTGATACTAACCGATAGTTGTCGAAGAAGAAAGGTGGAATGCCAACCGGGGCATCCTCAAGCTTAGATGCTTGAGACTTCTTGAAATATTATCTTGGGATGCCTTGGGAATCCCCAAGCTTGAGCTTTTGTGTCTCCTTAATTAATATCATATCACGGTCTCCCTAAATCTCAAAAGCTTCATACACACAAAACTCAACAAGGACTCGTGAGATAAGTTAGTATAAACCAATGCAAAAACCTTATCATACTATACTGTATCAAATCACTAAAATTATTAATAAACATTGCATACTAAATGCCTCCGCATATTTAATAGTACTATCCTCAAATATAATCATTAAACAAGCAAACATATGCAAACAATGCAAACATAACAGCAATCTGCCTAAACAGGACAGTCTGTGAAGAATGCAGCAAGATCCATACTTCCCTAGCTCCAACAATTATGAAATAAAATTCCCACTGTAGTAAATTTATCAGAGCTTGTTATGCAAAAGGTTTCAACATTTTATCACATTCTAACTTTTCTAGGGAATTTTTGCAACAACGGTAAACTTTCTGTTTTCAAACGGCAACATGTATACTTGTAAAATAGGCATAGTAAAGGCTATCAATGCCACTTTTATTGAAATAAAATATGCAAAAAAAAATTCTAAATAACAGCAAGCAAATCCTAACAAAATAAATTGACGCTCCAAGCAAAACACATATCATCTGGTGAATAAAAAAATAGCTCCAAGTAAAGTTACCGATGAACGAAGACCAAAGAGGGGATGCCTTCCGGGGCATCCCCAAGCAAAGGCTCTTGGTTGTCCTTGAATATTACCATGGGGTTCCTTGGGAATACCCAATATTAGGCTCTTGCCACTCCTTATTCCATAGTACATCAAATCTTTACCCAAAACTTGAAAACTTCACAACACAAAACTTAACTTAAAACTCGTGAGCTCCGTTAGTAAAAGAAAACAAACCACCACTTCAAGGTACTGGAATGAACTCATTCTTTATTTATATTGGTGTTAAACCTACTGTATTAAAACTTTTATATGGTTCATAAACTCTATTACTAGCCATAGATTCATCAAAATAAGCAAACAACACACGAAAAACAGAATCTGTCAAAAACAGAACAGTCTGTAGTAATCTGTAGGTTTAGAATACTTCTGCAACCCCAAAAATTCTAAAATAAATTGCTGGACGCGAGGAATTTATCTGTTAATCATCTTCAAAAAGAATTACCTAAATATAACTCCCCATTAAAAAATTGCAGCAAATCTTGTGAGCACTAAAGTTTCTGTTTTTTACAGAAAGATCGCAAAGACTTTTCCAAAGTCTTCCCAAAGGTTCTACTTGGCACAAACACGCATTAAAAGCATAAAACCACATCTAACAGAGTCTAGATGAATTATTTATTACTAAACAGGAGCAAAAAGCAAAGAACAAAAATAAAATTGGGTTGCCTCCCAACAAGCGCTATCGTTTAAGGCCCCTAGCTAGGCATGATGATTTCAATGATGCTCACATAAAAGATAAGAATTGAAACATAAAGAGAGAATCATGAAGAATATGACTAGAACATTTAAGTATAAACCACTTCCTATGCATAGGGATTTTGTGAGCAAACAATTTATGGGAACAATAATCAACTAGCATAGGAAGGCAAAACATGCATAACTGTAAAACTTTAAGCACATAGAGAGGAAACTTGATATTATTGAAATTCCTACAAGCATATGTTCCTCCATCATAATAATTTTCAGTAGCATCATGAATGAATTCAACAATATAACTATCACATAAATAATTCTTTTCATGATCCCCAAGCATATAAATTTTATTACTCTCCACATAAGCGAATTTCTTGTCATGAATAATAGTGGGAGCAAAATCAACAAAATAACTATCATGTGAGGCATAATACAATTGAAAGTTAAAATCATGATGAAAAGTTTCATGGATATCATTATTCTCAATAGAATACAAGTCATCACAATAATCATCATAGATAGCAACTTTGTTCTCATAATCAATTGGAACCTCTTCCGAAATAGTGGAATCATTACTAAATAAAGCCATGACCTCTCCAAATCACTTTTATAATTATCACAATAAGATTCAACATCCTCCAAAATAGTGAGATCATCACGACCTAAAGTTGACACTCTTCCAAACCCAATTTCATCAACATAATCATCATAAATAGGAGGCATGCTATCATCATAATAAATTTGCTCATCAAAACTTGGGGGACAAAAAATATCATCTTCATCAAACATAGCTTCCCCAAGCTTGTGGCTTTGCATATCATTGGCATCATGGATATTCAAAGAATTCATACTAACAACATTGCAATCATGCTCATCATTCAAATATTTAGTGCCAAACATTCTAATGCATTCTTCTTCTAGCACTTGAGCACAATTATTGGAATCCTTATTTTCACGAAAGACATTAAAAAGATGAAGCATATGAGGTACCCTTAATTCCATTTTTTTGTAGTTTTAATTTATAGACTAAACTAGTGATAAAACAAGAAAAAAAAAGATTCAATTGCAAGATCTAAAGATTTACCTTCAAGCACTCACCTCCCCGGCAACGGCGCCATAAAAGAGCTTAATGTCTACTACGCAACCTTCTTCTTGTAGACATTGTTGGGCCTCCAAGTGCAGACGTTTGTAGGACAGTAGCAAATTTCCCTCAAGTGGATGACCTAAGGTTTATCAATCTGTGGTAGGCGTAGGTTGAAGATGGTCTCTCTCAAACAACCCTGCAACCAAATAACAAAGAGTCTCTTGTGTCCCCAACACACCCAATACAATGGTAGGAGTACCAATATTGGGATGACATGTAGTAAGTGAGCACTTAGTACCCTATTTGGATATAGACATGTCCCCAAGGATTAAAGATATGTAATGAATTCCAAAGATTTTCTTCCCTTAGATATGAACTCTTTCTCCCCCCTGAATCTGATATTGGATAATGGGAGATGATAGGGTAAGAGAAAATCATAACAAAGCAAACATAACATACACTTAACATTTATTGGTTAATAAGCATATGAAGAAGCTAAGATGTGTTTTATCTCCTATGTGATAAGCTTTGATTGTGCTCTCTCTCTCCCCCTTTGACATGAATTTCCAAGAAGGGATATTCTGGAGCATGAGTCAAACAGGTTTGGTCCTTGAGTCACATTACAAAGTAGCATGTAGTCTAAGATGGGAGTAGAGGATAAGAATCATCGAGTAGAGCTGCAGAAGAAATAACAATTGTAATGGCAAAATGTTTTCTCAGTAGTGAAATCAGTGACACCGATTCTTTTTCATCGGTGACACCGGGTTGGCAATGTCATAGATGATGCAGATCGGTCAGACCGGGTTCGTCCTGGTCGGTTGTACCGATGAACAATCTACAATGTATTATTGTAGTTTGGTTTAGCCAATAGGCATAAATCGGTGAAGCCAAGTTCAATGCAGAGGAAACATTTTGTCAGCTTAGCTCACTTGGCAATCAAGATCTCACAAGAATTCGCAATGAATTAGATGTAGAGAATGCAGAGAAAAGAAAAGAAATCTAGATGAAGTGTTTTTTTGGAAGGGGAATAAACAAGCAAGAAACAAGTGCAAGAACGTGAAGAAACACGAGAGAGCTTCATCTAGAAAGGGTCAACGACAAAGTCACCTATGTTAGAGTATATTGACTGAGGAGTCAAGTGAGAACACTTGATCGTAGGTCATACTCATGGTTTAAGCTCAAAATTGGGTTACCATTTTCGTTTAAGCATTTTGATGTATTCACATCTTGTTGAGCTGCTTTGACCCGTGACTTGGGGTAAGCTTCTCTAAGATGGAATAACATACCTTGGGTGGTGGTGTTGATCTTAATCATGTAGTCGAACTTGTGTTGGATGCTCAAGGTTGATGTAGTTCATCAAGAGTTGGGAGCACCACTTGTAGTTTGAGTTCATCTACCTACATGGGTTAGTTTTGCAAGGAAGAGCACTTGTGTATCCAAAATGACAATCATGAAACTTGATACCAAATGAAATTTGATATATTGAAATTGTCATAGGATATGTTGAAAGGATTCATGCCTCCTCTTCTTCAACCACCATATCGTAGAGACTTGGTGATGTAGAGATTGCTTAAGATGTGAGTAGGTTGTAATCTCATAGATTTGGGCTCATCCAAGTACCTACAAGGGTTAGATAACATGCAAGGGTACAAGTATAGATCCAAGACATATGATCATCATCATAAGAGAATTATCAAGGATTAGTGAAAGGCTCATGCCTTGCATGCATCCAAATGGAGTTTCTACTCCAAGTTTGAGGCATCAATGATATTCAATTCACCTCTCAAATGACAAAATACTTTCTCATCAAGCAGTTTGGTGAATATATCCGCCAATTGCTTATCGGTATGAACATGCTTAAGATCGATGTCTCCTTTAGCAACATGATCTCGAATGAAATGATGACGAACTTCAATATGCTTGGTTCGAGAATGTTGCACAGGATTGTGAGCGATCTTTGTCATTCTCATTATCACAAAGCAATGGAACATGTTTCACATGTATCCCATAGTCCTTAAGAGTTTGGGTCATCCAAAGTAGTTTATCACAACATGAACCGGCGATAATGTATTCTACTTTGGCGGTGGATAAGTATACCAAGTTTTGTTTTTTGGAGGACTAAGACACAAGAGATCTACCAAGAAATTGACAAGTACCCGAAGTGGAATTTCTATCAACCTTGTCACCGGCATAGTCCGAGTCAGAGTAGCCAACAAGATCAAACGAAGACCTCTTAGGATACCAAATGCCAAAGTTTGGTGTATTAATTAAGTATCTCACTATCCTTTTCACAGCCGTAAGATGACATTCCTTAGGGGTCGCTTGATATCGTGAAGACATGCACACACTTAGCATAATATCTGGATGGGAGGCACATAGATATAACAATGAACCAATCATAGAGCAATAAACCTTTTGGTCAACCGGTTTGCCATCCTTAGTCAAGTCAAGATGTCCACTAGTATGCATGGGTGTTTTCATACCTTTGCTTTCTTGCATGTTGAACTTTTTGAATAAGTCCTTGGTATACTTTGTTTGGGAAACAAAGGTACCATCCTTAGTTTGCTTGATTTGCAAACCGAGAAAGAACTTGAGTTCACTCATCATAGACATCTCAAACTTCTCCGACATTAGCTTTCCAAACTTCTCACTAAAATGAGGGTTAGTAGATCCAAATATGATATCATCCACATAAATTTGGCACATAAATAATTCACCATTAACGCTCTTAGTAAAAAGAGTAGAATCATTTTTTTCAATCTCAAAGCCTTTTTCAATAAGGAACTTGGTCAACCATTTATACCATGCTCTAGGAGCTTCTTTAAGACCATAAAGAGCTATGTGAAGTTTGTAAACATGATTAGGTTTCTTAGGATTAACAAAGCCAGGAGGTTGTTTAACATAACCTTCCTTCTCAATTTCACCATTTAGGAAAGCACTTTTAATGTCCATTTGGTATAATGTGATATCATGGTGATTGGCATAAGCAAGTAAGATGCGTATGGACTCAAGTCTAGCAACGGGGGCATATGTCTCACCATAGTCCATACCTTCGACTTGAGTGTAGACTTAGGCGATGAGACGGGCCTTGTTGCATACAACTTGTCCATCTTCATATTGCTTATTCCGAAACACCATTTGGTTCGAATGACATTTTGGTTATTGTCCGGCTTTTCTACCAATGTCCACACTTGGTTCCTCCCAAAGTTGTGTAGCTCTTCGTGCATGGCGTTCACCCAATCCGGATCATCAAGAGCTTCTTCAACCATCGTAGGTTCAATACTAGAGATGAATGAATAATGTTGACAAAAATTAGCCAGACGAGTTTTAGAGCAAGTAATTCTCCCGGTTTGAATATCATCAAATATTTGTTCGATGGGTTGATCTCTTGAAACTCTTGATCTAACTCGTGAGAGCTTTTGTTTGGGTCAGGGTGGAACATCCTATTCATCATTTTGTTCTTCCTCTTGGCCTTCTTCATTGTTGGTGTTGTTGTCCTCTTGTGGAGGTGGAGAGGGAGGTTTATGAGGTTCATCTTGGTGTACTTCCTATTTTGCTTCATCTTGGGGTGTTCCACTTGTGGATGCCTCCAAGTCAACTTGTGATTCACCTTTTCATGAGGTAGAGGCTTCCAGTTGAACGGACGACACCTCCGTTGGGCAAATCTTTCCAATAGAAAAGTCTTGGATTGCTTTCGAAGGGTCTTTTGTCTCCTACATAAATTGGCAATTGCTCTACTTGCGAGCCGTTAGATTCATCAAACTTCACATCTACCGTCTCTTCAACCATTCGGGTAAAATTGTTGTAGACACGGTAAGTGTTAGAGTTTGAGCCATAACTAACTAGGAAACCTTCATGAGATTTAGGAGCAAATTTTGAACGACGATGCTTATCAAGAATGTAGCACTTTGAGACGAATACTCGAAAGTATCCAACTTGGGGTTTGTTACCGGTGAGAAGCTGGTATGCCAGCCGTCTTGCCAAGAAGCTTGTGAAGATATAGACGAGTTGTTGCATGACAAGCTGTCTCAACTACTTCCACCCAAAAGTGTTTTGGTGTCTTGTATTCATCAAGCATCGTTCTCGCCATCTTAATAAGTGTCTAGTTCTTCCTCTCAACAACTCCATTTTGTTGAGGTGTGTACATAGCCAAGAACTCATGTGAAATCCCTTTTTCATCAAGAAAGGTATACACATTGGTGTTTTTGAACTCCGTTTCGTTGTCGCTACGAACCTTCTTGATCTTCACTTCAAACTGATTTAGGGCCTTCTTAGCGAAGTTCTTGAAGATCTTTTGGACCTGTGATTTATCATCAAGAAAGAAAACCCACGTAAATCTTGAAAAGTCATCAACAATGACTAAACCAAATGAGTTACCACCGAGACTCTTGTAGGCGTTGGGACCAAAAAGATCTATATGAAGCAGCTCGAGCGGTCTTCCCGTGGGCATAATTTTTTTCATGGGGTGGCTTCCTCCAACCTATTTTCCTGCTTGACACGCACTGCAAAGTCTATCCTTGTCAAAAATAACGTCTTTAAATTCAAGGATATGATCACCTTCAATAAGCTTATCAAGATTTCGCATGCCCAACCTTCTATGCCATAACCAACCTTTAGAAGATTTAGCAATTAAGCAAGTTCTAGGTTGAGCCTTCTTAGTGAAATCAAAAATGTATAGATCACCTCTATGTATACCGGTAAAGACCATATTATGATTATCTCTTTGAAACACTTGGCAATCTACTTCAGTAAATAGGACATTGAAACCAAAGTTTTCTAGTCTAGATACGGAAAGTAAATTATAGACAAGAGATTTAACGAGCATAACATTTTGGATGGAGCTGTCATGTGAGATGGCCACCTTACCAAGGCCAACCACCTTACCCTTAGAGTTATCACCAAAAGTGACATATTTTCGAGGTTCGTCATTTTCAGCAAGCCCACGAAACATATCCTTGTCTCTGTCATGTGATCGGTACATCCACTATCAAGAACCCATTTCTTTCCTCCAGCCATATAGCCGCGAAGGTTAGCCATAAGACCAAAGTGTCTCATAGACTCATCGAGATCAAAGTCACCATCATCATCCTCATCATAGTATCCATGTTCAACATCATCTTGTGATGGATCATCACCTAGAGAGAGAGTTTCATTAGATGTATGACCATGGAAATGTGCATCTTTATGAATTCTAATGACTTGAGAGATAATGCTACTAATGAGTCCAACATCTCCTTTGGCACGCATAAGGTCACGAAGCTCAAATAGACAAATATCAAATTTAGGATCACTAGGTTTCATTTTATGAAAAGCTATGGACTTTTGAAGAATCACATCTAGATTTGTCAAGGATTATTTTGGGAATCGTTCCTTAAGAAATCTCCATATGGTGTAAGCACATTCAAGAGTAGGCAAGCATACAATCAATTTCTAGGCAATCCTCTAATGATAAGATTGATAGTTCTAAGATTTCGGATCATGTCAAGAGAATCATCAGGGTTAGGATGCAAGGGGTCAATAAGGAGCGCACAAGGGCTAGTAATGTACTTGTTCAAGTGATATTCATTGAAAATCTCAAGCATCTCATTTTTCCAAGCACTAATGGACTCTCCATCAAGCATAGGCACTCTACGTCTAAAACTCCCCATCGTAGACTCATCCACCTTCCTCCAATGGTGATTAAACCGAAGCAATGGAGACCAATGCTCTGATACCAATTGAAAGGATTGAGAAGAGGTGTCTAGAGGGGGGATTAGACCCTCAACAAGCAAAAGTAGCAGTTTTTAAGTTCTCCAAGTTGAGGAGTTTTAGCACAAGTTTAAGCATTCACAATACATATCAAGCAAGCATGGCAAGAGTATATGAGCAGCGGAAAGTAAAGCATGCATGTTGCAAGAAAGTAAAGGGATGGGATTGGAGTGTGCAAACACAATTGGAGACACAGAGATTTTTGGCATGATTCCGATAGGTGATGCTATCGTACATCCATGTTGGTGGAGACTTCAACCCACGAAGGGTAACGGTTGCGCGAGTCCATGGACGGCCCCACCCACAAAGGGTCCACAAAGAAGCAACCATGTCTATCCCACCATGGCCATCGCCCACGAAGGACTTGCCTCACTTGGGTAGATCTTCATGAAGTAGGCGATCTCCTTGCCCTGTAACACCCACAATGCGGCTATATCTCCCATGTGTCGGGGCACTACTTAGAGGCATAGCCGCAAGGTAGGTTTGTCATAAGAGGGGTAATCTTCACACAATCCCATGTACTGAATAAGAAGGGATAAGGAGTTGGCTTACAATCGCCACTTCACACAAATACAAGTTAAACATACATCATCCAGAGTACAATCAAGGTATAACTACAGAACCAAAATAAAAGAAGACAACCCCAAATGCTAGATCCCCGATCATCCCAACTGGGCTCCAATACTGATCAACAGGAAATGAAACATAACAACGATCAAGATCTTCATCGAGCTCCCACTTGAGCTCGGTTGCGTCACCTGCACTGGTATCATCGGCACCTGTAACTGTTTGGAACTATCTATGAGTCACGAGGACTTAGCAATCTCACACCCGCGAGATCAAGAATATTTAAGCTTATGAGTAGGGTAAGGTAATGAGGTGGAGCTACAACAAGCACTAAGCATATATGGTGGCTAACATACGCAAAGAAGAGCGAGAAGAGAAGAAACGCAACTATCGAGAAGCTAGAAGTGATCAAGAAGTGATCCTGAAATTACTTATGTTCAAGCATAACACAAGACCGTGTTCACTTCCCGGACTCCGCCAAAAAGAAACCATCATGGCTACACACGCAGTTGATTCATTTTAATTAAGTCAAGTGTCAAGTTCTCTACAACCGGACATTAACAAATTCCCATCTGCCACATAACCACGGGCACGGTTCTTGAAAGTTTAAACCCTGCAGGGGTGTCCCAACTTAGCCCATCACAAGCTCTCACGGTCAACGAAGGATATTCCTTCTCCCGGAAAGACCCGATCAGTCTCGGAATCCCGGTTATAAGACATTTCGACAATGGCAAAACAAGACCAGCAAAGCCGCCCGATGTGCCGACAATCCCGATACGAGTCGCACGTATCTCGTTCTTAGGGCAACACCGGATGAGACTAGCTAGCTACGAATAAAACCAGCCCTCAAGTTTCCTCGAGGTGGCCCCGCAGGCAGCTCGGTTCGGACCAACACTTAGAGAAGCACTGGCCGGGGGGGTTAAAATAAAGATGACCCTCGGGAGCGCGACTCCCAAGGGAAAAGGTATAGATTGTTAGGAAAATGTAAAACCAAGGTTGGGCCTTGCTTGAGGAGTTTTATTCAAAGGGAACTGTCAAGGGGTTTCCATAACACCCAATCGCGTAAGGAACACAAAATCAAGGAATATAACACCGGTATGATGGAAACTAGGGCGGCAAGAGTGGAACAAAACACCAGGCATAAGGCCGAGCCTTCCACCCTTTAACAAGTATATAGATGCATTGATTAAATAAGAGATATTGTGATGTCCCAGCATATCCCTGTTCCAGCATGGAACAATTTTCAACTTCACCTGCAACTAACAATGCTATAAGAGGGGCTGAGCAAAGCGGTAACTTAGCTAAACAACGTATGCTAGGAAAGGTGGGTTAGAGGCTTGACATGGCAATATGGGAGGCATGACATAACAAGTGGTAGGTAGCACGACATAGCGATAGAACGAACAACTAGCAAGCAAAGATAGAAGTGATTTCGAGGGTATGGTCATCTTGCCTGAAATCCCGCAAGGAAGAAGAACGAGTCCAAGAAGAAGAGAAACGGACGTAGTCGACCGGATCCTCACAAACGCGACATTACCGGAACTAACAAGAAGAAGCAACACCGGAAAGGAGCAAACAACATAGTAAACAACCATCACATAAACATGGCATGATGCATAACCAAGTATGATGCATGTCCGGTTTAATGAAGTATGGTATGGCAAACAAAGTGCAACAAATAATACTACAAATTAAGTGGAGCTCAATATGCAACGAGTTGCATATTGATAAAACACCACATGACTTATGTAGTTCTCTCTCGGTTATGTACCCAACAATATTAAATGTTGTTAGACATGGCAAGAGGTGAAGCATAATAAAACTACCTATCTAGGCAAGTTTAAATGACACCAGAACAACAAGCAACAATTCCGGAGAACTCCTCATGTGCAAATTATGGATTTGGTACTATTCTACCCTAAACTATATTTTAGAGTTGTTAAACATGCAAGATGAGTGCACCATGTTAAACTAGGCATTTTTCTACCCCATTTACATATAAAGGTTATTTAAAATGGAGCTACGGCTATTAATTTATGAAATAAATCATTTTAACATGGCATTTAAGCAAATTAAACAAACAACATTTTTAACATGCATGAAAGTTGCAAAATATTAATCTACACAAAATTCGAAGCACTTTACATATAAAGTTTGTTTAATTCCGATGCACGGTTCATGAGTAATTATATGCATGAAGGCTAGGGTCTTTTTTGTAAAACTGTATTTCTCTGAAAAAATAGACAAGTTCGCAGAACAGAAAAAAATGCATGGTGGGCTGAATCTGGTGCAAGTTGGGCCAACAGAAAACAAAAAAACAAACAAAGGAGGCGCTGGGGCCTCACCATGGGCCTTGGCCCATCTGCAGAGGAGGCCGGCTTGGGGCAGCGGGGCTGGGCCTCGCAGGCCAATCGAAGTAGGGGAGCGCTGGGCCCTGTGCGTCGCGGTCAACGGGAGCCGGCGCGTCTTCGTCCTCGTTCCCGTGCTCGAAGCAGGAGCTAGCGGCGGCGCTGCACAACGACAGGGGCAGGTGACGGGCAAGGGAAGGTCGAGGGCGGACAGGAATGGGCACGGAAGGGGGGTTCGGATCCGGGGTGCCATGCCCGGATCTGGCCAGAGCAGGACCGGCGACGACGATCCGGTGACGATGGTCTCTGGAGGCTGATGCACCTGTGGGAGAGAGGAAGAGGATGATGCCGACGGGGAGAAGCAAAGGAGAGGGGCGGCGAGGGACCTAGTGGTCGGCGGGGCTCTCCGGTGGCCGGCGGCGAGGTCAGCGAGGAGAGATGCGAGCGTCGGGCGGTGGGCGCTCCCGATCCGATGGGATCAAGCGGGAGGAGCGGGCGGTGATGCTGCATGGGCTCTAGGGCAAGCGGGCACGACGCGCGGCCCAGATCTTGCCCGGCGCGGGCCAGCGACGGGCTCCGCGGGCCGCGGCGGCAGGGAGCGGGCATGGGCCACATGGCACACGCGGATAGGCTGGAGGAGGCTGGTCCGGCGGCGCAGGCCAATGGCAGCTTGCCAAGTGGCACGATGGAGGTGGAGGGCACCGGAAATTGAGGAGGAGGGGAGTTGGCTGCGCACGGAACACGAGGCAGGGGAGGCTAGAGGTTAGGGAAGGCTAGGTTTAGCTTAGGGATGTCCAAAATGGACTAGGGGGTTTAAATAGGAAAGGGGGCTAGAGGAGGGGGTTTTCGGAGCCTCCGATCGCGATCTAATGGATCCGATCGAGAGGGGGGGTTAAGTAGGCCTAGGTGGGCTATGAAGAGGAGGTTGGGCTAAGATGAGAGGGAAGTAGTGCAGCCCAGCAACTATTTTCGGAGACCGAAAACGTCCGACGTTTGACCGGCTATACTGCTGCTATAGTTATCCATTGGAGCCTCAAACGGACTCCGAATGCGATGAAACTTGACAGGCGGCCTACTTACACTATAAGAAGACCGCACGCCAACTTTCATCCCATTCCGAGAACATTTTCCAACCACTTATAAAATAATATTTTGTAGGTGCCGCGGGCGCATGCAAGTGTGGTTGTGCTCGGAACGGACAACAGAAAAAACTGGGAGACCCGGACGGGTGCAAGTTTTGAAAACATTTAGATGCAATGCAGATGATGACAAGGCAAAATGCAACACACAAGCAAATGACATGGCAAAGACAGCGAATAACTAGAAGACACCTGAGGCAACGGTCTCGGGGCGTCACAACACTCCACCACTACAAGAGGATCTCGTCCCGAGATCTAGGGTGGCACCAGAGAAAACGGAAGAGGGAGGGGAAGAGGTAAAACTAAGTTGCTTCTTAGACAAACGGGTGCAACCAACGAACCTTGAGAGGTTAAACAATTTGAATGAAAGAATACAACAAAGATGAACAAAGTTGAAAACACTCCGTTAGAAAAGAGGAATAAGGAACATTACGAGAACCTTTGTAGGTTGAAAGACATAAGAAAAGGGTTGCAATGGACAAGACGTACATGCAAGCACTTTGGTAGAAACGAGATGTACAACGAATGATAAATATCAATTACGACAACACGCCGGTTAGAAATGGAAGGCAATAATATGAACTTGGAAAAATGAAAGCACTTGGATGAGACTCCGGTTAGAAGAGTAATGATAGCCACAACACTCCGGTTAAAAGAAGATAGAGAAGGAAAAAAGAATGATATAATTTGGACAGCACCTCGACTATAAATGGAAGGAATTGAACATGAACTTGACAAGATGAGAAGATACTTGATGAAATCAACAACACACTACCTCCGGAACTATTGAAAGAATGGCACAATGGGTAAGAAAGATTTCAGACAGCACTCCGGTTGAGAAGGGAGGCAAAACTTGATAAAATGAGAGAACTTGAAAAGAGGGCACAGAACTCCGCTTGAATGGATAAGCAAAGGAAAGAACATGATCTTTGACAAAAATGGGATGATGGGTCGAAGCGTGCAACATCACAATGCCTCCGGAATGAAAGAATAGAAGGTAGATCACTGGAATAAGAGAACGGAGAAGGAAATGACAACTTCTCCCACAGTTGAATTTGAAAAGCATCCTTGCAAACAAGGATTGAACGGAGTTGTTGGAAAATCAACAACGAAAAGAACAAGCTTGTTGTGGGCTTATGGAAAACAACTCAAAATTAAGGTGAAATTCTGCCACCAACGAAAACAATAGATTGGATTGATATGAAGAAGGAGACAAGAAACTTATTTCACCAGGAGGATAAATGAGGAACTTGGGTCATTTATGAGCACCATAAATAGCAACAATCCTTAGGGAAAGCTTTAGGTGAAAAATAACCCAATATAACTCCAATGAAGAGATTGATGGATTGAAAAGATGTCTTGAGCAAAGAGAAAATGATGGATTTAGACATGTCACTCTTGAAAACTTGTGAATCATGAAAAACGAAGGGTAATTATCAACAATGACATAACACCACCTCAAAAGATGAGATATGAAAGAATTGCACTTCGGAATGCAAGATGAAGAATGCTTGGACTCCACAAAACAAAACATGTGTAGGGCACCATGTTTATTTTAGAGTATGGCTTGGCAGATCTTAACTTCGAGAGAAATCTTGAAGAACAATTGAAGAATGAAAAGAATCCTTGACGAACCACGATGTAGAGCCTCCATGAAGTACTCTAGTAATAAGAGAATGATCAAATGAAAGGAAAGTTGAAAAGAACTCCAGGAGAAGCCTTGCAATGATTAGATGGAGCTTCGCGATGATATAACCGAGAAAACATGGAACTCCAGAAAGAAAGATGAACAACTCTGGAAAGAAGAAACTAGATCACTTGGATGAAACAACAATAAGAATTACGTTATGCGTATCCTTCACCAATTTAGATTGATGACAAGCAATGGATTTGGCATACTACTTATTCTCATAGAAAAAGGGTTAAGATAGATAGAGTGCAAACTTGAGAAAAGTCTTCAACGAATCACCAGTCGGGTTTGAGAAGAACAAATGAATTAGTGTGAGAACATAGAAGGAGGAATCTTGAACAAACCGCCGTAAGAATTGAAAATGAATGAAGAGAGAGAATAAATCGCTTAGAAGAATTGGAAAATGAATGAAGATACTTGAAGGAACTAGATATAGAGAACGAAGAGATCATGAGTTGGCTAGATAATACTTGGACGGTGCACCAGTATGATTTGGAGAACGAGAGCTGAAAGCTGAGATGATGGCCATTGGATGATCAAGAAAAACAAAAACAACACCTGAAATGCTCCGGATGGGTGAAAAGAATTCTCATAATCAAAAACAATTATGAGAGGATGGCATAATGCTAGAACCATGAATCTTTGAGAGAACAGATAAGATTTGGAGGAAAAACTCTTCTTCAGTCTTCAAAATCCGAGAATGACGATGAGAAACAACACCATGAATTGTTGAGGCACTCCGGAATGGAAATTAGAAAGGTTCAACCAACGATGAAAAGAATTTGAAAGATCTTGGAGAAAGACATAAGACTGATGATAATTCATTCTTACGTCAACTTTGAAAGAATTTGAGGATAGCTCCAGGAAAATTAGACGAGTCAGGTAAGATCCTGGGACCTGTGGGTTATGGTCCCACTCAAAAGATACACCGTTGAACGATTACTTGAAAGGGAGATTGCGCCGGTTGAATTAAATGGCTTGAATGAGATAACAACCTCGAAATAGGTTGAACGGATCTTGAATGAAAATACGTGCCTTCTGAGATATCTTGAGCACTCGAGAACAAAAGAATAGCGAGAAGTGAATGATTAAGAGGTGCACCGGCATGAGAAAACATTTGAACCAAGGAAAGGATATGATCAACAAAGCTTGAATTAAATCCACCAGAGAAGAAAAGAATGAAGAATGATAAACTTGAAGCTTCATTAGTATCTTCCTGAGAATCACCGGACAAGAACATAGAAAGAAAAGAATAAAGAGACTTCACATCAATAACATGATACTTGATTAAGAAATCCGAATCCTTGAAGGAAAAGGGTGGGAGGGTGGGAAAACAAAGGATCCTTGGGCAGATGGAATGAACACCGTTGGGGAAACTGAGAGGTGGTCTTGCGGATGTTGACTTGATCGGATCCACTTGAAGAGAAAGACACCGGTTGAAAAAGAATTGGCATGACCATCTCGATGATCGAAAAGGATGAGCACTCCCATAGAAATATAATAACACCGTTTAGAAAAGGTATTGAATCAACACTTGACATCGAAGAACCTCGAATACCACAAACCAAACCAAAACAAAGGATTGGCTTGCAGAATAAGTTGGAACAAACATATGATAGACCCCATATCGTATCATGTGTCTGTTGGAAAGATATTCTAGGATCTACTTGAATTCCCACTTGTAAACTCCCGAAACTTTCTGGTTATGCAATCAGGTGTTGGGGATACAGGGGAAGCGTAATATCTCACCAAAACTAACAATACCTACATCCAGTTTTATCCATCCTTCAACACATAACCAAGAAATCTTCAGAAATCGTGTACCTCAACCTTCGAAAAGCATCCGTTATACAAGTTATGGCAATACTCCCGAACTCCGGCCCCAGTACTGGGTGGCATCGAGGTTATCTCACCAACAACTACGTAAAAGAGATTTTCGATGTCGGCAAACTCAGGTATTCCAGAACTGCAATGATAAAATTGTGACGACAACACCTAGGAGCTCAACTCCTCGGGACATTGCCACAACCCCTAAATGTCAGGAGGCACCAAGAACAATGTTCTCATCACAATACTATCAGAACGATTCCAAGATACCCGCATGATCCTAATTTTTTAGTGAAATTAGAGGAGAGGAGAGTCAAAACTTCTACGTCAGGAGACCTCACCAGAGCGACGAAGGGACTCAGGAGTAAAAAGAATCCTACTCTCCGACATACATAATCCTAAGACTGAAAACATTTTGTGCTAGACTCAACAACGTCAGCGATTCGATCAAGCAGGGGGCTCCTAAGTTGGGGATGGCTTTGATTACCAACTTGTAACACCCACTATGTGGTTATATCTGCCACGTGTCAGGGCACGACTTAGAGGCATAGCCGCATGGTAGGTTTGTCGCAAGAGGGGTAATCTTCACACAATCCCATGTACTGAATAAGAAAGGGATAAAGAGTTGGCTTACAATCGCCACTTCACACAAATACAAGTTAAACATACATCATCCAGAGTACAATCAAGGTCTGACTACGGAACCAAAATAAAAGAAGACAACCCCAAATGCTAGATCCCCGATCGTCCCAACGGGGCTCCACTACTGATCAACAGGAAACGAAACATAGTAACGATCAAGATCTTCATCGAGCTCCCACTTGAGCTCGGTTGCGTCACCTGCACTGGTATCATCGGCACTTGCAACTGTTTGGAAGTATCTGTGAGTCACGAGGACTCAGCAATCTCACACCCACGAGATCAAGACTATTTAAGCTTATGGGTAGGGTAAGGTAATGAGGTGGAGCTGTAGCAAGCACTAAGCATATATGGTGGCTAATATACGCAAATAAGAGCGAGAAGAGAAGCAACGCAACGGTCGAGAAGCTAGAAGTGATCAAGAAGTGATCCTAAAACTACTTACGTTCAAGCATAACACAAGACCGTGTTCACTTTCCGGACTCGGTCGAAAAGAGACTATCACGGCTACACACGCAGTTGATTCATTTTAATTAAGTCAAGTGTCAAGTTCTCTACAACCGGACATTAACAAATTCCCATCTGCCACATAACCGCGGGCACGGCTCTTGAAAGTTTAAACCCTGCAGGGGTGTCCCAACTTAGCCCATCACAAGCTCTCACGATCACTGAAGGATATTCCTTCTCCCGAAAAGACTCGATCAGTCTCAGAATCCCGGTTACAAGACATTTCGACAATGGTAAAACAAGACCAGCAAAGCCGCCCGATGTGCCGACAATCCCAATAGGAGTCGCACATATCTCGTTCTCAGGCCAACGCCGGATGAGACTAGCTACGAGTAAAACCACCCTTCAAGTTTTCCCGAGGTGGCCCCGCAGGCAGCTTGGTTTGGACCAACACTTAGAGAAGCACTGGCCCGGGGGGTTAAAATAAAGATGACCCTCAGGAGTGCGACTCCCAAGGGAAAAGGTATGGGTTGTTAGACAAATGTAAAACCAAGGTTGGGCCTTGCTGGAGGAGTTTTATTCAAAGCGAACTGTCAAGGGGTTCCCATAACATGCAACTGCGTAAGGAACCCAAAATCAAGGAACATAACACCGGTATGACGGAAACTAGGGCAACAAGAGTGGAACAAAACACCAGGCATAAGCCGGAGCCTTCCACCCTTTACCAAGTATATAGATGCATTAATTAAATAAGAGATGTTGTGATATCCCAACATATCCCTGTTCCACCATGGAACAATCTTCAACTTCACCTGCAACTAACAACGCTATAAGAGGGGCTGAGCAAATTGGTAACTTAGCCAAACAACGGTATGCTAGGAAAGGTGGGTTAGAGACTTGACATGGCAATATGGGAGGCATGATATAACAAGTGGTAGGTAGCGCGACATAGTGATATAGCGATCAACTAGCAAGCAAAGATAGAAGTGATTTTGAGGGTATGGTTATCTTGCCTGAAATCCCGCAAGGAAGAAGAACGAGTCCACGAAGAAGACAAACATATGTAGTCGACCGGATCCTCACAAACGCGACGTTACCAGAACTAACAAGAAGAAGCAACACCGGAAAGGAGCAAACAATGTAGTAAACAACCATCACATAAACATGGCATGATGCATAACCAAGTATTATGCATGTCCGGTTTAATGAAGCATGGCATGGCAAAGCAAAGTGCAACAAACAATACTACAAATTAGGTGGAGCTCAATATGCAACGAGTTGCATATTGATGAAACACCACATGACTTATTTATTTCTCTCTCGGTTATGTACCTGATACGTCTCCGTCGTATCTACTTTTCGAAACACTTTTGCCCTTGTTTTGGACTCTAACTTGCATGATTTGAATGGAACTAACCCGGACTGACGCTGTTTTCAGCAGAATTACCATGGTGTTATTTATGTGCAGAAACTAAATCAAAATAATTGGCTGGTTATTCTCAAGAGGAGTGGACTCCGCTCCTCACTCACAAGATAAATGGCTGCTCACTGGATGCCAGTCCCATGCTTTATGCAAACTAAATCAAAATAATTGCAAACAAACCCCCCTGGGACTCTTGTTAGTTGGAGGCACTCGTTGTATAGAGCAAGCCATGGATTGATACTTGTTGGTGGAAGGGGGAGTATAAACTTTACCATTCTGTTTGGGAACTGCCTATAATGTGTGTAGCATGGAAGATATCACCATCTCTTGGTTGTTATGTTGACAATGAAAGTATACCGCTCAAAATATTATTCATCTCTATTTCAAAACCGAGCTCTGGCACCGATGCAAATCCCTACTTTCCTCTGCGAAGGGCCTATCCATTTACTTTTATGCTGAGTCATCATCCTCTTATTAAAAAGCACCAGTTGGAGAGCACCGCTGTCATTTGCATTCATTATTGTTAGTTTACACTGAGTATGATCTCTTTTACCATGAATTACAATGTCTAGTCAGTCCTTGGTCTTTAAAGGTGCTCTGCATTTATGTTTTGCAGTCTCAGAAAGGGCTAGCGAGATACCATCTTGTTATATCATATTATGATTGTTTTGAGAAAGTGTTGTCATCAGAGATTTATTATTATTGCTACCTAGTTGATTATGCTATTGATATGAGTAAGCTTGAGACCTAAGCGTTATTGCGAATGTGGTTAGTTATAATCTTTGCTGAAAACTTGAATGCTGGCTTTAGATGTTTACAACAACAAGAGCAAACAGAGTTTGTAAAAGTTTTTCTTTATCACTTTCAGTTTCATCAACTGAATTGCTTGAGGACAAGCAAAGGTTTAAGCTTGGGGAGTTGATACGTCTTCGTCGGATCTACTTTTCCAAACACTTTTGCCCTTGTTTTGGACTCTAACTTGCATGATTTGAATGGAACTAACCCGGACTAACGCTGTTTTCAGCAGAATTACCATGGTGTTATCTATGTGCAGAAATAAACATTCTCGGAATGACCTGAAACTTCATAGAGCAACTTTTTGGAAAATATAAAAAATACCTGCAAAAGATGAAGTCCAGGGGGCCCACCACCTGTCCATGAGGGTGGGGCGCGCCTGCCTCCCTAGGGCGCGCCCCCTACCTCGTGGGCTCCCTGGAGCTCCTCCGACTCCAACTCCAACTCTATATATTGTGTTTCGGGGAGAAAAAAATCAGAGAGAAGAATTCATCGCGTTTTAGGATACGGAGCTGCCGCCAAGCCCTAAAACATCTCAGGAGGGCTGATCTGGAGTCCGTTCGGGGCTCTGGAGAGGGGAATCCGTCGCCATCGTCATCATCAACCATCCTCCATCACCAATTTCATGATGCTCACCGCCGTGCGTGAGTAATTCCATCGTAGGCTTGCTGGACGGTGATGGGTTGGATGAGATCTATCATGTAATCAAGTTAGTTTTGTTAGGGTTTGATCCCTAGTATCCACTATGTTCTGAGATTGATGTTGCTATGACTTTGCTATGCTTAATGCTTGTCACTAGGGCCCGAGTGCCATGATTTCAGATCTGAACCTATTATGTTTTCATCAATATATGAGAGTTCTTGATCCTATCTTGCAAGTCTATAGTCACCTATTATGTGTTATGATCTGTTAACCCCGAAGTGACAATAATCCGGATACTTACCGGTGATGACCGTAGTTTGAGAAGTTCATGTATTCACTATGTGTTAATGCTTTGTTCCAGTACTCTCTTAAAAGGAGGCCTTAATATCCCTTAGTTTCCGTAAGGACCCCGCTGCCACGGGAGGGTAGGGCAAAAGATGTCATGCAAGTTCTTTTCCATAAGCATGTATGACTAAATTCGGAATACATGCCTACATTACATTGATGAACTGGAGCTAGTTCTGTGTCACCCTAGGTTATGACTCTTACATGATGAACCGCATCCGGCATAATTCTCCATCACCGATCCATTGCCTACGAGCTTTCCATATATTGTTCTTCGCTTATTTACTTTCCCGTTGTTATTACTATCATCACTACAAAATACCAAAAACATTACTTTTACTACTATTACCTTTTGCTACCATTACCACTACTATCATATTACTTTGATACCAAATACTTTGCTGCAGATACTAAGTTTCTAGGTGTGGTTGAATTGACAACTCAGCTGCTAATACTTGAGAGTATTCTTTGGCTCCCCTTGTGTCGAATCAATAAATTTTGGTTGAATACTTTACCCTCGAAAACTGTTGTGATCCCCTATACTTGTGGATTATCAAGACTATTTTCTGGCGCCGTTGCCGGGGAGCATAGCTCTATTCTTTGAGTCACTTGGGATTTATATCTGCTTATCATTTTGAAGAACTTGAAAGATCCAAGAACCAAGATTTATCCCTCAACTACGAGGGGAGGTAAGGAACTGCCATCTAGCTCTGCACTTGATTCACCTTCTGTTTTGAGTAAGCTTGCGACACCTAAACCTGCTTCTGCTATTCGTTCTGATATGTCGCATATTATTGATGATGCCACTTCTGCTATACATGATACTTATGATGAAACTTCTTCTATTCTTGATACTACTGTGCCACTTGGTGAATTTCTTGATGAACAATTGCTAGGGCTAGAGAGATTGAAAATATTGAATCTGATAATACTGATGAAATTGATGATGAAGACTTGCCTGTTATTCCTGAGGGTTATGTTTTTGATAAAGAAGCTTCTTTAGCTACTTTAGCTTGCAAAGATAGATACGAACTCAAGAGGTTATTAGCTAAATGGAACAAGCAACCTCTAAATGCTAGAATGAAACCTGACCCTGCTTTTGCTACTTCACCTACCCGTGTTACCGATAAGGATTATGAATTCTCTATTGATCCTGATATAATTACTTTGCTTGAATCTGACCCTTTTCATGGCTATGAATCTGAAACTGTTGTGGCACATCTTACTAAATTAAATGATATAGCCACCCTGTTCACTACCGATGAGAGAACTCATTACTTTTATATCCTTAAAATATTTCCGTTCTCATTAAAGGGTGATGCTAAGATATGGTTTAATTATCTTGATCCTGGTTGTGTGCGTAGTCCCCAGGATATGATTTATTACTTCTTTGCTAAATATTTCCCTGCTCATAAGAAACAAGCTGCTTTAAGGGATATATATAATTTTGTGCAAATTGAAGAAGAGAGTCTCCCACAAGCTCGGGGGAGGTTTCTCCAATTACTTAATGCTTTGCCTGATCATCCTCTTAAGAAAAATAAAATGCTTGATATCTTTTATAATGGACTAACCAATGCCTCTAGAGATTACCTAGATAGTTGTGCTGGTTCTGTTTTCAGGGAAAGAACACCGGATGAAGCTGAAATTCTATTGAATAATATGTTGACAAATGAAAATAATTTTACACCTCCGGAGCCAATTCCTGAGCCTATTCCTAAACCCACTCCGAAGAAGAGGGTTATTCTATTTCTCAGTCCTGAAGATATGCAAGAGGCAAAGAAATCTATGAAAGAAAAAGGTATTAAAGCTGAAGATTTTAAGAATTTACCTCCTATTGAAGAAATACATGGTCTTAATCTATCGCCTGTTGAAGAAACATATGATCTTAATCCTTTACCTATTGAAGAAACTCACGGTCTTGATAACCCGACACAGGTAGTGAAGGTAAATTCTCTCTATAGATATGATAAAGCTGAAATCCCATTTACTAAGTTTGCTAGCCCATGCTTAGATGAGTTTGATAAATTTATGGCTAAGCACGAAGATTTTAATGCTTATTTTGGTAGACAATTGAAATACAATTCAAATATGCTTGAACACTTGGGTGATTATATGGCTAATGTCAAAGGTGAACGTAAACTTATTAGTAAACATGCTTCTATGGTTACCACTCAAGTAGAACAAGTACTTAAAGCTCAAAATGATTTTCTCAATGAATTAAATAGCAAGAATAATGATAATGATGTTAGAGTTATGACTAGAGGTGGCAAAATGACTCAGGAACCTTTGTATCCTGAAGGCCACCCTAAGAGAATTGAGCAAGATTCTCAGACAAATAATGTAGATGCACCTAATCCTTCTAAAAGGAAGAAAAAGAAAAATGATAGGACTTTGCATGCTTCTAGTGAACCTATTACTGAAACACCTGAGAATCCAAATGATATTTCTATTTCTGATGCTGAAACTCAATCTGGTAATGAACCTGAAACTAGTAATAATGTTAATGATAATGTTCATGATGATGCTCAACCTAGTAATGATAATGATATAGAAATTGAACCTGCTGTTGATCTTGATTACCCACAATCAAAGAATCAACGTAATGATAAGAAAGATTTTGTTGCTAGGAAACATGGTAAAGAAAGAGAACCATGGGTTCAGAAACCCATGCCTTTTCCTCCCAAACCACCAAGAAAAAGGATGATGAGGATTTTGAGCGTTTTGCTGAAATGATTAGACCTATCTTTTTGCGTATGCGATTAACTGATATGCTCAAAATGAATCCTTATGCTAAGTATATGAAAGAAATTGTTACAAATAAAAGAAAGATACCGGAAGCTGAAATTTCCACCATGCTTGCTAATTATACTTTTAAGGGTGGAATACCAAAGAAACTTGGAGATCCCGGTGTACCAACTATACCATGCTCCATTAAAGGAAACTATGTTAAAACTGCTTTATGTGATCTTGGAGCCGGTGTTAGTGTTCTGCCTCTCTCTTTATATCGTAGACTTGATTTGAATAAGTTGACACCTACTGAAAAATCTTTGCAAATGGCTGATAAATCAACTGCTATACCTGTCGATATTTGTGAGGATGTGCCTGTTGTAGTTGGAAACATTACTATTTTAACGGACTTCGTTATTCTTGATATTCCCGAGGACGATATTATGTCTATTATTGTTGGAAGACCCTTTTTGAATACTGCAGGGGATGTTATTGATTGCACTAAAGGCAATGTCACTTTTCATGCTAATGGTAATGAGCATACGGTACACTTTCCGAGGAAACAACCTCAAGTTCATAGTATCAACTCTATTGGAAAAATTACATCGATTATATTTGGAGGTTTTGAATTTCCTCTTCCTACTGTCAAGAAGAAATATGATATTCTTATTATTGGGGATGTGCATATCCCTGTTGAGGTAACATAGTGTTATTCGAAATTTCTCCGGTTCCATGTTATTCGGAATGAGTTCGTTAACAAGACTTGATCAACCTTGTTAGTGGATTCCTTTTGATGAGCATGAGATGGATGAAACTAGAAGGCACAACCTTCTGTACCCTCCTTTTACTTTCTGTTATTTATATTAAATAAAATAAAATTAGTATTTTTCTGTCTGTTATCTGATTATCCGTGCAATATAAAAATACCCCGAAAATAAAAGTTCTCCAAATGCCCTGAAATTTAAATATGATTTTTTTCTGGAATATTTGAGAATATTTGGCACTCAGAACACAGCAGGGGGGTCAACCACCTGCCCACGAGGGTGGAGGGCGCGCCCCTGCCTCGTGGGCCCCCGGTGGCCCTCCTCCACTTATCCTTTCACCCACACACTCCTTCTTCCTCCCCCAAACACGAATATCCATCTCAAACCCGAGTCCAAGCTCGTTTTGCTGCCATTTTCGATCTCCTTGCTCAAAGCACCTCTCACAAAACTACTTGGGGAGATTGTTCCTTAGTATGTGACTCCTCCATTGGTCCAATTATTTTTTGTTCTAGTGCTTTATTCATTGCAAATTTTTGCTGCTTAGTTGACCCTGTTCTTGAGCTTGCATGTCAAATTTATATGGTCAAAAGTAGTTTTGATGCATGATATAGGCCCTAGGCACTTGTAGGAGTAGTTGCTATCAATATTATTGAGTTTGGTTTACTTTTATTTTGAAGTTACTAAAAAATTTCAGAGGAAAAAAATGCTTAGGAAAATGTTCCAAGGTGGTTCCTCAAGGAAGCAAGGACCCAGGCTTGCAATGCGTGATGCTGATGAAGAGCCACCAAGAGACGCTCCAGTGCATCCTTGTGAGTGGCCTTCTGAAAATTTTATGGATCGAGCAGGAATTAAGGAAGAATTCGACGCATATTTGCGTAACGCCGATCTTGTAAGCTTTGAGGAAGAGAAGTGCAGCCAGTATCACAATCTCACTAGTACCTTTGTGAGGAGGTTTGAATTTTCATCTTCACGTAATTCTCCAACTGTCCTGTTTGATCTTTATGAAAATTCTAATACTATGGACTTAGAGGATTTTACCACTGCTTGCAAACTTCCACAATGGGGTAGTATAAGGGTTCCTCGCAAATTTGAATTTAGAGATTTTCTTACTAGCATAAATGTGGGAGAATCTAGAGATATAACACAAGCTACCATAGGGAGCATTCACTTTCCTGCTATACATTATTTTGCTCTCTTCATAGGTAGATGCATTAATGGTAAAGATGAGGCATGTCACATGTGTGTCCCTGACCTCAGTATTCTTAGGAGTGGTGTGTTAGGAGACAAATCTTATAATTTGGGAGCCATTGTTGCACGTAGGTTGCATCTTAATAGATTTAATGGAGATTTCTTTGGAGGAATTTATGCAACCCGCATAACTAATTTTCTTGGTGTAGCCATACACGAAGATGATATTGAATTACCACCTGCTTACCTAGACTTTAATGCTATGGTCCACCACCAGTTTGTCGAGAGGAATGAATCACCTCTCTAGTATCGACTAATCTTTGACAGACGTCGAGCTGTCCATATTACTCTCCCTGCTCCTGCCTTCTTTGATTATCAGGCAAAAGGAAGATATGTTATTACCAGAGAGGAGGAAGATGAGTACGAGAGGAGAGCGGAGGCTGCTCGTCGCCAAGCTACAGCTCAGTAGGCGATAGCCACTGCATCGCAGTACGACCCCAGCTACTATTATGGATATCCGCCAGGCCAGCTGTGGCCATAGACCAACTTAGGCCAAAAGCCTAAGCTTGGGGGAGTACATATTTCCCACCGACATTACATTTATGTTCACACACTCATTGCTAGATGTCGGTGCTCATACTTTTTCATTGTATCATCCATGCTAGTTTACTTTCCTTTTTATGCTTTCTTCTTGTGTGTTTGATAAACCTTAAGAAAAACAAAAAAAATTAGTTATAGCTTTTAATTAGTTTACTTTCCATGCTTGTAGTAGTAATTAAAAAGAAAACCCAAAAAGATTTCTTGTTCTTCTTTTACTTGTTGGGAGCTCCCCTGTGTAAATAGTTTTATTTCTTTTCTTTTCTTTGGGGGTCGATAGGAGAAGACCATAATTAAATTGTTGAAGTGGCTCTTGTATGCATACTTGTTGATCTGACAAAAGAGCCCATATTGCCTTCTCTTCTCCTGTTTATTGAATGCTTGCAGATTCCAGCTTAGTCCAATGCACGTGCACTATTATTATTATCCACATCGTTCGGTCATGCAAGTGAAAGGCAATAATGATGATTATATGATGAACTTATTGAGATGAGAAAAGCTGGTATGAACTCGACCTCTCTTGTTTTTGTAAATATGATTAGTTCATCGTTCCTGATTCAGCCTATTATGAATAAACATGTTTGCAATGACAACTAGAGATCATAGTTTCTTGTGCCATGCTTGATTAGCTAGGAGCTTATAATGGTTTACCTTGCGTGCCAACATTGCTATTAAAATGGTTGTGATGTGGTATGATAGGGTGGTATCCTCCTCTGAATGATTTAAGTGACTTGACTTGGCACATGTTCACGCATGTAGTTGAAACAAAATCAACATAGCCTTCACGATATTTATGTTCATGGTGGATTATATCCTACTCATGCTTGCATTCGGTGTTGATTAATTTTAATGCATGTTCATGACTGTTGTCACTCTCTAGCTGGTTGCTTCCCAGTCTTTTGCTAGCCTTCACCTATACTAAGAGGGAATACTGCTTGTGCATCCAATCCCTTAAACCCCAAAGTTATTCCACATGAGTCCAATATACCTACCTATTTACGGTATCTACCTGCCGTTCCAAGTAAATTTGTATGTGCCAAACTCTAAACCTTCAAATAAATATCCTATTTTGTATGCTCGAATAGCTCATGTATCAACTAGGGTTGTCCGTATCTTCCATGTTAGGCGGGTTATTCTCAAGAGGAGTCGACTCCGCTCCTCACTCACCAGATAAATGGCTGGTCACCGAGATGCCCAGTCCCATGCTTTATGCAAACTAAATCAAAATAATTGCAAACAAAACTCCCCTTGGGACTCTTGTTAGTTGGAGGCACTCGTTGTTTTGAGCAAGCCATGGATTTATGCTTGTTGGTGGAAGGGGCAGTATAAACTTTACCATTCTGTTTGGGAACCGCCTATAATGTGTGTAGCATGGAAGATATCGCCATCTCTTGGTTGTTATGTTGACAATGAAAGTATACTGCTCAAAATATTATTCATCTCTATTTCAAAACCGAGCTCTGCCACCTCTACAAATCACTGCTTCCCTCTGTGAAGGGCCTATCCATTTACTTTTATGCTGAGTCATCATCCTCTTATTAAAAAGCACCAGTTGGAGAGCACCACTGTCATTTGCATTCATTGTTGTTAGTTTACATTGAGTATGACTTGACTGGATCTCTTTTACCATGAATTACAGTGTCTAGTCAGTCCTTGGTCTTTAAAGGTGCTCTGCATTTATGTTTTGCGGTCTCAGAAAGGGCTAGCGAGATACCATCTTGTTATATCATATTATGATTGTTTTGAGAAAATGTTGTCATCCAAGATTTATTATTATTGCTTGCTAGTTGATTATGCTATTGATATGAGTAAACTTGAGACCTAAGCATTATTGCGAATGTGGTTAGTTATAATCTTTGCTGAAAACTGGAATGCTGGTGTCGGTGTCAAAATCGGCGGATCTCGGGTAGGGGGTCCCGAACTGTGCATCTAGGTCGGATGGTAACAGGAGGCAAGGAACACGATGTTTTACCCAGGTTCGGGCCCTCTTGATGGAGGTAAAACCCTACATCCTTCTTGATTAATATTGATGATATGGGTAGTACAAGAGTAGATCTACCACGAGATCAAAGAGGCTAAACCCTAGAAGCTAGCCTATGGTATGATTGTTGTATATATTGTCTCTCTATCGACTAGCCTGGCCTCGGTTTATATAATGCACTGGAGGCCTAGGATAACAAGAGTCCTAGCCGAATACGCCGGTGGGGAGAAGTCCTTGTCTTGATCGCCAAGTCTTGTGGAATCTTCCTTGTATGCGGCAGCCGTCCGAACTGGCCCATGAGTATACGGCCACGGGGGTCCTCGGCCCAATCTAATAGATCGGGAGACGACATGTGGAGTACCCCCTAGTCCAGGACACCATCAGTAGCCCCCTGAACCAGTCTTCAAGTTAGGGACGCTCCTCGATTCTTCCGAACTGTTCTTCATCTTCGGTTGCCCGTCTTGAAAACTGGTTCAACAAATCATCTTTATCTTCGATCTTGAGGATCGCCGAAATGCATTCGACGAGTTTACACGTCGGGTATCCGAGGAGCCCCTTTAAGTTTCCGGCCTTTATCAATGCCTAGTTTATTTTTATGCCACACCTCGGGTTTGAATTTGTTCCTGGGAGGCAGGGTCCTCTTGCGTCCGAGCTCCAACGCCGGACTGCATTCGAGGTATTTTTTGCAGCCGAGCACCAACGCCGGACCGCTTCCCAGCTCTAGCGCCGGAATGTATCCGAGCTCCAACGCTGGACTATGTATCCGAGCTCCAACGGCGGACTGTATACCTGAGCTCCAAGGCCGAAATATATCCGAGCTCCAACACCGGACTTTGTCTAGGCTCCAATGCCGGACTATATCCGAGGTGTCATATCACCTTGGTTCAAAAAAGTTGAAGGAGTTTAGCCAAGATTAATGCCGGAAATGCCCTCTATGGAGCCAGCCACTAGCGCCCGAGCTTTATGCCGGACTGCTTCTGAGGTGGTGCACCACCCCGACTATGGGCCGATTTTTTGTCAGTATTTTTTATTGGTGCAATTTATTCTCTGCCGAGATATATAGCCAGTAGCCCTCAAGGTGTGTATCGGTCTAAAACCCAAGATGCACATGAAGGATGACATAAGACCGTTGATCCCAGTAGCCGCTGAGACTCGGGTTGATTTGCAAAATCGGCCTGAGGATCAAGTCCTAGCTTGGCAGAATACTTTGGGACACAAAAGCGGCATGCTTAGTCCTCAAGACTCAGGTTGGGTGCGGCCGACCAACCTGAGGATCAAAATCTCCTCGGAAACTATATTGCACATAAAATTTTCTGCATTGGACAAGCAATGCAGTAGCCCCCGAGACACTGGTCGGGTGGCAACACCAGATCAGGGGATCGATGTGCCCCTTTAATATTTGTAAATAATAAGCCCGAAGCCCAGTAGCCCCCGAGCCTTAATGCGGGCACAGGTGGCCGAATTAAGGATCAATATCCATAGTAAAATCACAAATTATGTGTAATGACTCTATGTATCCAAGTACTTTATGTCATTAATGCTCGGATCCGCATTGTACAAAACTTTGTTGACCGACCATCGGCTTCCACCTCCTTGGCCAGTAGCCGAGGAGTGTTTGTCCTACATTATAAAGCCTTTATGAGGGCAAAGATTTACGACAAACAAGGCAATCTGGCCACACAGTTTTATAAACAAAGGTACGCAGAGAGATATGTTATATTACTGTTTAACAGAAGAAATGTATTCCAAAGAAAATAGTCCCGCTATCAGTTCCTTTCTTTGGGTTGTCATGCTAAGCATGATCATGAAACCTCAGCTCGAATGTAAGAGCAAAATATCGAGGATTTAGTTTGGGAGGCCAGTTAATAGCCCCCGGTAGTGTTCGGTGACAGTCGGGGTCAAGCCATAAACACTTCGGCCATTGTTATGAGTGGCCCGTCATTTAACACAGTCATCGGATCGCTGACCAGTTTACGCATATTGTGACAGTCAGTTTTCGGCTTTCTCCACTGAGGTGCTTAACCATGTGAGCTGGAAGCACAATCGCAGTGGTTCTCCCTTTGCATGCCTAGCCGAACAAAGCGGAACGTAGGAAGCAAGTGCAGGAGCCGGGCAACCCAACTATTGACCGAAGACACAATTCGAAACCGATGCATATATAGCAATATCTGAGAATATTTTTGCCGAATCTATAAAGGTGTCCGGCATTGCACTGCGAGACTAATGCTGGAAAAGCACAAATAGTTTAGAAGTGCCAAAAAGCTTGGAAAACCAAGAAACGTCAGTAAAAACATGACATCTGAACAATATCAAGTGTTCGGTGCCAATCCGAAAGATGGTCTTAGAAAAAAGAAGTGCTTTTGTCGTGCTTTAACATGATACATCCTATCTCAAGACTTCGAGTGGGTCAGCCTACAGCTTCAACCTCCTATCCCGAGGGTGGAGTACTTCTCATCAGGCCAGTTTAGCAAACTAAACTCTAGCGGCTTTGAGAGAGAAATTAGGCTCCCCGGCTAGTGACCGCACACCCGTGTCGAAAAAAGGAGTGATAAATAATAATAAAACTTTGCAACGACTAAGAAGA